>NC_080672.1:97569796-97910213 GCF_030247195.1 Topomyia yanbarensis | reverse complement strand
CAGTATGCCGAATCTCAACGCCGGGAACGGATCCTGGCACGACGGCTCGCCGTCAAGGAGCAGGAAATGCAAGATTTTGCAGTAAGTTTTCAGATCTAGACTAAGGCGTATTACATTGTGCTCTACAATACCCGGCTCTCTTCTGTCCACAGAGTCAAATCGCCGAGCTTAAAACCGCCCAAGCACCTGGTCAGGCTGCCCTACGGTCTGCCCTGCTCGATCCGGCCGTTAACATTCTCTTTCAGAAGCTCAAATGTGAACTGCAACAAACGAAGGCCAAGCTGGAGGAAACACAGAACGAACTGTCGGCTTGGAAGTTCACGCCTGACTCGAACACGGGAAAACGGCTGATGGCGAAGTGCCGCCTGTTGTACCAGGAGAACGAGGAGCTCGGCAAGATGACCTCCAACGGAAGGCTGGCCAAGTTGGAGGGTGAACTGGCACTGCAGAAGAGCTACAACGAGGAGGTGAAAAAGTCACAGCTCGGTAAGTGTGTCGATCGTTTCCAATCCATTTCCATCTTGAAGTCGGGTTTTCTGCCGCCAGGTACTTTGACATGGCAGAGTATATATTGCTTGTTGTATTCTAGCAGTCATAAAAGCCTCCTCCACTGTTTTCACATTTGACACCGTGTCGTTGTCATTCCTGTAGTCTTCACAGAAAAATAAAACAACCCAAAGAATAAGTTCTTTTAACTAAAATGTAGGTGCTTTTGAGTTTTGCGTCTCTTTTGCACTTATAAGCATTGTCAATCCCATAACAAGAGATTCGACTCAGTCAAGCTCTTCCGTGGAATAAGGTACTTTACTTCCTTTAACTTAAATTTAAGTATACTTAACTCAAAAATGAGTTAATACCTCTGGTATTTATATCCACGGTACCCCACATTGTGTGATGTGCATTGGCATCACATCCAATGATAAAGGGCTTGTCTATGCTTCTGCAGTACTTTAAGAGGGTATCGATTTGAGAATGTGGCGCTGTATCCGCATTGCCAGGGAAGTAGGCAGATGCGATCACAATCTCCTGTTTTCCCATAGCCGTCGGTGCCTCCACTGTTATTACAACGACGTCTCGTTGAATGAATCCTGTAATTGGCGAGAATTTTATTGCTCAGTTCATCAAAACTTCAGCTCTTGGAGTTGGCTTGTCGTTACAATATACTATCTTGTGAGCTGAGGAATTTAAGCCAAAGATTTTGTGCTTATTTTCCCACGGCTCCTGTAGAAGAGCGATGTGTAGGCGCTCTTTGGTGAACCTTCGGGGCATGGACGCTTGTGGCACCTTTTGAATTGTGGAGGTAAACTTGAATGCAGCTAATGTTGCTCATTTTTGCGGTGTTTCTTTGTCGTCGATTTTTGAGGCCAATGTTTTGTCCTCTTTATTGTATCGACGGGTAGTCACCGGCTGTGTGCTGTTCGACGTTCTAGTGGCCTTTTTTGGCGCAGTATTTGCTTAGGCTCTTACCGTTTGCGCACCTTCGCCTACCGGGGGTTTTCGATCCTTTCCTTGCCTATCAGTTCGTGATCCGCATACAGTAGGGCACTTTTGTGTATTGGTCGAAAGACGGGCTGCTACCGATGCACTCGTTACCGTTGTTGTAGGCTTGCTATGATCTGAAGTCCGTCGTGAGGTACTTCGTGTTGGGTCATCCACAGGAGCTTTTACAGTCCATGCTTGCCTACAACTTTTACGTTCGGCGAAGACCGGGGCCCCCTTTAGCTGGCGCCTTTCCAAGTACGTGGTTCAGCTGGTTGTGTTGGGAAGTTATCAGTTTCACTGAAGCCTCATCTACCGCCAACAGGAGCTCTACCGTTTTGAGGACCATAGTTCTCTACGCAACCCTCCAGCATTCTGTGCTGAAACTGTCGTTCTGATTCTGCACCAGGCGGAGAACACTCCCATTGGACCTTTCGATGCTGTCGGGGAAATATCCGAAGAAAAGAGCTTGTTTTGGAATCTAACGCTTCAACGGCTTCCAATGGTGGATCTTCCCAGGACCTGATCGCAGCTGTGTCATCATGCAGCCACTTAACTGTATCTTTGTCTACAAAAGCGATTTCTTTGTAGGTGCACTTAATAAACTTAAGTGTCGGATTGTTTGAGCTCTGCTCCATGACGCTGATCGATCAGCGCGCATCTAGTAGCATTCAGCTGTTCATGGCTGAGGGTATTCGCACCAGTTTTGAGTGTCTGTCTAGAATCCTAAACTTTGATATTTTTCGGTCGTGATTCCTTCCTGCATCCATTATTGTCCGGCGACTCCGTGTTCGTCGAACGCTGTTGCTTGGAAGGTGCCTTCCCTATTGGAATTTTTACCAACTCTAGCGCTTCAGCGGGTTTGTGGCCGTTTCTCAACAGCCACCCATAGTGTTTCTTCGCCGCTCCGCTTAAGTAACGAGTTTTTCCTGTACCTTTTGTTTTATTCTCGGAGCCCTCCGATCCACCGGTTGCACCGCCGGACAGGTCTGTGTCCTCCCTGGTCACTGTCCGATACTGGTCTCTATCTGGAGAGTTGAGAAAGGACAAAATGCAGAACACATCAACCTCCAATGAGCCGCTATTCAGCAGCTCTCCAAGTTTGCTTTCTGTATTCTTAATGCTTTCCGTTTTGTTCCCTCGAATAGCTAGGGAAAGAAAGTCAACCCTGTCAGAGCCCCGCTTGACAGAGTACGGGCAAAAATACTGTGGGATGCGCCCTGGTGCCCCACAGGTTCCGTTCGCGGCATGGTATTTGTCAACACTCCGGATCCCAGTCCTAGTTTTACGTAGGGTTGGGGTTCAAAGTGTTGATGCCCCCCGCCATTCATCCCTCGGCACGGGTCGCATCAGAGCTTGGATTGGGACATAAATTTTACAGCTCGGGCTACAGCAGAAGGCTGATAGTCCAGCCGACGCCGGTATAACGACCAAATGTCATCGATAGACTCACGTGAAGGCATGAAGTAGGAAACTTATGAGTACGATGTTATCTCACCATTTGACGGCACAGACATGGTGAATAGAAACGCAGTGGGTCAATTCTTGGCTAAAATGCTGCGAGAGATTTCAACCACCACCGGATACCACTCGGCTATCCGGTGGTGGCTGAAACATGTTACGAATTTACAATCTTCCAAATAATGAATTCACTGTAGGATGCACGTGACTTGCTTCCATTCTTGTGTGATGTAGTAATTATTTACTCACTGTCTTCCTAAATCTGTGATAGGAACCGAAAGAACTATATTTTAGACGATTTGTTCTTTGTACTCTAGTTTGATGCAATAGAAATCAGTAGCGGCTGGCTCAAATGGCACGTTCCCCACATTGATCGGAGATCTGCCATTATTTGTCTTTTCGTCATTTCTTGATAAGATGGATTGAGAAAGTGGCAAGGTTGGGGATAAAGAAAATAACGACACAGAGAATATAGACAATGTTGTGAACTAAATCCTTGACGGGTTGCACTTACAACAAATCCAACATTCGCGACGTTACCTTACGCTGTCATTGGGGTTCTTCCATTTCGCGCGTTGATGCAGCTGACCGAGATAATCCCTGGACCAACATTTCCAGAAATTTTGAACTGAACGACGCATTTCCTGGAAACGTGATAATCGCGTGACCTTGAGATCGGTGCAATCGAGTTCGGGAATCGAAAACATTGGTTCCCCGATAAGGAAGTGTCCAGGTCGTCTGAATGGTCTGTCAGGGCTGTGAGAGGCCGAGAATTGAGTATGCTTTCGATGTGAACTGCTGCTGTGATCAATACATCTGCCGTGAACGATCGACCACCAAAGATACGGCGGAAATGGAACTTAAATAACTTGACTCCGGCCTCCCAGAGTCCCCCGAAGTGCGGAGACCGAGCCGGGATAAAATGAAACGTGATTCCCGACTCAAGGCAGTAGTTTTCCCAGTTATCTGTCTGAAACTGTTGAATGTAGCGTCTGCGTAAGTCCTGCATCTCGCGATCAGCACCAACGAACGCAGTACCATTATCACAATGCAACTCAGTCAAACGCCCACGATGAGATACGAACCGTTTAATCGCATTTATGCATGCGGCGGATGTTAAATCGGGAACGACCCCGAAGTGCACTGATTTCACCGCCATGCATACAAAAACCGCAACATACATTTTAACGTCGGCACCTCTCCCTACTAACGGACGCACATTGAACGGCCCACAGTAGTCCAAACCGAACTTTGAGAAGACTAGAGCAGGAGTTACTCGAATCGATGAAAGTGGTGCCATCTGTTGTTGTGAAGGTGATGGATTGCAGCGAAAACATGTGATGCATTTTCTCACTGTCCTGTGAGCAAGTTCTCGGCCTCGAAGCGGCCAAAATCTTTGTCGACTAGTTGCCAATAATAAAGACGGGCCGGAGTGTGCCGTCTGAAGATGTAATGATCGCGCAATCAATTCCCCTTGTTTTTTAAACGACTATCAAGTCGCAGCAATCCATATTCGTCCAGTATCAAATTCATGTTTTTGAGAGGCGAATTATTCCCCAAAACAACAGTGTGGTTAGGTCGAATGTTTTTCAATTCAAACTGACGAATTTCTTGGGGAAATGTAGTAGTTGCCTGGCATAGTCGAACTAATCTTTTCAAAGCACCTTCAATATCCTTAGAATGTAGACGTTCGATGATGCGTTGTTGCTTTGAGATCTGACAATTGTTGAAAAAACGTATACACTAAGCTACAACTCTCAGCAACCTTCCAAGCTCCGAGTAATGCTCAAACAAACCATCTTCGAGCGTGACTGTTGTTAATACGACCATTTCCCGTCGTTCAGCATTTAACGTTCTCTGTGTTGGTGCAGATAGACTTGGCAATATATTTGGCCAGGGTTCGACCATATTCGAAAGAAAGGTAGCAGCATGCAACAACAATGTCATTCAAAATCTGGCTGGGACGTATCGCACGAGACACTCGATCGGCTGGGTTTTGCAGTGTTGGTACATGTCTCCATTCGCATCCTTTGGTGAGTTGTTGCACCTCAGAGATAAAAACCTTCCAGGGGGAGCGAATCCAATGGAGTACAATCGTCGAATCCGTCCAAAAGTTGCAGCTCCGGTGAAATCTGTAGTAGTTCGAACCTTTTCCATCAACTGACTGCCTAATAAAGCAGCGCAAAGCTCTAGACGAGGAATTGTCAATGGTCGTACAGGTGCGACTCGCGATTTCGAAATGAGTAGTCGTGTTATCACCTGTCCCTCCATGTCTGGGCCCGTAACATGGATACAGCAACCGTACCCTTTCGTGGAGGCGTCGCAGAAACAGTGTAGTGTATACTCTCGGTTGATGTTCCCTACGATGCGTCGAGGAATCTTTAGTTGCTGCAGATGTATTAATTCTTGGCGAAATCCAAACCACCAAATCCGATCTTCCTCGGAAACCTCTTCATTCCAGCCAATCTTTTTCACCCAGAGACGTTGCACGAATATTTTCGCGCTAACTACAACTGGTCCGACTAATCCGAGCGGATCAGAAAGCGATGACATATCCGATACCACAAACGTTTGGTCACGATGTCCGTCGTCGCCAACACTGGAATTTTGAAGGCCAGTTGGTCTGACAGAGGGTGCCACAAGAGGCTAAGGGTTTTCAATCCTTCTGCACGTCCAATCTCCAACTCTGAAGTAACATCCCACAGCTCTTGGGGAACATGCTTCAATGCTGCTAAGTCATTTGAACACCACTTCCTTAGTGAGAATCCGCCAAGCGAAAGAAAACTACACAGCTCGGTACAATCTGCTCCGACCTCATCAATGTCGTCGCCACCAGCTAGAACATTGTCTACGTAAATACGCTTCGTAACAATTTGTGCAGCCCGAGGCAAAATTTGACTCTCGTCTTTCGCAAGGTGATTTAAGACCCTGGCAGCATGATAGGGTGAACTAGATAAACCATATGTGACGGTTTTCAATTTGTAATTTGTTGGAACTTGCCGTCTTCTTGATGCACATTTTTTCTGCGTCTGCCGTGAAAACAAATCGAGGCCTCCGAAAATTCGTCACAGTAGCCAGCAAAGGAGGTTGCACTGTAGGACCATTGTGGAGAACATCATTCAACGAAAGCTTACCTGCTCCCTTACTGCTACCATCAAAGACGACGCGAATTTTTGTCGTGCTACTCTCAGGACGAAAAATGGCATGGTGGGGGGAGAAAAAACTGCGGGCCTACAATACGTGAGCATTCCTCCATATGTCCTAACTGCTCGTAATCTTCCATGAACTGTGTATAGCCTTCACGTAAACGCACATTTCCCGCAAATCGTCGCACCATCACCAGGAATCGCCACAATGCTGGTGTATAAGAATCCTCTAATAGGGATATCATAGTTTCTCGAAATGGCAGCCGAACGATGTAACGTCCATCCTTGTTTGTGGACACTGTATCTCGAAAAATGGGATTCGACTTCTTGCTCTTCCTGAGTTGGCGATTTTCCGATGTGGAAATTTCCGATCTCCCACAAAAGCTCCAATTGAATATTCAAATCTTGTTCCATGGCAACGTGGCATGCCACCATATCCTTGTCCGTTGTAGCGAGCTTGCCTGAAACAACGTAGCCTAGAAGAGTTTTCTGCAACAGAGGAAATTCATTAGCAAGAATGAACTGATGCGGTTCGATAAGGGTGTAAAACAGTTCCGCTCCAATAAACAGGTCAACTCCACGGCTGATATTAAATCTTGGGTACGCTAATGGTATGTTGGGGGGAATTTTCCAATGAGACACATCTACATGTTGACTAGGCAAACAAACTGTCAACTTTGGCAGCACCAGGCAGTTCAAGGAATGTTCCAAAACGAGAAGAAATAATGGCATCCACTCTATGGTGTACAGTGACAGCGGCCTGGCCTATACCGCTGATAGGAAGGTTGATTCGAGAGCGCTTCAAGCCCAATCGTTGACACAGTGCCTCCGAAATAAAATTGGATTGAGATCCACTATCCTGGTATGATGAGTTTTACCACTGATATCCTGAATAGCAACAACAGCTGTTGATAGAAAGACGACGTTATCCTGGCGCTCATTCACTTCAGTAAGAGTCGTAACGTTTCCATGTGGGTGGTACGAGAAAGCTGGTTCTAACGCGACACGATTGGATTGTTCCTCCACTACCAACGGCGAAGTGCTGTGCTCCTCATTTGTACAGATAGCCGTTGCTGCTTGGGTGACAGCTGACGAATGCCTTTCCTCTCCGTGTGGTACCGTTGCTACTGGTGGTAGGTGCAGCAAAGTGTGGTGTTTTTTAGCACACGTTCTGCACAAACTGCTGTTACAATCCCTGGCCATATGCCCACCGCGCAAACAATTTATTCATAAGCGATGGGTTTTTGCAAATTCGAGGCGTTTGTTGGGTGCTTGCCTTAGGAAGGTTTCGCATTGGGTTACCATATGTGGCTGTTTACATTCTGGGCATCTTGCAACATTGTCGGAGGCCACATGAGACGGAAGCGGCTTACCCTTATTCATTTTAGAGTTAGAGCCTGTAGAGGGCGTACCACTAACGATCTTGCACTTTTGCAGCGTACGCGATCTTTTATGGATAAAATCTAGCAAGTCACTATACTGAGATGCTTCTTCGTCCTTACACCTGGTGTCCATTCCAACAGAGATTTTTCGTCCAGTAGACTGCTCACTCGTTCCACTAGAAAGGAGTTCCAGTGACTCTCCGGTTCTTCCAGCTTGTCCAAAATACCAACATGATGGTTGAATTCGTCTGCGACCTCAGCGAGACTAGCAGCGGAATCCTTGCGCAAAGAAGAGATTTTTAGAATCGCCGACATATGTTGCTTCACGAGAAAGTTGACATTTCCATAACGAACGGTGATAGTCTTCTACGCGAGCGCATAGTTGTCTGATGTTATCGTAAGGCAAGCTATTAGCCGGGCAGCTTCGCTCTGGAGGGAGCTGCGCAGATAGTGCATCTTTTGTACTCCCGAAAGATTTGTATTAGTGTGGATTTGAAAAGGTCTCTAAATTCAATCCACTCCTCCGGATTTCCGCTAAATTCCGGAATGCGAAGTTCAGAAAGCTTCACCGATAGTGTGTGGTTAGCAAGAGGCTGATGTCCTACAGTTGTTACGATGGGATTTTGCTCTGTTGAGGGTTGTGGCAGAATGGTTAGCAGCGCTGCCTTCAGCTCGTAGTACATTATTTGGAACTGCAACCGGGTATCCAAAAAACTCTCCACTTCATTCTCGAGTACTTCGATTTCCTCCTGAACACACTCGAACTTTTCCCAGAGGTCATCGAGGTGTGTGATCCTAAAGCCACTTGATTTGTCTGGTCCAGTGTAAATTCCGTTTAGAATTTCTGAATGAGTTCCGCCGAACCAAGAATATTGCTTCTCCGCCGCAACAGAGTTTCGTAATGGAGAGAATGTTTGTCCGGAGTCGATTTCGAGGAAGACTTCCTGGTGGCGACTTTCTTTGGAGCCATTACAAAAATGGTATATAATTAGCCAACTGCTAATTCGATGTGGCTTGGACACGTGGCAAAACTTAACCTCAACTGCTGGATTTGCTGCTTGACGACGGCTTTTCGGGAATCCGTAGCAATTCCGTGTTGCAGGGTGTCGGTCGACGGCGAGAGTGAGTTGTCCAGTTTTAACCAACTGGGTGCGAGAGTTATGTCAACACTTTTATGTGGGAATTCCTCCCGGGTTTCGGCACCACATTTGTTGTGAACTAAATGCTTGACGGGTTACACTTGCAACAAATCCAACACTCGCGACGTTACCTTACGATGTCGATTTTGTTCGCGTGAATTCGAGAGGTTAGCAGGTACTAATGGGCCTCCTCATTATCGATGAGAAGAAAAAGACGTGGTGTCCCTTACGCATTTATATTATAACTAACTGATATAATTCATTTGCTTGCCTTCGCGGCATTTGAGTGTATAGGTAGAAACCAGCGTTTGCCATTTCCTGTTACCAACCAAATCGCACATTCCTATTTAATTTACACTCTTATAACTATCTAGGTGTATATAAATTTATTTCACAATTTACTCAATTTATTTATTTTGGATTGTTCTTATTTCGGCTTCACAACAGACAATACGGAAGTCTTCTCCGCTCCCAATGGAATAAAAGACACTTCTCAACGAGCGGATGTATCAACACCCTCGAGGGGATATTGAGATAACAGAACGACAAAACTGCCGAAAAGATATTGTCATTCAAATACGGCTTAAACTTATAGCTCTTTACCACACTGGTTTAGGGATAATTGCTTTTTTTCCCCCGGAGACTTGTACGGAGCAAAACTTTCAATCGCCCGAGGCTTTTCCAATCACTTCGCTCGGAGGATCGAAGGGCATTTCTATATACTTTGCGAGCCAATTTAAATGCCTCCGACCCGCTCCTGCGATTTCAAGCTCCTCCACATAACTTTTTGAGTCGAACAAGTTCGGTTTTCATCCAAGGTGTTCCTCTAGAAGCACGCATAATTCGAAGCGGACAAGCCTCTTGGTATGCTGCTACTATAAGTGAGTTTGTTTCGTCCACGACCTCATCCAAGTCACTGAGAGTTTCAATCGTCGGAATATACCTATGAAACCTAGTCGCTAAACCCTCTTCGTAGAGGTCTCTGTTCGTAGATTTGGGATTACGATATGTGGCGATATCTAGCGAGATGTTTAAGTGATGAAAGACGATGTACTTATGATCAGGTAACGACAGTTGAAGTTTGTTTTGTACGAGCCAGTTTGCAAACTCATGCGTAACACCTCTTCTCTGCCAGCTCGTGTAAATGTTGGGCGATTTCCTACATGAAATATGTGCAGATTCGTACTACTTAAGTATTCCATCAATTCGGTGCCTCTCAAATTAATGGGCCCTATTCTCACAGTCACGTCACTTAGTGACTAGAAGGAAATTTTCTAGTCACTAAGTGACGTTAGAATATGGCCCAATATCTCAGCAGCCTCAAATTAAGTGGTGCGCATTTGCATCACCGCCGAATGTGAGGGGAAACCCATTTCTACCACAACATAATACAACCCTTTTGAAATCATCAGAAGGTGATAATTGATTATGCTATTATGTTCATAACCCTCACTGGAGAATAAATTTGACTTCTGTAATATTGATTTTATTTACTCGCAGTCTTCCCAAATCTGCCGGTGATAGGAACCGACCTATATTTTCGAAGCTTTGTTTTTTGCACTGCAATAAGTTCAGGACACAAATAACTCTTCAACTTGAATGTTCTTCAAAATTTATTTTCCACGCTGTTCTGTGTGAGAACGCTTTTTTGTTGATTTTGAAAGTCGTTTTCTCACAAAATATGAGTTCTCGTTTCCGAAGAACACCCGAAACGTTTTCGAGAACGAAAAAACAAATGGTTCAACCCTAAAAAATCTTTCTGTCAATTCAGTTTCCATTTTCATCAACACAATGTCATTAACAATTTGATAATCTTGAAATAGAATAAGACCAGATAGAATTTGTGAGATCGACCAATATTTTGTGTTCCCATCCTCAACCAATATTAAATTCTCCTTATCTACTTCATTACAGAGCTGGACGATTTCCTGCAGGAGATGGACGAGGACGTTGAAGGCATGCAGAGTACGATCGTGTTCCTCCAGCAGGAGCTGAAGAGCACCAAGGAGGAGAAGGAGGTACTGGAGAAAGAGGTTATTCAGCTGCGAACGTACGTCAACGGAGGCGGTAGTGGCAGTGGCAGTGGCGAGGACGGTTCGTCCCAGATCGATACAGATCCGGACCCGTCCGCTGCGGTTTATCTAGTGAATGGAAGTACCAAGTTGAAGCAAAGTTCAAGTGATCAATCAGAATCGTTGTTGGTGTATCAGAATCGGACGCACTGTGGTGGCAATAATAGCAATTCCGGGTTGTTACAGAACGGTGGTGATGAGTTAGTTAATGAGCAAGAACAAACGATCGGCAGCGTCGTCGTTGGTGGCAGCAACAACAGTAGCAGTAGACTTAGCGGTAATAGTAACACTAGTACTGGTAGTAATAATAAGAAAGTAAATAACAGGACAGCTAAAACGGTTGGTGGCAAGAAACGAAATTACACTGAAGAGCAAGACGACGAGGGGGCTGCGGGAAGTGAGGATGAAGAGGACAGTGGTCACTACGATGATGGTTCCAACAATGGTAAGATGTTGGCTCCCGACAGTCTCGAACTGCAACAGCAGGAAGAGGAGCAAATCCTTGTCAGTAGCAATAAGCGCATGACCCGGTCCGGTAAAGGTAAGGCCCCACCCAAAACGTTGAGCGTGAAAAAATTGCGAAGGGCGTCGGTACTTTCGGCAGAACCGACCGAGGATGACGATACGACCGAGGGATTTCCTTCGAACGGGGCGAACTGAACAACCCACCAAGACACCACCAGACGCCTTACCGGCGACCGCAACGACGTGAGACTCCCATTCTTACCGTGTATTGTGGGGTATTGTTTATTTTTTTTAAATCGAAAACGCGTTGCCCCGAGAAAAAGAAATAGAAGGTTAGAATTAAGAGCCGGGATAAAAATCCTTCTAAAGTAAAATAAAATCACTCAAAAACACATTGAAATTAGAGCTCTAAGATTAATTACAATAATAATTATTGTACATTCGAGGAACCGCGAAAACTGAAACCGAGCACGTTCGGCGAACCATCATTTCGCCCTCACTACTTTCGTCATCGGTTAGCGAGAGGGATGTAGTAGAAGTAAAACCAGAACTAAAATGAAGATAGTGACATAAAGCAAAACAAGTATCGCAAACAATACAGTGGAAGTTTTTTTCGTTTGTCAACATTTTTAGACAGCTAAGAAACTTTAATTTTAAAATTGTAAATCAAACAACAAAAAAACAACTTCATAAAACAATGTGTAGTAATATAAATTATTTCGAAAAATAGAGTAAACTATTCGTAAAATTAGTTTTACATTTCAAAAGAATTTTCTTCGAAAATATCAAACTACGGTACGGAGTGTTATGATTCAATGAAATTTTATTCAAGTGAAAAAATTCAAATGCCAACGCATCCTAATCAGTGGCTGTATTCTCAATGATGAATGCTCGTGCCAAATTCCGCGCACAAGCCAGCCGCAGCAGCTTGACCAAATCATCTGTGCAGTTATTCAGTAAATTAGAGGAAAATTTGCTAATTAACGCTTGGTTGTTCATATCGTTATCGCCGCTATCGGTTTCCATTCGGTTACTGCCCTTTAGCTGTTCCTTACGCTTCTCAATCATCGGCACCAAGTCCCATTCGAGGTGATGCAGAATAGTATAGGTTTCCTTAGTTGGAATAACGGGTTCCTTGAACTCGAGAAGCGGAATAGTGTCCGCCAGGAGCGACGGCCAGAAGCTGAAAGAGAAAATATAATAAAAATTAAAACTTGGTTTTAGCAGTGTGATCGGTTGATTTTTTTCTTGTTTATCTCAATAGAACTGACAATAATTGCTCTCCCAGTATGAAATCTACTCGACGTCCAACAAACTGCTATAAAATCATTCAATATTTGATGACAGTTGCACGATTCTTTCCAACGCACGCATGGACGTAATTATCTTCTTGCCTAATATTTCAGTATCTGTCACGTGATGACAAAAAAATAAAGAATACTCACTAACTGGGGGTGATCTTCGAGTCCAAAAGATTGATCAGCAACTCAGCCGCCTGCGCGAACGAGCGCTCTCGGTAGAACTGACGAAAATCGTAATATTTCACCAAAAAAATCAATCTAGGCGAAATAAACATTTTCGCGCCAATATTTGCGATCACATCTTCGCACATGATCTCACCATAGTTACAGTAGTGCTCCAGAAAAATGTTCGCCACTGCCGTTACGTAGAAACTATCCTTCGAACGAATCGCCCATTCCAAAGCATTTCCGTACAATTTATTGGCTAGATTTCTTTTCACTAGCACCTTACAGATTTCACTTTCCACTGAAGCGAAACCATTTTTCTTTGCCGCACTGATCAGTTTCATTGCCTGTCTCTCGTTCTTGATTGGCATACGTGCCAAAAGAGCTTCTCTTGCACCCAAACCTTCCGTACTGGAAAACTCCAAATAATCCAAACCGGATTCCCACAGCGAACAATCGCGAGACATTAGCAGGCCTCCGAAATCGTACAGCAGTGACTCTCGAAACAGTTTTTCCGAGTTCTGATCCTCATTACTACCAGTGGAAAGCGTTAGGTGGCCACAGTGGTACAGCAAATCCACCAAATGAGTAACGAACCACTTGTTGTCGCAAATGTTTTGTATGTTATGAAGCACTTGTGGTAAATTATTTTCCATCACCGATAGAATAATCTTGTCCAGGTACTTGTACGTTGGGTTTGTTCCACCGGTGCTAATCCACTGTGATAACCAGTTGTTTGCAAAAGTACCCAGCTCGTAATACTTGCACGTAGATTCAGTGTAGAACAAATACCCTGGGAAAAATTCATACCAACACGAAGCGTATTTGCACTGTTCGGCCCATGCTCGACGGTCACCAATCACGAGCTGCAATTAAAAGAATTTTACAAAAAAAAAACAGTTTCATTTGAAACGACAAACACCATGTTCTTACCCTGACAATTTCCTCCAGTTCCGGTTCTGCTGCCAAAATGCCCGCCTCAATTTTCGATCTTGCATTTGCTGTCCAGTACTGCCACTGCGATTTGAACTTCTGAATCGATAATCCACCGTAAACGCTAAAAACCGGCATCGTTTGCAGAACCTGTTCGGCCACTTCAAAGCAAACACTTTCTGAGTTTGTGTGCATTTTGAGCAATGCCCGGGCTACATTGAGTTGTCCTTGTATGATCAAACCTTTCACCACCGGCCAGTAGTCATCGCTGGAATCAACCTCTCGCCCCTGTTTGAGCAGTTCAGCCGCTAGTCGTTCCGATGTTGGAAAATGGAACCGTACCCAATCCAGCAAATTAGGGACCACGGCATTAACTGAAGTAGTATCGACAATCAGGATTTCAACCAAGTGCCATATACATTCCACCGAATAGAAAATGGTCACATAGTTCTGGTACTGCTCTACGTCCGGCAAATTCGTGGAGGTTAGTACATCCTGTAACTTTTCCAGGCAAGCTCTGATCGCACTACGGTATGTGCGCGAAATCTTTAAATAATCTATCGATGAACCTGAAGAACTGTTTTTTACCAGCTGTAGGTTTAGAAAAATATTGCTGCATTCTGTAACCAAGCTGCGAAGAATCGGTTCGTCCAAAATGAAGCTTGACGTTAAATGATACACATTGACGGATGATGTGTTCGCTGGACGATTCCTAATAGATTGCAGCAATTGATTGCTGTAGGCAGTAACCGAAATTTTGTCCTCAGTAATCCAAGCTGCCGTTAGTCCATGTCGCTTGCCGAGATCGCAAGGGATAGCCTGAAGTTGGAGTAATTCAATTGTGGCACAATTTCCTTGACATAATAGTGTAATACTGGCAGGCTATCGTGTTGAATAAAATCAAAATCCCTAACTACATTTACTTACGAATGTCGAACAGCCTTCCCGTGAGGTCATGCCGTGACGATATATTTCTAATATTTATTATAAAAACAGAAAAACTTTCCAAATTATCGCGGATAGGCTACATAAACTGATGGAATAAACCGAATAAACTCAACAAAGCATCTCACTTTGCGGGTACTTGCACTGATTAAACGACTTGTAACACCACAAGTAAAGAGGTTATGTTTACAGTTGGTTGTCAAATCTAAAACGGTGTTTGCCCTACCTGTTCCCGGGAATATTAACTCAATGTCGTATTCAAGATGGAGAGAAAAGTAGGATCATTTTACGCTTTTGAGTATTAGTTTTATACTTCAAGAGTGCTTATTCGAAAGGTCCTAAGTGACATTGAGCTCGAACTGATAAAAACGAGGCTGAAGTTTCATGGACCTAAAATAAATCCCTATTAGAGAACAAATATGTGTTTTGATGGAACAATTATGCCAATATAGTCCAACGACTATGCTATTTATGTGAATAATACTAAAACATGAAATGTTTAGTGCTAATGTAGTTTTTAAGCGCTTTAGAATGATGGGTCTTTTTGAAAATTATAGGACCTTTCACATAGGTCTTTTTTTAGGCCCAAGAATCATATGACGCAGTACATAAGGCTTTTTTCAGCAAAGTTAGCTCTTACGACGAATATTGAATTTCTTCAAAGTTTTCGTCAGAATGAGCACCAGAATACGAATGTTCTTCATTACTATGGTAAATAGTTGCACTGGATTTAAAAGAAGTCTTGCAGAAAAAAAATTGCGAGAATCTTTAGTTTATATTAACAAACCATTGGCTGGAAGTGGTTAAAACCAACGAATGGCATGTTACTTTAGAATAACTAAGCTTTCCAATTATCATTTAATTTATGATACCTTCTAAATTCAACTTCGAAAATAAGTCGCATGAACAGAAGAAAATAATTTCTTTTATTTTGATGCTTAGGACGTTTTTACTATGTGCAGTGGGAAAAACAGAATGAAATGAATCTTGCGTCGTTTTTGCATAGCGCCTATGAACATGCGGAGGTTTTGAAATATTTCACGCATAGGTCTTTTCAATTTAAAAGGTCTCAAGTGCAAAATTTCGAAACATGATCATGAAAACTTTGCGACTTTTTATATAATGCTTATTTTGATGAATACTGGGTATAATGAACCCTGGTTTTCGCTATTCGTTAGCTATGTTGTAATCACATGCTGTGCTGTAAATAACTCAGTTTGCTTACATTTGTCACTAAGGACCATTTGAATCAGCACTATTGACTTGTAAAATTAAGCATGGCGGCTGAGGCCCTTGAAGTAAACATACACGCAACCTAGGGGCAGATTACTTGTGATGCATTTTTAAAAATCAGCTAAATTAAATGCATTTCTTTCCATCAAAATAGAAATTCGTAATGTATTTTGCGTTGCGTGCAATATATTTTGCTTTGCGTGTAAGACGTCAAAACCCTACAAAAAATTAGCCCTACATTCAACAAAACATCGAACAAAGTGAATCAGCGTAGGACGTTTGCTAAACAATTTTTTCTACGAGGGAGTGCAAAGTTGATGCAAAAATGGAAATTAAATGCATTTTTTCTAATTTGATGCAAATTTATTATACATTTCTAGAGTGATCTGCCCTTAGCACGCAACCGAAAAACCACCTAAAATTGAGTACTTTTGTCTCAATCTTGTGGTATCGTGCAGGACGGTAAAATTAGGTAAACCGTGTTGAAGGTAGTTTCCATTTAACTACGGCAAAAATCATAACTCAACCTTGAGTTTACTTAAATTTAAGTGGAATTTACCTAATTTTGAGTATACCCCAAACAACTCAAAAATACCTTACTGAACGGAAGACCTCGACTGAGTCAAATCCCTCGTTTTGTTTTCGACAACACTAATAAATGCGAAAGCGACGCGCAACTCAAAAGTACCTAAATTTATGTTAAAAGAACTTATTCTGTAGGTTATTTTACGGTTGCGTGTAGACATCCGAACGAGCATCCTAATTCATTGGCGCACGATGAAAAGTGAGAAAAGGCCGAGCTTCACATCGGATCTACCGATTAGAACACTTAGGGACACTTTTATCCCTAAAAACCGATTAAATTAACTATGACCGAACCGAAACAAAACTTATGGCAACAGAAAGGCCCACTACGTCATTTGTTTGTGCTTTTCTTCTTCATATCCTCTTGTTTTTTCGGTTTCTTCAAAGAAAAATGACAACTGCACTCACACATAGAAAAAAATGAGCACACCTGTATCCGTCTTGTGTCGTATTAATAGATGTGGCAGAACACACGGTTTGCCAATGTTCGAAACCAAAAATTCTCGACCCAAAGCTGGATGTAGATCGCAAGATGGCGCGAGAGGTCAAATGATGATGTTTTTATAAACCCAATCAATATTCTAACGGAATATTATTTCTTGTAATGAAAAGTAATATTGATGACGAAAATAAGTTTCCTACCTCTGGAAAATGTATAGATGGTAACTTTTTAGTTGCATCAGTAAGAATTTGTACTTCCGGTTTCAGTTTATACTAAAATGAAATTCCGAGATTGAATTCTCAATAGAAGTTATGATAGTGGGCGAAAATCTCTTGATTAAATTTGATATGTTGACGTCGAGGTCGAGGTCCACTGATAAATCCAAATTTTAGGTATACATTTTTCTTATGCAAAACAACAAACCTGACTTCAAAAATACCAAAATAATTCTGGATCTCAATAAATCGCAATAAAATATCGATTTCGACTAAATGTTTTGAAGTCAAACGAAAAAAACAAATGTTTTCTTATAACTTGCATTTTTTTTTGTAAAACTATGTCATGTTTATCCTAAAACAATTTAAATAAAACAACCATCCAATATCATCAATGCAAGAAAATAATTTCATCATCATTTGACTGCTACCAATAAAGAATTGGCACATCGAGCAGATAAGTTTCACGCTTAAGAGCCAATAAGTAAACAACCCAGAAGCACAACGGGTAGACGCCATAGCGTTCACACGATTCAATGGGAACTGAACGAACGGTTTGACGTAAATCGATTGATTCTGATATCACTGACACTACTAAATGCAATCAAACCATGCACTGAGAGCAAAACGATAGCATCTTTGTCCCGAATTTCGTTGTTGTTGGAACTACTTGCCAAAGTAGCAGTAACTATACAATCGGTAATGCTAAATTTCTGTATTGTAAATGTACTAGAAAAATAGAATACCACTTAACTGTGCTGTTGATATTTATGACAATTGGAACATCCTCACCGCAAAAATATTTGTCACCTTAAAACTTAGTATAGAATAGTCTGAATCAATATGAAAAATAAAATTTTAAAAAATGTTCATTTACCTTAAATATAACAAGCGTCATTGTTATAATTACTTTTCCGGCTATTTGTTCTCTGCACAATATATTAATAAGCTGATATTACGTTAAAGCGATGATCTCAAAAGCCATCGTATGGTTGAGTCCCTGCCAGGAAGGTATTTAGTTGCCAAATATGAGCAGCCTAATGTGTCCACACATGCATGTAAAGCTAATAATTATACCCACCTCTGAGTATATATTGATATGACTGAAAAACGATGAGTACACTATTGGCTCATTAGGCACGATCGTGAATAAAAGGGGTTAGTTGGATCTAGACACTAAACCCGGTAACACCATCTTTTCCAATGAGAAACCCCCTGAACACTAAATATACTAACTTCAATACAATAAGAATCACTTTCTAAGTCTTACGAAACAGAAGTTTTCGCAGTGGAATGCAGTACTTACACACAGAAAAAAAATATTGGAAAAATAAAAAATTTTAAACTCTTAGCAAAAAACAACATACTCTTAGTTGACAAAAAAAATTTGTTTTGATTACTATTCTTCATCAGCTTAAAAGGAAAACTTTTATTTTGATTGTTATTCTTGATTATTTAAAAAGTTTTGCTTTCAACCTAGTAGCACAGAGAACAGACGTCCATCTTCAGCATTCAACTTGCGTAAAAATCTCAAACGGTTTCGAAGGTAGTTGGGATATCCAAACCAGGTGCGCTACTGTCGTCATGTTTTTGTGGCTGAGTTCGACTGAATTGACAGCGGTTATTCCTCTACCCAGTCAAACTAGTCCGGAACCGGTTCGGTCTTCCAGTATGGATTCCAGCTCAAATGCATCAACCGATTGAGTCGGAATCAGTTGTTTTCTTTGAGCAACATTCCATACTGAATCCATTCAGGATTTCGAACCGGTTCCGGAATGGATTTAACGGATAGTTGGGATAAGTTAATGTGGCTGCGATAGTGTTTAACGTATATTAATTCAAATGTTCACACACGTTTTTTAAATATTTTTGTTCGATCATAGATGTCTTTTCTTTGTGCTAATAGTAGGAGTTGGTTGTTTTTTGCTAAGAGCGGAACCCTAATAAAAAAAATATACGCGAACTTTAACCCATATATTCCAACGATTCCACATATTGTTTGGATTATACCCTGAACAGGTCGTTAGGCTCTTGGATCATAAGATGTTTATTAGGGAACACTCTTTTACCAAAAAAATTTTCTTTGTGTAGAGTTGGTTTTGCTTAATAATATTGCGCTGGGCGAGTAGATACTTCAATTTAATTTGACAAATGAACCTCGACGTCTTGAAATCATAAATGTATTGGGTTTTTAGGTAAGCTTGAAACCAGAAAAAAGACACTAAGATGAGGTTGTTGAAATCATCAGCGACGATTATTATTTTAACAAAAAAAAATGTGTATCATAAATAAACTAAGAAAAGCTTGATGAATTTACAAATGCTAAATTGGCTGAAGCTCGCTTTAACCCATTACTATCCATCCATCTAGTTATATTGACCTGCGTCTTCTCAAAAACAGCAACGATATCTCCTTTTCAAAAACTTGTCAAAAATGTAAAAATCACAATTTTCTATTCATTACAAACAGGCCTTGGTCATGATGACTATGCTTATTACTATACCAAGCCTTCCACTTATAAAGGTCATTCATGCAGAATTTATTGTATTAAGTCTGTTCTAATGACCCTGCCACCACTAGTTTTCCGATCTGAATAGCTCACACCCTTGCTCTCACTTGAGTACTATGGCTCCAAATTTTCCCTACTCAGTAATCTCTAGCTAATTGAATGTCATTGAAATGTAAAAAAGAAAATGTGACTACATATAATCGAAATAAAAAAGTAAAAAATATAATATTTATTTTATTAAAGTTTGTAGGGTAATCGCTATTGTAAAATTCTGTTCGGAACAACTTTAAACTTTTTCCATAGTAAGCACAAACATTAGATTTGCAGGATATACTGATAAAATGTTGACAAAGTTATATGTGTTTGCAGTAATAATCGAAAGCGAATCAGATGATGCCCTCATTTGCAGATTGGACCTAATGAAAAAAGTCTTCATTATTGCTCTCAAATAGGGATTTGTTTTAAATCCCTGAAACTTTAACCTCGTTTCTTACACTTCAAACTGAATGTCACTTAGAACCTTTTGAATAAGTACTCTTAAATTAATAAACCTAATTCCCGGGAATTCTTCCACAACAGGACAGCACCCGCACGCTAAAATGAGGCAACCTATAATAAAAGAAACTATGCGCCTGCTGTCTTGTAATATTTTGGTTGGTTTATAAACAGTAGCAAAACTTTCCGGCCGTTGAATCAATATTAAATAAAATTTTTGAAAGGCCTATCGAAAAAACTATTTTGTAGTGCATCCTTTGCGGATGATCGATGTAATGGCAACGGTAAAGGAAAAAACGGACAGTGAATGCACCGAGTGGTCACCGGAGGAGGAAATTCAGCTCTTTTTCGCCATGGACGGTCTAAAACCGATTGGAATAAATCGTCACTTTTTTATTGTATGTGTCGTGGAGCGGCTCTCGAAGGCACTGAATCGGGAAATCAATAGCGATGCGGTGTGGTCTCATCTTAAAACAATGTACAATCTCAAAGCGCTGAACGAACAGGAGCAACTTCCGTTCCCCAATGAGGAGTCCGATTTCTGCCTACCGGAAACAGATTTCTCTCTGGCGATCAAACAAAAATCAGTTGAAGAGCAGAGCGCGGAAGAGAACAAAAAATCCGAAGTCAAGCCAGAATCAGTTACGAAATCAGGTAGCTATAGTTAAATTAATTATAATGGATGCAACTTATGACCGAAAATTGTACTCACAGTCAAAGACAAGGAACAGTTGGACAAGGAAAAGGATAAGCAAAACGACAAAGAAAAGGACAGTAAGTCAGCAAAGATGAAGGCTGAAGTTGCAGATAATACGCCCAAGCGGCCACAAAAACGTACCCGAGGATCGATGTCGCTTGAGCCAAATGCTGGCAGTCCTAGTACACCACAGGGCGTACAAATAACCAAACGAAGGCGCATTTAGTTGAATAGTATTAAAAATTAACATTGAATTTATTATAGTGTTGATATAAACCGCACGTGTAAGGATAAATGTTGGGAAAAAATAATATTATGTTTGGCACCTAGTCACTTGTATTTTTAGTAGTTTAAGGAGGTATTCTGGTAAAGTTGAAGCGAGTATATAAAGTCCTTGTCTTCAGCTGTACCTCCGCCTAATTTACATAAAACCTTTAACAAACTACAAATGAAGAGATTCATTTGATCCATTTAATAATCATAATCCGAATCATACAAACATGGTTGGAAAAGCTATCGACTTATCTGAACACGGCTCAACTATTGAAAAGGTTATTTGTTACGAAACAGTATTGGCACCATGTGGGTGAAAGGAGAACAGTGAGTCTAATTGTGTAAGGTATGCAAACTAGACTCGATGGAATTATCGAAGATAGTCAGAACAGATGCATTTGGAGCAACATTAGATGCTGCTTCAAACCGCTCTCCACCTCTGGCAGTTTTCACGCCGCCACCTGCGTTACGGGTTGATAAAACCAAACTGGTGTCGAAGAGGGTCAATAAAGGTTGTCTCACGTATTCTTGATGGTCACATCATTCACGTTTATGCATTAGAATCGGCAGACAGCCTTGATTGATCAAAAGGAAATATGTATAAAATGGTATATTATGTCTTTTTCGCTTCAGATTGCTAGTGTTCGTGCCAGTAGAGCTCCTTGCGCGTCTCATATGCGAGTTCCAAAGGATATGGCGGATTTGATGAAGGGGATTCCGATTCCACGAGACGATCAACCGACGGTGTCGAAATGCTGGAATAGATGAGCAGCGGTAAGCTACAATTTCGTATTGTGCCTTGCAGGATAATCGCTCGATATGCGATTATATGAAAGCTCAATTGAGATAGGCGCGTGACAGCCGCCTATATAAATGTATAGGCAGCTTTTTCCTTGAAGCTTTCGAAAAGCACACAGCTGGCAGAAAAATAAAGCTCCACTGAAATCTGCTTGCGGAGCAACTGCGGCTATATTTGATGCGCCTTTCAGACGCCCGCAATGTGAGATTTTATTATAAGCGCGACAATACGTATTGAAACAGCGCGAGTTTTAAAAGAGGTAATGAGGCACATACTACCACTGAAATGAAATCTGTAAGTAGCACTAACACATATATCTAATATCAGCTCAAACTGTCCAGGTACTGCTCGGGATGGCGTCTTATCTTATTATGATTTTACTCAACCAATCACACCGGCTAGAAATGCTGTGTAGCATTTTCGGCTCGATGTGATCTGTTCGGATCGAGCAAACGTTTTGGGGAATCATGGATAAATATTTCTCCTATTCTTTTTAGGCAGAGATTCTTTTTATGAAACTTTAAAATGCCTTCACCCGTCTAGCTACTCAGCATAACTATAATAGACAAAAAACAAGGATTTGCCTGATCCATATCGTAATAACTACTCGTTTGATACTTTCAAAAAGTTTAGTTTTGTTCGATGAAGCAACTCGATTAGATATACGCCTTCAATGTCAATTGCTCATCTGACCTCGTTCATCGTTATAAATGAACCGTTGTATCAAATAAGAATTTTAATTTTCAGAGCTATCCGTTGTTATTGCGTGACCAAAGCGATACATACGATTAGCTATTTATGCGAGTCGATAGGCTCGCCATATCAAAATATTTATTCATGCTACCGGCAATCAAATGGCAGAAAGTCTCAATAAATATAACTTGATATAATCTTAGCTCCTAGAAATTAGCATTGACCTTGCGACATGTTTAAGCATAGAATCGACCGATTGGTGAGGGTACGACGCTACGAGAATCGCTACAGCCAATAATATAGAAGGGTGTGTGATTTGCGACTTTACGAAATTAATAGGTTTGTTGCACTAGCAGGAGAAACAGGAAGTACTCCAGAGTAAAACAGGGTGAAAATTATTCCACTATTTATACTTCTCTAGACTGAAGTAAGCTTTTTTGTTCCTATTCGAACCGGTGAAAATGGAAGCAAGAATCGAGTAATGAAACATCTATTCCTTAGCACCTACAGGGTTCTACCTGAAAATGCAAATGAGCGTACATGCGTAATGATGCTTGTATCGCCCAATATGACGAATTTCGTGTTATGCTAGTCATGCTACTCCTAGCCATGACGCATAGATGGTCGTTAAAGTGACCAGATGTTTTCAGGACGATTGCGGGACACGCTCAAGAAACCTATTAAAGATGTACGTTTCGCAAATATTTGCACAACTTGTGTAAGACTGCGGAATTTTTCGTAAGAATTCGTGACCTGGCTCATATTATAAGTCAAAAAGGGTACCGTGACAATTAGAATAAATTGACTCAATTTGCACGTTATCCACGTAGTGCGAAGATTGATTAGCAAAACTCAAAACTTGTATGAGATTTTTTGTACAATAGGGACCATTCATAAATTACATAACGCGAAAATTACCCAAAATTGACTCCCCCCCCTTCCTCCATGTAACAAATTGTCACAAATTTCTTTATCCCCCCTCCCCTGTTACGTAACAAATATTTCGAGTTGTTTTTTTTATTCAATAAAAACATGTCATGTAACAATCTAGCTTACTCTCCCTCCCCCATATGTCACAACATTTCACAAATTGTCGTACCCCCTCCCCGCCCTAAACGCGTTACGCAATTTATGAATGGTCCCATATGAGCATTTTGAAATAAAAATCAGCATTTTGGTAAATGCTGGGACAAGACCTCGAAATCCGACACTGCAAAGCCTAATCCGGAACTTCTGAACACTTTAAGTATAGTATTATTTTGTGAGGGAAAAAATCATTTCGTAAAATGGTTTGCAAGAATCATCCAGAAAAAAAGGTTCAAGATCCCAAACCTTTTTCATTAAGTTCATTATGAAGTCGAGAATAGTATACATATTGCCTGTTTCCGGAAGTAACAACCAGCCTAGAAGCCATGGTACCAGTGACCAGTGATTTAAGTAACAGACACGTCCTAATCCACTGGGTAGAAGGCTACATAAAAGAGGTGTCACTAAGTCAAGGTAGCTGAAGGGCCTTTAGACGATGCTAATCGCGAATGGAGTATCATCGACCTAGCCCTTGCTGTGTCAAGCGAACAACTGAGACAACGGACGTTTGATCCTTTGCAAATTATAGATTACAAACGTTGGTCACGACGCTTATCATCCTTTCGACATTCGTACTAATTAATCAGTCTACGCTCGTGCTATCCTTTACTGTGGTAAGAAGTCGTCTCAAGTTCACTCGGTCCATGGCAGTTTGTCGCCTGCTTCACAAGGCATGACAATTCCTCAAGTCCCCTAAACAACTTGGTCGATCTACCTTGCGTCGTTGGATTAGTTTCGAGAAGCCCCCCTCTGCAGCCACCCCATTGTCGCTATGGATGGTTCTCTAAACAACAGTTGTAATTCGTGGTGGTTCATATTCCGTCTTCCATCTGTCCCCCACTGTAAATCGTGGCAACTTTCATTAGAAAACACAAAGAGCGCGTTGGTTGTCCTCCATCGTAGTCCAGGTTTCGTGGCAGTAGCGGACAACCGTTCTAATGATAGATTGGAGATACCAGCTTCGTGTGGTAGCGTACTTTGTTCGACTGAAGGGTTTTTCGAAGCCCGTAGGAAAAACAAGTTTAAATACGTCTGTGTATTTCTCTACTGGTGATCACCAGTGAACCCAAATACACGAACTCATCAACCACTTCGATATCGTCGCCATCAATCGATATACTCTGCGGGGGGCGTAATTCCTTCGAACCTATTGCTCTCGTATACTTTGTGTTTGACGCATTTATGGCCATTTTAATTCGCTTTGTTTCAACATTCAACCAGATATGTCTACACCATCGTTACAGGATTACGTGCGACAATATCAACGCTGTCGACGAAACCAAAAAGCTAAACAGTTTCCGGAAAATCATACCACTCGTTTAAATCCTCGCTCTTCGAGTTACTGTTTACTTAATATCGACTTCGTTCCCTACAACAAGATGCGCATGATCGATTCACGTGAAATGCCAGTTGCATTGACTCACGTTTTGTATCCGATTTTACTGTAAGTCAATTTGACTATTGATAACATAAACAAGAAATACGGCTACTGTTCGGCATATTTGCCGCATAATGAATCACTACGTGATGATTCCAAATGTTTCTTTTGGTTATTTAACACGGCTCGGGGCGTTAGTATAACTGAGCCGGTGAACTTTTATGTTTCTATAGGTAAAAAGTAAAAAAACAACTATTTTTTTTATTATTTCGTTGATGTAGTTTGTTGCTGCGTATTGAGATTATTTTGCTTCATATTGAAGCATAAGCTGCATTGTGCGTCGTATCATGGGGGTCGTCGGATTGCTTCCCCTCGTGTTATCGTGCTTGTTCATGTCGTTATTGGCACTGCTTGCTTTCTTGTTGTTCGCAGTCGGATGTCTTTGCTTGTTTCTTTTTCTTATGGATCGCTATTATTTATCCTTCTTTTGCGGCGTTCGCTTCTTTGATGATGGTGCTGGTTGTTGGCTTTGAGATACTGGCCGTGATCGTTGTTGAGTTACTGCCAGATCCATAGAGATTGGTTTGGCATCACTTTGTGGTTTCGCGTAATATTACCGTGTGCTGTTTTTGGTTGTATCAGGCGGACTTTCCTTAGCCGCTATGAAACACCCGAATCTGAATCAATATCGTTGATGAATAAAACAAATATCAGTAGTTCTCGACTTCATAATGAACTTAATGAAACATTAAGATCCTATTTTTTTATATTTCGATTGTAGTGGTTTTAACCTTAAGGTCATTCGCCTCTTCGAGTTAGTAAAATATCTTATGAAAAATTTCTAACCCTATGTGCGGGGTCGGGACTCGAACCCAGGTGCGCTGCGTACAAGGCAAACGATTTACCATCCACCCCGATCTTGAAAGTGACTTCAACTCACAAATAAGGAAACTCGATCGATTTTTTTGCAATCCGTCATGCTGTTGACGAGATTTGTGAGTTTGTAATGATTTTTGTTAATCGAATTAAATATAAAAAAATAATACAGCATTGCAACATTTTTTACCTGCGGACAACTCTCCTGGTTTTGATTCCCAATCCAGCACGTAGGGTTACAGTCGTGATTCGCTGGTAGTAGGACCGACTGACAAATGTGAAAAACTTTCCAAAGGAGATGTTGGCTGTGTAAATGCATCTGTTCACATCGCTAAATATTGTCAGATTGTCAAAATAAATTTGACTTGAGATTTTGGCGTTCTGATGCTTTTTAGTTGGACAATGGTCCAACTAGCGGAGGTCCAACTAAAAAGCGGTTCAGTTAAAAAGTGTCCAACCAGCGAATCGCGACTGTAGAGATTTTTCTAACCAGAAAAGTGACGAATGACATGATGGGTCCAAAAAAGACTCTATCCTCCATAATCGATATAAAAAAACTTATTAACAATATTGTATATTGTTTTCATGTACTAACGGATTAATAAAACACTGTTTTCATAAAAGCGCCGATTCGATAACGTTAAATTATAAAAGATCTCAATTCCCAGCATGCTTGCTGTTGTCATGCTAATTTAGCTTAAACGTGAAAACTATCCTCGCGATGATTTCTTCATTTTACGATTTTTACTCCGGGATGAAGACATGCGTTACAGTGTTGTAGAACATTTTCTCGATGGGTTATACACGAATAAACATTTCATTCATGAAAAAGTCTTCCTCCAATCGCTCCACAATTTTTAGAGCCTCAAAAGTTTGAAAAATGCTCAAACGAAAAAAATGCGAAATCATCTCGTTCCTTATGTATAAGGTTTGGAACGGTTGAAAAGGGATATTGTCAAATGCAGCGGCTCAATCTGGAAGTATCACGGTTAAATTCGGAAGTAGGAAAAGATGGGGTAAAACGCATCCCTGGGAAATATGTCACTGAGAACTGACATACAAGTAAAATTTTTAATTTTTGTAAGAAATAAAATGTCGCTTTGAAATAACAACAGCAAGTAGCAACTTGCCACTGGTTGGCGTTACGATCGTCCTGCAATTGCTATACGGCCCTTGCATGCAAATTTAGAGTGCTGATTGACGTATGCAAACCTGTATGCGATGGTGATTTTAAACGTATTTTCATTTACATGTTTACAAGGTTTTTGGGGAAAGCTTGTTCTAGTTTATATGTCTGTTCTGTGAGCTTATATCGAAAATTGCTGAAAGTTTCTAGAAAAGAGGGACACCAGCCGGAAGAAGTCCACCATAGTAAACATACACTATCGAAGTTTGATAACCGTAAATCAATTGCAGCTGGAAATATAAACAAAAAAACCATAACGTGCTCTTCTCATGTAATTATTGTGGCTCGTGCAACAATTTACAGCTCATATAAATGCTGTTGTAACATTATATCAGTGCATTCCAGTTACTACTTTTACCATTGTTCGTTATTCTGACGCATTATACATGAAAAATCTAAATAATTTAATTAATCTTCTTTGATTTTGCTGTTTTAATCGAAAACAGAAAAAATCGTTCTGAAAACCCAATTATTACATTGAACTTTTGTGAAATCCCGACAGAAAACAAAACTGCTTGCTTGTTTATCGAGCATTTTGCCCCGTTGTTGCGTTGCATTGCTCCATTGTGGTGGATTTTACCCCTCAAAGGTGCGTTTTGCGCCGCTTATTTTTCAAATAGTCATTTTCAATGATTTTGAGAATTTGAATATTTCTCATGATTTTGAGGTGGGTGGATGGAGAACAGTGAGTCTAGTTATGTAAGGTATGCAAACTAGGCTCGATGGAACTATCCAAGTCAGTCTTGGATATCACATACATTTGGAGTAACATCAGATATTGCATCAAGCTGTTCTCAACCCCTATTCGGAAGTTTTCACGCCACCACCCGCGTTACGGCTTGGTAAGGCCAAACTGGTGTCGAAGGGGTTCAATTAAGGTTGTTTTTTATTCAATTTATTTATTTGATAAGGCAGGTTTGCGTTAGCTTAAAGGTGTCAATTTTGTTTTGTTTTACATTTTAAATTACTTAAAACTAGGGGATTACATATTGATTTTTGAAATTAAACTAAGGCTAATTTATAGCTATACATATACACAAGGGGGTAATATAATTTTCGTAAGATTAGGGGGGTCATTTAGTTTTTATGGAAATGTGGTTTGACATTTTTAGCAATGAGATTATTGGAGCAAATAATGTTTAACTAAGCGGGAAAATTTTTACGACTATCTTAAAAGTAGAAATAACTAGAGGGCGTGATTAAATTTTGTAAAGATTCGGGGACATTAATTAGATCAATTAAGGTTGTCTGACGTATTCTTGATGGTCAATCATTAGCATTTCTGCGCTAGAATCGACAGAAAGCCTTAGTTGATTATAGGATTAGGGGATATATTTAATGTGATAAATAATGTCTTTTTCGCTTCAGATAGTTGATATTCGTGCTAGAAGAACTTAATGAGCGTCTGACATACGAGTTCCGACGGAAATTGAGGATTCGATAAAAAAGAGACCTCTCTTCTATAAAACAGTCGATCGATGACTTCGAAATGCCAGAAGAGATAAGTAGCGTAAGCGAGTTTAACAAGAGGGAATGAGACACTTACTACCATTGAAATGAAATCTGTAAGTAGCACTAACAAAATTATTAATTTCAGGAACTGTAGAAGGTAGCGCTGGGCCGGTGGCCTTCGACTGGCATGGTCCATTCTCATTGGTTCGGAAGTCTTCTTGGCTGCTTAGTAGATATGTGGTTCTACTTGCAAGTTGATCAATTCGCTTGGGTGGGGGACATGTGGATCCTGCTAGTTGTCGACTATTTTGACTGTGCGTATGAGCGGATTCAATGCGAAATTTGTCAATATGACGTAGCCCCCAAAGCAATGGTAGGACGATTTTCCAGAGGGTTACAGAAACTAAATGACAGGACGTTACACGCTCTAAACTTGTACCAAGTAGTAGGTATGAATGTAAGCCTATGTCTGTATACATGGATGTGTACAGGAGCAACGTATCCCTGAGCAACATGGAAGGATAGCCTCTGAGCCACCAAAACGCTCATGGGAAGCCGGGTGCGCGGTCATAGGTGTGACCATAAAGCACTGCACACACTGTCAAGTGCAACGGTGAGATGGTAGGTGTACAGTTAATGCACATAGGTTGCAGAAATAGGTTGTTGAGACAGCCCGATTGCACACTGATAAATCACAAATAAAAATAACAATTTTTCATGATTTTGAGTATTATGATTGCGATTGCAGAGGAAAATTCTGGCTAAACGATATCATTAATCAAAATCTCTCAATTAATGTTCTATAATTAGGTAATGATAAATAGGTCGTTAGGTACAGAACTATATTCTGCCTCTGGATTATCGGTTATTTTTACGTTTCCAATATTTCTTGGGTCCTTGGAATAAAAGTAGGGCGATTTATCTTGGTCGGGCGTATTATACCCTCTTACTCTAATATGGGACCGATGAGTGTTCTGCGAAGTTTAAAGTCATGGTTTTATGCCATGCCAAAATTACTTTGTTGAAACTGAAGAACTTGATCAAAACTTTTTTGTAGGGAAGTCTGGCAGTTATAATACGTTTGAATACTAAGAATCTTAACGACTATACTCACATTGTCATTTGCGGGGATTGTAATTCTCTCTCACTCACGCGAGAAGTAGCTTATCCGATGTCCAGCTTTTCCGAGATAAGATGAGTCGCAAAATTCTCCGTCTCCACAAATAGCGTTAGAATGATTTTCCGGATAAAATTTATTTGACTTTTTCCTTCTCACCGGAGAAGGTGATAAAATTTTAATTTCGTGGAAATCAATAAAAACTTAAAAAAATACACTTAATTACAAAGAAAAGCGGCAAAGAAGTATGATAGACTTGTTTTATCGTGTTTTGGAATAACGACAGCAAAGCAGGGAACACAAAAACGATACCGTGATAAACTCATTCACTCATTCTCCGGCTGTTTTATTTATCCGGAGAAATACCACGTTGTATTTATCCGGAGAAGTTGTGTGAGTGCCAATAACTTTTCGTGTGAAAAAGTGAGTTTTTATTGTCGCAGTAGCAAACTATCCGGGCGCATTTACTCATATGAGCGATAAATGCAATGCCTGGTCATTTGAATTTCTAACCGTGTTAATGCCTTATTTATTTTATTTTGCTTACACCTATATAGAACATATAAAACGAAAAAAATGTTGCCTATCATAATATAAAAACAATATTCATTAAAAGAATAATTTTTTTTGCATGAAAAAGAAAAGTTAACGTATTTTCGTATTTAGATTTAAGACAACTAAAACATTGTCCTAATTGAGTTATTACAAAAATCACATGAAACATTCACGGGAAATGCACGGCATTTCTGCTATTCAGCATTTAGCGATATGATTGATTTAGAGGGCTGCAAGATTTGCCAAATTCTTGGTCTCATGTCAAAAAAAAAAATGGTTTCTATAATTCGAAATTCCATCTTCCAAATCGTGAATAATATATATTTGCCGAGAAGGCGCCTCCCCCCTTTCACAGTCTTGTTGAAGCCGCCTATGAGTAGTAATTAAATTGTTTTTGTTCATCCTAAAACCCATCTTCGCAAAGGAGCTTATCATTTTATTTCTCACGAAGAATAATGAATGGCCACATAAATAGGAGAGTGCATTGCATTATACAATCACAATAAACGAGAGATGATACCGAGAGCGTTGACGTTCGAGCCCCTCGGAACGGCAATGCGGAAATATAAACGCTCCTCATAAATATTTGATTAAATGAAGAGTTTTTTATTATTCACGCTTAGAAAAAATGATAACTCCATTTGACGTGAACAATATTCTATATAAATAATAATAAATAACATTAGTAAATTAGGATAATAAATTGTATATAACTTTTAACAAAAACCTATGATTTTTTGAAAAAAATCGTTAAGCATATTTATTTCAATTCTTTTTTATGAGAGCTGTCCTACTGGAGCTGTAGAGCTAGGGTCTCGGCAGGGCTTCCCTTCCGCATCACTTACTACAGAGTGGAGGCGGTAAATGTCACCCACTAAAACACTGCTTAAGGCCAATTGCAGCGGGCCGTGATTCTGAATGTGATATTTATTGTACGGTTCAGATATGTGCAGGCATAGGTATTTCACAATCGCGTGTATTGCCACGAAAGGCTCGAGCATTTGTGCGTTAACATGTTCGACCGCGAGTGCGTTTGTGTGTCACGTGTGCTAACGTGCAAAACACAAAAGATAAAAAGGGCCCATAAACCCTCTCGGTCTCCTCGATGCACCACTATCGAGGCGTAAAGCAATAACCATCTTAAAGCAATTGTCTGTCGGAAGTTCTTTAGCACTGATGCACGCAATATGCTTGATGCTATATAAGTATAAAAACGATAATTGAATAAGGTAATTTAGATTATCTAATTATCTTAGGAATATTGGAATTTAAACACGAAAAGTGAAATTTGTATGCATGTTTGGTTTAATATTTCAGTTTAGATAATATCAAACATCAACAGCTTAATTTCAAATTGTTTCCTAAAGTTTACTAATTTTGAATTTTTTCCCGTAGGCTCAAAAAGTACTTGCTAGCTTAGCAACTTTACACTATTGGTGTAGATAGCATTTCGGCTAAACTTAAATTAGTTATAGGAATATATCTTTTGAAATATTCTCGAGTGACTTACTTTGAAAAGAAGTGTTCGGCTTTACAAATTTTTACTGTCCGATAATATGATTTTACATATTCTAATATGTAATCTTAAATATTGTGACTCTTTTGATGTAAAAGTCAGCCTGAATGACCTAGAGAAAAGCAAATCTACAATTAACATTTTTACATGTAATTGAATGTAAATTTATGTGAATTGGGATGCTCCTTTTGTATGCAGCAAGAGGTAAAGTTTTACGATTTTTTTCTATTGAATAACAAAAATTCACGAGTTTGAGAAGATTAATAGTGTTAATATATATTATCAGATTACACAAAAAATAAAGAACCAACTCAGTACAGTTCAAATAACTACGTTCCTTTTAACAAATTTGAAAACCCATGCATTTAACAATATCGGAATAATAACAAATATTTCATCATTAACAAGTTTGATTTTGCGCACTCATGCTCCACGCGTCTTCTTATCAACACACCTACCCATATACCGCTAAAATGCTTCCATCGCGTTCTGTCTATCGCGTTATTCGCGCTCGATCCATGTACATACAACTCGGACGCTCTCTTCTCACGAGAGCGGCTACGTGTGATATTCATTTGACATTGAGGAACACTACTGGTACTAACCAAGCAAAAATTGCCGTGCTCGGAGGTGTTTCCTTTTATCGCCGCTGGACATTTCGGTAGTTTTTTTCTACCTCTATAACGGTGCCAAGTCCAGTCTGGACCCCAACTCGGAACGATATCCCTTCACTGGCCGGTCAGTGGTTGGTTAACGCTTCGAGAGTTCACACGAATTATTCTCCGCTTGTTCCGTACGTTCCAGTAGATTATCTGTGTTCGTTGTTGGTGATTTCTGTGCTTAGATTCAATTACTGTGCTAGTCCCTGTATTCTTGGGTGGTGTTACAACAGATTGCTTTAGAATGGCTAAGGTGCTATTGTCTCAGGATTCTAACTATCAGCAAATCAAGGCCTATTATAAGGAACATGGTGCTTCGATTAATATCAAGGATCTGTTTCAAGAGGATGACATTCGCTTCGATAAGTTCAGGTAAGCTAGTTTGTACAGTGTTACGTTAAATTGCATTCGGTCAGCGATAGATATATGCTGTCGCTGGTAAGTGAGTTGTTACATTTGACCCTCACACGATTTTGAAGTGAAAGTAAATGAACCTGGCGGCGTGTGCTAAAAATAGACTTGTTTGGCGATTGATTTCAGCTTAAAGCTTTCAACTCCGGCTGATGGTGATATTTTACTGGATTACTCGAAGAACCGCGTCACCGAAGAAGTCTGGAACATGCTACTCGAACTGGCCGAGTCACGTGATGTGGTCAAGACCCGCAATGATATGTTCAGCGGGGAACGTATAAATATCACGGAAAACCGTGCTGTATTACATGTTGCACTCAGAAATCGTTCGAATAACCCCATCCTGGTTGATGGTAAGGACGTCATGCCCGAAGTGAATGCCGTATTGAACCACATGAAAGAATTTACCAATCAGGTATTGAATGGTGTTTGGCGTGGTTATACCAATAAAAAGATTAGCGATGTTGTAAACATCGGCATTGGTGGTTCCGATCTTGGCCCATTGATGGTGTCCGAGGCTCTGAAGGCATACAACACCGGAATTCGTTCACACTTTGTGTCCAACGTTGACGGTACTCATATTGCGGAGACGTTGAAGAATCTTGATCCGGAAACGACACTCTTTATCATTGCTTCGAAAACTTTTACAACGCAGGAAACCATTACCAATGCCACTGCTGCCAAGAATTGGTTCCTGGAACGATGCGGAGAGAAGGAACATGTGGCTAAACACTTTGTTGCATTGTCAACAAACAAAGAAAAGGTGTCTGCGTTCGGCATTGATACGAAAAACATGTTCGAATTCTGGGACTGGGTAGGAGGACGTTACTCGCTGTGGTCCGCAATTGGTCTATCGATTTCGTTATCCATCGGTTTCGATAACTTTGAAAAACTGCTGGAAGGTGCTCATTATATGGATAAGCACTTCATGACCGCTCCGTTGAATGAAAATGTATGTTCTCGTTAGTTGTAAGATTTATAGGGAAATGATAAGTGAGCAATTTTTATTATCCATTACTATTAGGCCCCGGTTATTCTGGCTCTGATGGGCATCTGGTACTCAAATTTCTATGGAGCAGAGACGCAGGCTCTACTGCCGTACGACCAGTATATGCACCGTTTTGCCGCCTATTTCCAGCAGGGCGACATGGAAAGCAACGGCAAGGGAGTCACAAAGCGTGGCGAACGAGTTGATTTCAACACCGGCCCAATCGTGTGGGGCGAACCGGGAACTAACGGGCAGCATGCATTTTATCAGCTGATTCACCAGGTAATATTTTTTTGTTAATTATAGGGGGCAGAATCGAGTGATTAAACTTTTGAAAACCCGCTCCGCTGGGCGTATCCTTTTCTGGTTCTTATCATTCGCATAAAATTTGCAAATACGGTTTGTTCTTCGTACCCTCAAAATTAAAAAAAAAACATTTTTAGTGTGTCTTCCAAACTCAATGAATTTTGGCAAACTTGCATTATTCGACGAAATTGTTAGACAATTGTCTTGCAACAAATATTGTGTTCTCATCCATTGGTTAAAGTGGTGAATTTTTGGGTTTTTTACGGGACACGATTTTCCTTATTAATTACCAGATAAAGTTTTAAAATTGTGGAAAGCTCGTGGACAAACCGATCGCTGCCAACTTTTGCACAGTTGCTATGGACTCTAAGAAGAATAGTAGAGCCTGATATACCAAAAAAAGTTTGCCGTCCTTCCCATTTTGTTCCAATGAGAATAGTGTTTACCCTCCTTGCTAATAATCGAAAATGCTTGAGAGAAAATGGGATACATCGAAGTTCCTCCCAATCTTATCCAAGATAGAAACTCTATTATTTTTATCAAGAGCTTTTTCTATAGACTTTGTAGCCGATTCTATAGGATAGCACTGTTCGACAAAATAACCCTAAATAACTTGAATGTTAGGACCGCATGTTTTTTCAGAAAGTAGAAGGAAAATGATGAAAAAAATTCGTTTTTCGTTTATTTCTAGTACGTTAGGATCTCTTTTTATGATCTTTTGAAGGTTTTTGTGTCTATTTATGGTGTAAATTTAAGTGCTGAATTGAATGGCATAAGATTTTGTGTGTCTCGTTCTTAAGCTATGCACTTTTAAAGTGATCTGAAGTGAAATAAATGTTTAAAACAGTTTTTACGGTGAATCTTTGCTCACATAATTTCAAAATGATGGTTGAAGGTTTAATGCCTTCAAAAAAAAGCTTAACAGCACAATGGAACAATTTTGGTGATAATTATAAGAAAGAAAAGTTATTAAGTATGCTAATGCTAACAACTTTATTGAGAATATGAATGCTCATATATAATTCAGAGTACCGAGATGCCCGATAATTATCATAGGCACAGACACCATGCAATGCAGTGCCCAATTTCGCAACCAACAAAACATCAAAAAATGGTCTTAAAACCCATAAATACACCAAAATATGGTTTTTATGTTGAATCTACCGGACCATGGTGATGGTGTTGTGATGGATTGATTCCATTTTAAACAGTGTCAGAATGCTATGCAGTGACGATGAATTTGTACCATAAGCCTGTGGATATTATGGGCTTTCGTTTGCTTGGGTATATTAAGTTATTCGCGAAAAACCCATTAACCATAATGCTGCCTAAATATTTGTTTTGTTTCAATTGTAGTTTTTTTTGTGACGATAAAATGAAAAAAAACATTGAATATAAATTACAGATTTTTTGTTTAAACCTCAAGATGCCGCATCAGGTGATCCATTTTCTTATATTATATTTTCATGTTTTAGTTTCTCGCAAATACTGTAATAAAATATAATACAAATGAAAGAAGTTATTTCTATGGACCACGCTTTTGTCGTTCACTTATGGTAATACCAAATAAGGGATAGTCAATTTGTGTGATAATTCTGTGATAATGCTGCGTCATTGTAAATTCAACTGGATATGCGACATTTTTTGAAAGAATCAGGAATCAGTAGCGGCTGGCTCATCGGATCGACGATTTGTGTATTGCCATGATTTGCTTATTCATCATTGTACTGATGGGAACGATTGGGGAAGTGGTAAGTTTAGGGGTAAGGAAAATAACGACACAGAACAATTAAAACATAGCATTCCGCACCCCCGGAAGAATGCTGCACGATCTGCAGGTGCTACAATAGCAGGAATAAAACTTCCAACCCCAGGAGGGATTTGGAATTTTCATTTAAACAATGAGCGGATATATCAACACCCTCGAGGGGATATTGAGATAACAGAACGATAATTCCCCCGAAGAGATATTGTCATTCAAATACGACTTAAAATAAAGCTCTTTAGCACACTGGGTTAGGACCAATAACATATCCTTGAGTTTCATCTATGTACGGAGCACCAAAAATCCGGACGCGTAATTGCATTTTTGCAGGGCAGTTACATATTAAATTATATGAAGTTCCGTAATAGGATTCACAAAGATTACACGAATAATACTCAGCACGCTGAATACTAGCCATGTGATAATTGAGTTTACAATGTCCAGTCAGTGCCCTGACTAGAATGCAATTGTGCTTGGAAAAATGCAGCAAATTCTTTGACATTTTCGGACTTACATCCGTCAGAAAAGTCTTTGTTTGAACGCAAGTTTGCAAGCTACGCCAATGGTTGGCATGTTCGGATGCAGCCCAAGAGCGAATTTTGCGCTTTAACGAACCGGTCGAAAGTGGTAAAAGTGATTCTGGACCAAAGAAGTCAGTCGCAGCGCCCGATCTAGCCAATTCGTTCACCCATTCATTTCCAGTAATACCGGAATCTACTCACAGAAGGTAGATAGTATTTGTAATGCTAAGTTCTTCGAATTGAATTCGATATACGATTACTAATTTTGACCTCCAATCTGTCGAACAAAAACAGAGCAAAAATGTCTCTTTTACCGCAATTTCCCTGTTGAATTGCCGATCGTAGGCCACACAGAATCGCGAAGATTTCTGCTTGGAATACGGTACAGTATCCACCAAGCGAACGAGACTGGTTTAATCTCATTTCACGACAATGGACTCCAGCACCGGTTCGGCCCTCCAACAAAAAAAAAACCGTCAGTATAACACACTACATATTCTTCAAAATGTCGCTCCATCCCGCCAGAAAGCCAATCCTCGCAAGGGGAAATTCTCACATTGAAAGTTTTAAAAGAGTGAGTGTAAGGTCACTGGGAACAAGTGTAGATTCATCCCAAGTAACCACTTGGGGCCACAGTCCTGTGTGGCTAGTTGCACAATCCATTGGGATACTGTTCCAGAGCCCAGTAACTTTTAGTATACCGTTCTTGTTTCAGAAACACAAACAGTAGTTTTGTGTTCAAGAGTGCCTCTAGAGCAGCAGAAGGTGATGTCGAGAACGAACCAGTCATCGCCATCAAGACCATCCTCTGAAGATAGTTTAACTTTGATTAGATTGTCATAACTTCTCCCTTCTGCCACCAAACAGGGCACTCGTATGCCAGTATTTGTCTAACAATTGTTGTGTAGATCCACTGAATGTACTTGGGTTTGAGTCCCCAAGATTTGCCGAAAGACCGTCTACATTGGCCGAAGGCCATGCAAGCTTTCTTGATTCTGAGATAGATTTGAGCTGTCCAATTAACTTTTGAGTCAACTTTACTTGATCTACGACAATGATTTCAGAGTCAACGAACTGTAACGTTTGTTTTCGCCGATAAATTCGTCTAAAAATTGAAGATCTGGCAAGTGATTGTGCAAATTCGTCTGAAAATTGATGATCTGGCAAGTGATGAGCGCCTGGAGAAACTACCATTGATTAAGGCTCTTAAAGGTCCATCCAAGTTTAGAACAGATGAGATAAGTTGCAACTACAGCTCGGAGGTGCTACAGTGGAACCGCGATATTAAGGTAGATTTCGTTGACAATGATCTACCGAACTGCTCGTAAATCCGCCCAATCGAAAAGTAGAGGATAATAATCAAACGGAACTGGAAAGACGACTCAGGACGCTGCACCGATGGCTTGATGTTGGCGATGGCTGCTGATGGAGTGATCAGTCCAGTGTGCCGCAGAAAAAAGCCGGAATTCCGAAAAAAAAGTCCGTGCACCGTTATAGTAATTTAGCATCTTTTATGAAAGTACAACAAAATGGCTTCATTTTGACTGAATTATATATTTTGTACGACACATCTGTCCCGAGAAACATCTGTTCAATGGGTGTTTAATATTTCTAAGTGGAGCAGACTTTAAGCTCATATCAATTCCTAAAAGTACAAATGGGTCTAAGGCACTCCTTTGAGCGAAAATGGCTATATTTCAACGTTGGCACGTGTATTAGTACTATATTAATTAACATTAGTTCCAGCTTAATTTTTCATTAAAACATCCTAGTAAAAGTATTATTACACATTAGAGTGTCATGAAAAAATTACCCCTATCGGCCCACCCCTGAGTCGATTTTCGGTCCCACTAGGAGTACTTGCTCCAAATTTGAAGCAAATCGGACAAGTCTAGCTACCGGACCAACGTGCCTGAAATTTATATGGGATTTTTCGACAATTTACTAGGGAAAAACTCCTAGGTCGCATTTTTACCACTAGGTGGCGCTGTGTACATGCATTATTGGCAGTCTAGTACACATAAAACAAATAAAATTAAAATAATTATGAAGCAAAAAAACAAAAAGCTCTTCATAAAATAGGTAGATTAATTAATACAGTGAAGACCCGTTTTTAACAGCCCCTTAGTGAATTTTAGGCTGATAAAACGGGGACATTGATAAAATCGGGACATATATTTTTCTTTCTTTTCAGGAAACCGAAAATCTTAAAATATTCTTCTTTAGTCCTTTCCTGATTATTTAACTTAAATTTCCCTTAAGGGGGTCGACAGCGCACAATTTAAAAAAAATGAAAAAAATTGTTTTGCATGTTTCGGATATCTAAGATAAGAAAAATGAGCTCAAGAAAAGATTTACTCGAATTCAGCTTGGTTCGTCTGCTAGAGCCCATCAAACTACCAACTATCAATTTTCTTCTTTAGTCCTTTCCTGATTATTCAGCTTAAATTTCCCTTAAGGGGATCGACAGCGCAAAATTTAAAAAAAATGAATTTTTTTTTTGCATGTTTCGGATATCTAAGATAAGAAAAATAAGCTCAAGAAAAGATTTACTCGAATTCAACTTGGCTCGTCTGCCAGAGCCCATCAAACTACCAACTATCAATTTTCTTATGCTGATAAAATCGAGGGTAGCTAAAATCGGGGGCTGATAAAATCGGGTGCTGATAAAATCGGGTCTTCACTGTATAAATCAAATGAATAAAATACATAAATCAAGTAATCTCAAATGAAAAGTAGACAATATTTTAAAAAAAGTTATAAAATTAAGAGAGTAAATTAAATTGTTTCAAGCTAACAAACTTTCATCCAATAATAAAAAGAACTCAATAAAACGAATAAAGTATATGAACTGGGAAAAAATTAACAATTTAGTAATATGATTAAAATATATGAAATAAATAATATGAAAAAAACCAAAAAAAAATGAATTATAGGATCCCAAAACCATTTTTGTTTAAAGTGTTGGAGTAAAGAAACACGAAAATCCTGTTTTGATCAAGATAGGTGCTTCTCTAGCAGTGTTAGAAGCTGCTCAATTTTTACATACCAATCATTAATATACACCTCCTGCAAAGTTTTCAATAGTTCAATTGGGCAGAAAAGTATGCCGAAAGCAGTCTAAAGTGATAAGTTTTATCAATTTTCAAAAATATTTGAAGACAACGAAGATATATCAAAATATAATTTTTCACCAATGACTGAAAATGTCTCTGGGAGCACTGCTCCAGTGGAATCCAATCAGAACAATTGCAATACCGTCAGTTCTGCGGATATTTCTTGAAACTATTCGCGCTCAAATAAACGATAAGTCACAATTATTAGTTTTACTTGTTTTTGTGAGGAAATCTTGTCTAACCCCAAAGCTATAGCTGTTGAAAACATAAACAGCAGGGAAGCAACGGGTTAATAAAATCACTAAAAACGAATAGAATGAATAAAATAAACAAAATGAAAAGAATGAAGAAATGAATATAAAAGTTTCTTTCTTTTTAATTTATCATTTTTTTCATTTTGTTTATTTTTAAACAATAACATGATTAAAATGAAAAATCAACGATATCAAAAAGTAATAGAATAAATAAAATAAGCTTAATGTGTCTAATATGAATGTTCTGGATGAAATGAATAAAATGAATGACTGAACAAAATTAGCCAGATTATTGAAATGAATTAAATGTGTGAACCGGAAAAAGATAAAATTGCATAACATGAAAAAAGTGAAGAAAATAAGTTAAATGAATAATACGAATAAGATGCATAAGATAATAAATTCATCAAATGAATACAATATATAAAATTAGCTCAAATGAACAAAATGAATAAAAAGAATGAAAAAAAATCAATAAAATGAAATGATCATATATTTAAAATTAGTCAAATATTTAAAATGAAAAAATAAACAAAACAAATATAATCAATGAAATGAACGAACTGGAAAAAATGACGAAATTTAAAGAAACGAATTGTACGAATTCCAGAAACATTGTTACAGAATATTCAGAAATTCTTATGAAAATCCCATTATTCTTTGCAGGTTTTCACTCTTCTTTTCTTGACGTCGTTTTTAAGATTATCTGATGGTGTTTCTACTTTATTGATGGGCATTAATTAGTCATCATCAGGGGACGGGCATAGCGTAGATGGTAAATCGATTGTCTTATACGCAGCTAAACTGGGTTCGAATCCCAACCCCCGCACATAGGGTTTAGAGATTTGTCGTATAAGATTTTTCTAACCCGAAGAGGCGAATGACCTTAAGGTTAAAACCTCTATAATCGAAATAAATAACATAAAAAATAATTAGTCATCAGGAAATCTTGAAATCAGGAATTTGTTTTGGAATTAAAAGATGTCTTTTTGATCACAGATTTTTGAAAAATAGTAAACTGAGATAAGGTCACATGTGCTTCCATGCCACTTAAACTGAGAGCGACGGAGAAAATGAGATTCATGCATTGCAACACCTGTAAATAGTATTCATTTGCATTGAAGTGTATAGAAAAGAGTGTCAAGGGTCTAGGCTATGTTGACAATTATATTATTGTCGATGACACAAAAGTCGTACATTCAGTCGAATGCAGTCTCTTTCCACCCACCTTTATCACTTGCGAATTATTTCGTTCGGAATTCTCGTTCTGGAGACATGGGTTTATGAGTCCTATACACATACCATAACAAAGGAATGGTTCAAACTACCAGAATAAATATTTAAATTCATCGAACAGCCAGTGGCCAGGCCATTGAAGTGTCCCTAAACTGCTTTTGAGACACGAATATACTTGAAATTAGTCGTTTTTTCCGCAAACAAATATATAATATAACAAATATACTTTTAGTCACATTGATCATTTAAAATGCATATTAGGACATATTTTAACATTTGTTTCATTCAAAATTCAGTAGAGTTAAGAAAAGTTTTAAAAAAGGCACCTGGGATGCCTCTTTTCAAAATTTTTGTCTTCAAACAACCATATTACCTAGTTTGAAATACCCAAGAATTTCCTTGATGATAGTATATACAAACGCTCAGTATAAAATTGAATTAAATTGAAGGTGATGTAGTTTTCGGTCACATGACTCTCCTTAGTGCAACGTTTCGAAGGAATAGCCCCTCATCTTCAGAGGAAAGCAGGGTTTGAACATAAATTAGTTATAGTTTTCTCAGAATAGAAATATTTTGCAAATTTTGTGAGGACTACAAATATTTTCTTTTTCAAGTAGAATGTAATATTAAGGGAGGCGTCTGGTGTAGCGGGCAAAAAATCCACTTCTTTTTCTTCCTCTTAATTGTAGTATAGTGTTGAATTATAGTATTATTATTATATTATAGTATTGAACCTCTAGAGCAGTCTCCCGCAATCTCGGTAGCCACGCTGAACTTCTTTTGTTTTAAACAGCCATGTACTCCTGGTGCGTATTTGTTGAAATACATGCAGATTTCAATCTATAAACAAAAAAATCGAAAAACTGACAGCGTAAATTGTAAAGTGTACACAATACGCTCTAAACTACTTCTACCCAAATTTTCAAAAGATATTACCCATTGGGTCATTTTCTACTGGGTTTTTATCCGAAATGAAGTTTTATGTGGGACACCTCTTAATAGCGTTTTTCTCGACACCACGTTTTTTTAACCCATTCATGCCCAAGTTGTTTGTGGACAACAACGTTTTCAAACAGCTATAACATTAAATTGAGGCGAGATTCGTTCACAAAAACAAGTAAGGCTCATTAATGTGATTATTGCCTTTAATTTGAATATTAACAGCTCTAGAACTGAAGTTATAGCAGTTAGTCTAATTGGATTCCGATGGAGCAGTGCTGCCAGGGACAGTTCACGTTGACGACGGAAAATCATTTTTTCATATATCTTCGTTATGGTGCAATATTATTGAAAACTGATAAAACTTATCAATTTAGACTGTCGTTGGCTACGTTTTCCATGTAATTGGACTATTGCAATTATTCTAGGAGAATTGTATTGAGCATTAGAAGGTAAAAATTGACCAGCTTCCTGCACTGCCATGGAAGCACCTATCTTTATGAAAATAGGCTTTTCGTGTTTCTTGATCCCATCGTTTTCAAAGAAAAATAGTTTTGAAACCATACATGCACTAGAAAAAAAGCTGGGTATGAAAGGGTTAAATTGGCGAACACGATAACTCAAAAAGTGATTAACGAATTGACTTGATTTTTTTTAATGAAAATGTACGTACAGTGTGTAGACTGTCGATGAAGCACAAAAAAACGAATAAATCTTTTTTCTCCCTATTATTTAGAAGAAAAATGAGCGAATTTTACTGTAAAATATGAAATGTTTCGGTTTTCTTCGAGCCATTTTCCGAAACTCGAGCATTTTTATATTTTTTTTGTTCATCGAGTAACTATAAGTCGAAGCTTTACCAATCTTATTGAATTTCTTGTGTCACATAATTTGACCAAGTGTTATCGTGTTCGCCACGGCGCTGTTCGACGTGGAAATGGTTGGACGTCTTCTCTTGGAACGCTCGTAGGTGTATGAATTTTTTTTTCGTAAACAATGAATGTATAAATAAATCTCAGCATTACACAAAAGATCCATTGTTGCCTTGCCTTCAAAATCGTAAAACAAAATAACTCAGTTTGAGTACTTTACACCAGACGTATTAATAATACATAAGGGGGCGTCTGGTGTAAAGTACTCAATCAGTATTATAGACTTATTTGTTCGAATACGGAAGGCTGTTGTCTGTGGTCACAATGATTTTAATCGCTATGCATTCAATCGCACGGTGCTGTAAGCCTAATAAATATTGCGCTAAGCATGCTTGAAAGCTTAATAACTCAAAACCACTCCGGTAGTGGCAGATCCAGGGGAAAGATCATAGGGTCCGGACCCCTCCGAAATATTCAACTTGTTGAGAAATTCTAAATGGATATCGTTCTGTAAAAATTGTTGAGTTAACACAATATATATTTTATATGTCTAAATCTTTATATTCAAGCCAAAGTTTCCACTAATTTTTACTAAATTCACTAAAATATATATTTTCATTACATTCAAACCCCCTACCCCAATTTCTTTTTGGATCTGCCCCCGTTATCCAGCGAACGAGATAATATCCATCCAGTACCAAAATTGGACTATTAATTTCTAGTAATTTCTAACTGCTCAAATTATAGCCCACAGAGTCCCAGCTAACTAAAACAGTTCATTATCGCCAATGACTCCCTAAAATATATGGTCAGACGATAAAGCGACTTCGAATTAGCATATAACGGTTTGAACTTCCTCAACTGCCTCTCGCATAGCACGCAAACCAATAGTCGGGAAGGGTATATCTTAGTCCCGTGGAGTTTCGGTTAAATTCCATTACTGTGGTGAACCTTGATACCGAGGTAATTATCGCCGCAATCGTCTGAAATGGGCACTGGGGGGAAAGAGATGAGATTTCGGTAATGGATCACACTTTCACACGCTCCTTACTTGTACCCCCAAGAGCGCTATGACCACTGCTGACCAATGTTATACTCGCACAAAGTGATTAAGGTCAGCGCCAATATTGAAGTAAAAAATTTAAGAGCTTTACCCCCTTTTGACAAATCAAGCAGATGGATTATACCTCGAATATCGCAGTAGTCTCGCATGAACTGAAGCTATAAAACTAATCAAATGTTAACTCGGGTGTGTATACTTTGCTTTGTCCGAATCTGAACGAAGGTGGAAGGTCAGACATTTACATTTCGTTCAGATCCAACGTGCGCTATCGTGATTGCCATCGGAACAAGCAGGAGAGAAATGGGCAAATGTCAAATTTACATTTCAAGTAGATTTATAGTTCAGCGAGGTATACCTAACAATTCGCGCACAATTTTGATTATTCATGCTACATCAATCGACTCGTGTTTCTTTGGCTTGTAGCTCGTAACAAGATGTAGTTAAAAGGTCGAATTTGCTCTACCTGCCAAAAATACATTTCCATTCCCTTACGCCATTCTTTCACATCACTAATGATTCCACAATTTTACAGGGTACACGTCTTATTCCATGCGATTTCATTGCTCCGGTCATCACCCACAACCCGGTGGAGGACGGTGCCATGCACAAAATACTGCTGGCCAATTATCTCGCTCAGACAGAAGCACTCATGACGGGCAAAACCGAGGAGCAGGCCCGTGCCGAGCTGGAGAAGGCTGGCTTGTCTGGAGAAAAGCTGGAAAAACTTCTACCCCATAAGGTGTTCACCGGAAACCGACCGACGAACTCGATACTGGTCAGAAAAGTTACTCCGTTCACATTGGGTGCTCTGATTGCCATGTACGAACACAAGATCTTCACCCAGGGCGTTATCTGGGACGTGAATTCGTTCGATCAGTGGGGTGTCGAGCTGGGAAAAGCACTAGCCAAGGCAATCGAGGTGGATTTGGCAGATCCGAATAAAACTACCTCTCATGACTCATCCACTAACGGGCTAATTAATTTTATCAAAATCAACTGGGAGAAAGTTGAATGAATTAGTCCCTTGGTGAAAAAATAATGTGTAATGCTATCCAGTTCATTGCAATATTCCTCAGCACGCCGGTGAGAAAACACAAAATAAATGTCGGTGCAATGGTAATTCCAAAATGGTAAAAGCACACTTACAACTTCTGAATGGTTTAAATTTTGTGCATAGAAATTTAGACAAAAATAACGCTTTGGAAATTAAATAAAACTCAAATGTTTATGAAACCAGTTACAAAAAAGGGCAAAGTTTTAGTTCATTAAATATCACATCTCCCTCAGCTACCATATCAATCAATAATTATAACGTTTTGTTTCGTGAGATCAACAAAAGATTTTTAAATCCGATGTAAATTCATGCTGTTTTAATCTTTTGTAGCATGGTTCTTTTTTGAATTCAATGCGTTACCTACAGAGATTCGATGACTAAAAAGGATCCAGATTGGTGTTGTTGTTATTTCGTCTGGCGTAACGAATGTAACTGGTGCGCTATAGCGCGGTAAACGGGGATATGAATATTCATATCAAATATGCATTGCAACTTATATGAAAAACATGAATCAACAATCATCATGTTGTAGACATACATATTAATCCTCATCATAGAAATATGCAAGTAAGCGTTAAGAATACGTGCTAAACCAGTGTTTTTCAACCGGGGGTAAATTCACCCCAAATTAGACTTATGTAGGGAGAATTATGCGGAGTAAATTTTAACTTGTCATCCTAACATTCCCGTCGGATATTTGTCTTTATATATTGTTTCAGTGTGTCAAGAATAGAGATGCTTACTGAGAGTGTTCAGGAACAGGTTATGATTTTCATCCAATTGAAAATCATTTTTTCTGACAGGGTAATGATAATAAATAATTTTCAGATAGGAGTACATGGTGGGGATCAATATTCGAAAAGGGGTACATGGAATGAAAAAGGTTGAAAACCACTGTGCTAAACAATCAGCGATAAAGGGTACTGCAGCAGCACTCACGTTCAGGAATTTATCCAAGTCTGTACTCCCCAACAACCACTTAGCTGGATAATGGTTAGAACAGTTATTGTTCAGCTTTCGCTGTTTGTTGGGTCGAGACTAACAATTTTTCGCGGACAATCAGATATAATTGTTTTCTTATAGCTTTTGGACGGTTCAAACTATCGCCATTGCACAGTGATCCAGGAAGCGAAATTAGCATGAAACAATTGTTTATGCTTCCATTTTCTAATTTACAGATGTGACGTTTTAGAAACATATACTGTGCATGAAAAACGTTTCTTTTGGCTGAAGCGGTTTTAAGGTGGTCCTGAAAGTATCGATGTTACGAAATTATTTTCAAATTCTAGTTGAGATAGAACGATACCTCCTGTACAATTTCTAGAGTAATCAATTCTTAATAACTTTGTTGAAGATGACAACTTTGTATCTCAAGCCGTTTTCATTTTAGAGTGATTTCCATATAACATAACTTAGGAAGTCCCTCAAAAAGCAGTTTTTTCCGCACAATTTTTATTGTGGTGTTTCTTATAAAAGTGGTGCTCTGAGCACATCAAGTACATAGTTAGGGGGAACTTTTGCTAAAAGAAGAAAGTTTTATCTTCTCTAGTTCGAAAGTTATACATTAGACCTCTCCACATTTTCAAAAAGTTTGAAAATGTACATGGGTCACCCTAAATTCTTGCTCTAGGTGTAAATTGGGAAGCTTTCATAGCAAAAATCCGATTTTCGATTGGAGACACCTCTAAATCATGTCCAAATTAAGTCATTTTTGTCGAAAGCTTTTAAATTCACACCTGAAACAAAAATCTGAGCTGACTCCTGTAAATTTTAAAACTTTTTCAAAATGTGGCCTATTATAGATGATTTTCACAGAAAAATATGCCCTTTTCAAATCATAATATCTCAAAAGGGGGCAAACGAAAATGGATAATTTTAATTGCTAGGATTCAAGAAAGGATTTACTCGAAATCAACTTAGTTCGTCTGCTAGAGCCCATAAAACTACCAACTATCAATTTTCAAATGAGGCTGACAAAATCAAAAAGCGGGTCAAAAAGCTGATAAAATCGGGGGTAGGCAAAATCGGGGGCTGATAAAATCGGGTCTTCACTGAAATACTACCTCCTGATACCGAATGTAATCATTTAGCAAATAAATGATAACAATTTGAAATAAAATTAGTTCTTGGAAAACGATTTACCTAATCTGTCATCGTACAATTAAAAGGTTTCAGCTTGAACTTGCGCGACCACCCCTGGCTGCTATTCCGTTATTGATCGGGGCTAGCTGAAATTGCACAGAGAATCAATAGATGTTAATGCCTGGGAGTACAGCTCCTGGTAATCCCAAGTTGTTTTTTAATCAACACCGGCGCCGGCCAGGCCCGAACGTAGATTACAGTAGGAAAGGAAAGGAATGTTAGTCCGAAACCTTCTTTTACTAGAGTCCGTATATACTGCCGCGCACTCCACAAGTGTCACGGGAAGAGGGAGATTGTTAGTAAAGAAAATGATTGGAAATTATGCTGGCGTTCGCGTGCGATTTAAGATTTAAAGAGTCTCGAGTTCCCGGCCACCATGAGATTCATTAGGTGCTTAAATTACGTTTTAGGAGCATCGTTATATCGGACAGCGAGACAATGTTTAAAATTATACTTCATTCACATATCATTTTAACAGAAGACAATCTAGCAAAAGAAAAAAAAACAAAAAATTTTAATAGAAAAAAAATAAGAGTGGAAATCAAACTGGGGCTAATATCGATTATTTTCGCGACAAGGATATGAAACTTTTTGACTGGTACAAAATTAACTGATCTGAAAACCTTGCTTTATTATCATCCCAACTACTAGAGAGAAAAGCAAATAGGTTTATCACGAATCGAAAAGTAGAATGATCAGAATTAATCTACTAAAAAAATGTAGGCACCATGATGGGGATCCATCCAGCAGCTTTGCCGCTGCCAACGCCGTGTTCAATCAATACACAGTGACTATAATGCTTAGTGTGGAAGTTTTTCGTGACTTAACTTTTTGTTGAATCCGACAGCACAAGTCATTAAGTGACTTACGCTTGTCTGGACATGCCGCAGAATCAGGTGATTCGCAGTTAGTGCCAAAATATCCTGACTCCTGCGTGTAGAAGACAAAAGTTTAAGTCACCGGGAAACCCTAAACTTGTTCCTATGATTCCACGGTTTTCTAAACTTTCCTCCTTCAACTCCTTGCTCTTCCTTGACTACTATGGCTCTTAATATTAAAAAAATATTTCATACCTTCCAGTCCTTTACTAATTAAATGTCAATATAGAAAAAAATAATCTACTAATTTACCACAAGAGAATAAGAGAGATCGTCTGTGCCTGCCACTTCGTTACCGACCAGAACCAATTGAGACCGCATGATGTTCATTGAATAATTTACCAATTTAGTACAATAAACTAGAAAATCTAAAAGATACAAGATATGAGAAATAGAGTGTCCTCTTTTTGTCACTTCTTACGACATGGAAACAGGAAAATAAATTACTAAATTGAAACAACAATGCACCCACGTCAGTTCGGTTTCTCATCTTGCACAGTTCAGAAGCTAAAAATCGCTCCGCTGCTATAGCAGGGCAGGTAATCAAATTTATCCGTGCGCCGCTTTGTCTAGTTACGAAAGCAATTCCTACTAGGGGAAAGGGAGGCAATATGAGCACCCTAAGGTTGAAGGCAAATACAGAGATGATTGTATAGAAATGCGCAAATAGTGAAGCCGAAAGTTCCAATCGAACCCAAAACAACGGTTCCAAACTAGCAATGTAAACAAATATGGCGGATTTAGGAAGTAACTCTTGGGGAGTATTGAGATTGAAATATAAAGAAATGCATGTAATTATGCTTACATACGAAGAGTGTAATCTTTATATACATGCATACTAAATAACTTTTATAAATTAAAAAAGTACGAGTAATTTTAAACGCATTTTAAACATTACAAAGCCATTGATCGAATGTCTAGTCCCTTATTTTATATAACTGGTAGATGCAAATTCTGAAGATTGTTAACTTACCGACTAGTTTTCTCCTATTATCGTGATATTCGTCACAAATATTAATTTTGAATGACATCAGCAAAGTGCCAACTATGCTACAATATCGTTATTACTCATCAACTGTATTTTCGATATCTCCTCTCTAGTACAACTAAAAACATTTGGAGGCTCAGTTACGTGAATCAATGCTCCAAAGAAATTCGTCAAGCGTTCATTAAAACAACAAGTCACTCGCTGTTTACACAAAACTCCTGGTTGCCTAATAGACAAAATGAACTTGGTAAACCGTGCAGCCAAATTCATTGTTTTTCTCTCCGCGTATCTTTATATTTAAAGCATCGTCTTTGGGCAAATATATCTGCAGTAAAACATACAAATAATCCCAAATTTCCCTCTATTGGTAGTATACAACATATTCTTCACATGCAATTATTGAACGTGCTGAGAAAATTCAAAATCTTTAAAAATAATCGTTGTTTGGAATCATTGATTTTTTGGCTTGGTAAAAACCTTGTGGAGCACAACAAACAAATTAAAGTGCAAGAAAAGCACAACAAATGCTGGAAAAATCAGATCTCCCCAAGGCGGCCCTCTATGGAAATACTAGAGCTGAAGTTTGTCTCATTCCGTCATTAAATGCGTTTGATTATTCGCCATTTGGTTGCACTTGAGCCATTGTTATGATGTAGGCGCAACAGAATTGTCAGTTTCTAATGTCAGATGTATGTATTGAGTTTTTGAACAACTGTAACTTTTGACCAAAGCAAACAGAAGTTCGGATAATACTTAAAAAGAACACTTTAAAATTCACAAAAAGTTCTTAGCGAACTTTCAAGCTGCTCAAGCTTTAATAGAACTGCTTAACCCGCTATTAGAACATAAAACGTATTGTAAAATTACTTAAAACGAGAAGCTTATACAGCTCCTTTATATCAACTTTTGGTTGCTTGGGTATTTACTCAAGACGTGCTTATAAAAGTAAGAAAGGCCAATTATTGCGACTTTAACACTCTATTTCAGAACTAACATTAATCTATAGTGATGTATTTAATGCCGGAACAACTCTAGTATGGACAAACTTCAGCTCTAGTATTTCCATAGAGGGCCGCCTTGGGGAGATCTAATTTTCCAGCATTTGTTGTGCTTTTCTAACACTTTAATTTGTTTACAAAGTGGTTTACCCGTTTTTGCCCGTTTAAAAGTTATCGGCATTGGAAAAAGAGCAAATTTCGATCAAAAAACGTGAATATCTCATCACATACCAGCGATAGCAAGTTTCCGTCTTCGGCGAAGTAGTGCAGTTTAATAGTCCAAACAATGTTCTAGAACACTTATATAATGGAAAAAAAATCTAGAAGAAAACTTATGATGAAAAAACTGTTTTTAAGGGGCTTTTTACAGATAATGTCCCATATCTCAAAAAGCTCAAAAGATAGAGTTACAGTCTTCAGGTAAAATGTTTGTAACGAGTTTCTGTACAACTTTGCCGAAGAAGGTATTTGTCTATCTGAATTATTGAAGAAAATAAATTTCGTAACTCACTATTAGGGGGATTAATCATCAATCTGATAAGACAGAAAGAAGGGGAGTTCTACTCCAAGAAACTTTCTCAAAAATAACATATTGCTAAAGTCAACCGTTTTGACGCAATCTAAAAAAACACCTTTTTTGCTCTTTGGGACCACTGTGCGTTGTATACAAACCGAACCTGCAAAAGGAAACCAAGAAATAATTTTGATCTGCCCAAAACAACCATTAACTGTACCGAAAGATTCACTCTGCAAGAGGGATACACTAGCAGCTTACCCCGGGCGTCGTTTGTACCCCTTCCCTGTCAGCATGCGACCGCTGATCCTAGCCGACCTTCACTAATGCCACTCCCAGTCGAAACGAAACTAAGACATGCTCTAATTTGTAAACTGTCGAAGTGAAAGAACTTAGAGCGGTTGGGGAAAGAACCCGACCCAGTCCCGAGTTTAAGCAAAAACGGCAAAAGGTGGCCTGTACCCCGGTTGGCACCGCGGGGAGATAAGGGATAGAAGTTCTGTATCAGAGGTGAATGGCGACATAGATTGACCTCATGTTGCACGATAATACAGCTTTGCCAACCTCTACGTTATGGGGTACTGATCATGTTCAAAAACTCTAACCAACCATAATTATTTGCTACGCAGAACTTGAAACACGATGTTCAATGTAATGACATTTTGTTCAGCATCCCAACATACATAGAAAATTATACTATTGAAGTTAATCTACCTGACACCGCGTACTAATCCCGCTGCAATCAAACATATCATGTCAAAATTCGGTGAAGTGGAAACCGTTACGGCCGATACTTAGAGGAACTTCTTCCCAGGTCTCCGCAACGGAGTTCGTGTGGTGAGAATGCGGCCGATAAAACCTCAATGCAAAGCACAAGGTGTTACATTTAATCAGCGAACATTGGTCATGCATCCAGGGCAGATTCCTACGTGCCAGTTTTGTCATCAACCGTCACACCCCGGAAAACCGGCCGCTAAAGCAAGTCCATCTGTTACCGGTACACAGTCGTCGTATGCTACACCATAACCGGTTATTAAATCAACGACTGCGGACCGCACATTAACGAACACTAACTCAGCAAAGATCGGGCTCAGCACCATTAAAGCTACTACCGTTACGAACAGCGAAATTACAACGATTACACCAAATTCTTCCAAACCAACAACCAACACCACCAAAACAGAATCAGATGCCGATGAAGACCAATCTAAAACAGCGATCCGTAAGCGCAAAAAAAAAGATCATCCGACTGTGAGCAACATGATTGCAGTGCCGATGACGACATGAACGTGAACAAAAACGCGAAAGAAAGCGAACAGAATGACCCTCAAGTTGCGGCAGACAACGCAGCCAAGGAAGAGGATCTCAACATGCAGCAGCAAGCTGCGTCAACAAGACCCGATGGACAGGCCTAGTGAAAATTAATTTTTATTTTTTACATATTGTAAAAATCAAAAAAGATCCACGGCTCAGTTTTGCCAATGCATTAAGCCGTGTCAAATAGACGGAAAAAACAATGCTCAAAAACAGGAAAATGCAGAAGACACAAGAAATAACGAGACGGTTCCCGATTTTGTCGCCTTTTAACACATAAATCAGGCTATAATATTATTATGCCCATAAAATAAGGTTTACATGGGGGTGGGCGTAGCGTAGTTGGTAAATCAATTGCCTTGTACGCAGCGCACCTGGGTTCGAGTCCCGACCCCGCACATAGGGTTAGAAATTTTTCACAAGAGATTTTTCTAACCCGAAGAGGCGAATGACCTTTTGGTTAAAACCTCTATAATTGAAATAAAAAAAAAGGTTTACATGGCAATCAATAATGTAGTGCATGTATGTATTACCCAAAACTATATGAAAATATTCAATACAATATAATGAGATAAAAATATGTAATGGACATGTTTGAATGAACTGAAAGCAAACTAATGACAATAAAACACTTATTCCTCGTGCTGATGTACTGAAGGTAATTGGTAAATGGTTTTCGATCCTTCTCGCGTCAATTGTCTAACACGATTAAAGTCATCATTCCACTCAGATAAAACCATGTGTTTTCCCTATGCACATTTGTTCCCTAGTTGGTCAAATAAACACTAAACCAACACATAAAATTAGTTTGTTCAGTCCGAATAAATTTCAGCTCGGTTGGAATCATCCAACGCAAACGTGTGCCCTTAAATTGCTATCAAATCAAAGAACATTTAAAATAACATACGACAAAATATGTACAATTTTGAAAATAATAAAATCAACATTACTACTAATTTGCAATAAAATAAGAACGAAAAAATAGTTGCGCAACCAAGGTGGCTCATTTTCAAAGATAGCATCACCTAATCAAAATAAGTGATAAGCATTGCGGACGAAAATAGCTGACCACCGCCCGTACAATTAAAAGGTTTTAATTCAATTAAATAATTGTTGATATATCTGTATTTTGAAAACATTAGTCTGTGAAATTTTTATGTCTTCTACAATTAAATTTGTTATTTTCAGATGAACAACTTTGCCCAATATATAATCTCACTAGAACCTAAAAAGTTAAATTCGAGTGTCACCAGTTAGTTAGTTAGTAGTTAGTTACTAAACCTTAATACCAAACGAAACCAAAGATATTTGTACCCAACCTGGTAAAAAATTTAAATTATTAGAACGTAAATTCAATAAGCTATTAATTTAATCCTGCCCTTAAGACAGCGTATTTGGCCTACTATGCATTGGACAGCAACAACACAAGTGCGATCACGCTCATCTCTATGTGTGTACGTTAAAAAACCTTTGTGACTGGATGAGCCGGGCGTTCAATGCAATTCACTTTCGTGTTTGTTATCTTCTATTTCGACAACTTGTCACTTTGCGTACATATTTATATTTACGCACACGCTTTACCACGAACAGTCCTGGCTGGCCAGTAGATACGGAATGTTCTGTATCTGCTTGGTTGACCGTGTTCACCAGTGCAGTGGATTGCTCAATATTAGTTTATCAAATTTTTCCAGCAAAATTCAATATTTTATTGAATTAAAACATGTAAGTTTTAAGTATTTCAGCTTAAGCTGAATATTTGTAGAAAATAACGCCAAAAATCGTCATGAATCTATACTTCTGGACAATGACTCATGGCTAAAATCGCACGTGAATTATCACACATGATGAAATCAATGTTCAATCGCGCACACTTTCAACGTTGTACTTACCTGCTTGATATACACAATTCCCGCCAATTATTATAAATTATCTACTTATTTTAGTGGCTATTTTTGTTCGAAACTATGTGATGATAAAGGAAAATACTTCTAGTCTGAATCTTCGATTCATCTTAGGATGTACCTTTCGATTGAATGATAATTTACTATGGACAACATCAACAATCTTCCAGTAGAGGTAAGCTTTTTTTTCTGACTGTAGCATAGTCTACGCACAGCTCAATAATCTTCATCGAATTAAATTTCAGCTGTTAGGACATATTTTTAACTACCTCAGCTTTCGTGATCGCAAAAATGCATACGCCGTTTGCACCCTGTGGTACAAAGTTCTGCGTGGTGTTCGATTCCAACGCCAACGCCGGGTGTACCTAAATCGCAGTTTCGACGATGACCTAAATGATTTAGAAATACGTGTTCTTCGCTGCTTCCGGAACATTCATATTTATTTCTTTGATGCAGCAGGTTTCGATGATGTTGAACTACAGGAAAAATATGATATCATACAATTTAAGTACCTATATCAACGAACTCCAGAGGACCGCCTAATTGAATTTTTATTTGAAATGAACATGGATCTCGAAAGTCTGGAACTGTCGAGATCGTTTGAAAGCTGTCGAGAGATTCTCGAGAATCGATTACCACGAATTAGGAATCTGCGGGAGCTCGCGTTAAATTTTGAAACAACGGAAAATATCATCCCACAGCAACATTCAACCACGTGGACAATCCAACATCATCGAGTAGAAAAGCTAAGAATGGACTTTCCTTGTGCAAACTTACCATTGAAAGTAATAACACCAAATTTAAATAGTCTGTGTGTGGATACAAATTGCCGCCAGGGCTTTCAGATAATCGAAGCGTACTGCAGGCAGTTGCAATGTTTGGAAGTAACTATCAAGGATGCGGAAACGGTTGACGATATCATGGCGTTGCCGTTCCCTAGCTTGACGCATCTGCAAACTTGGCCGCATGGCGACAACGACAAAGAACTGCAGGTTCGATACGCTCGAACACGTAATAAATACGTGGATTTGGAAAAAGAGGAACAGTTTGTCATTGGAATGCCAAAATTAAAAAGCTTCCATTCGGCAAACAATTTAATGTTCTTTCGCATTAGTACAGCTCTTTCGAAATTTGCTAAACAGCTCGTTGAACTAACTCTTGAAAATCAGGAAATGGATTTGGAACAAATCAAAGCTTTCGAAGCGATACCGATTAAGGTTCCTCTAGCTTTATGACGGCTCCGCGATGTAGTATCAATAACACTTTATTTTACCCGCAGGTGCTCAACATACGGCGATGCAAAATTCTGACCTCATCCCAGAGTCTTCCAACGTTGAACATGCCTCATCTAAACAGTCTAGTACTGTGGTACAACGAGTCAGATATTATCTTCGATAGCGGGCTTTCTGAGCTTAAATCACTGAAGATGACACTATTCAAATCAAAGAACCACAAAGTTTTACACAAAATATGCAACAACTTGCCGAATTTGGAACATTTAGAAATATGGGCATACAGAATGGTAAGAGCCTTTTTCATAATCCTTTGCCTGAAAATACTAATTTAATACTTTACTTTCATAATCAAAGTTGGTTAACACAGCGTTTCGATATCTACATAAACTGACAAAGCTAAGGTCGCTTAAGTTGATCGTATGCGAAACAAAAACACGCTTTTGGACGCATTGTTCAGTGATACCTACTCTTCGTAGGATAGATTTGATAGAATGCACCTTAAATAAATTTACGCTTCAGCAACTGGCAAAAGTGTTTCCCGGTCTCAGCGAACTCATACTGGAAGAATGCAAAGTCCAGTTCAATGATGAAGGTTCCGGCACGTACAGGAACACGTCAAAGTTGGACAGCGAAAGAAGAAGATCTTGTTTGCAGCAATTAAACGAGGCTTTTCCTCTGTGTACGATTTCGTTGTACTAGCAGTTTCACTGGCGCGATTACTAGGTGCTGCTATTTTCATTGATGTGAGTGAGCGAAGGATTAAAAATTATAAAAATCATCTCTTGGGATGCATAAAAAATAAATATCACCTTCCTTTCATAGTATCCTACTATCTTCAGGCCTGTTTATACCCTAGATGAAAATGAACGCGAACTTGATGCGCGCTAAACTGTTTTTTTACTATATCTCACTTATTACCGCACAGAAATTGATGAAAATAGAATTAAACGATAGTAATTTACTTAGCGAATCCATACACATGTATTCGATATGATTGGATTAATGCAATAGTATTCATATCGCCGACCATTTTACATATTTCACAGTGAATTATGTTCTTAGTGGATTTTCTTCTTTTTTATTTCGATTATAGAGGTTTTAACCTTGAGGTCATTCGCGTCTTCGGGTTAGAAAAATCTCTTAAGAAGAATCTGTAAGCCTATGTGCGGGGTTGGGATTCGAACCCAGGTGAGCTGTGTACAATGCAATCGATTTATCAATTACGCTATGCCCGTCCCACGTAGTGGATTTTTTTTCAAAAAGACATCTACAATGAGTGACTTTCGTTGTTGATTTTCTCTTCTGTTAATGATTCGGTCGCTTTAACATTTATCCCTCAACTCTGCATAATCTTCTAGTCAACACCAACGTTTTTCGATCTGTACTGTAAAATGAGTGAAAAGTGCTATAGTGACGCCGTAAAAATCGAAAGAGAAAGTAAACAAAGAGGGTCACTCCACTCATTGTACACATGTCGTTTGAATAAAAGCTCTGGATTTCACATGACCATTGCTGCTCACGGTGAACGTTCGCCTTCAAATACCAGATTGAATTCTGATAAACTGTGAAGTACCAGTTGAGCGTAAAATCGTTGTTCGGGGCTGCAACAATGAAAGATATCCAACACACGTTCACGTTCATTTTCACGGAGAGTCTAAAAAGTGCTTAAGTAGCGTTCATAGAGCACATTGTAAAACAGGTTCACATCTGTGTTCGTGCTCAACCTGCTCATCATTGCCTTGTAATGTAATGTCATGCAATGAATGTAAAGGTCGCTCTTCCATCCACAGGAACAGATGACCTACCACTCGAGATATTTCTTTGCAAACTTCGACAGCTTATTGTCTTTGAAAATTTCTGTCATCTTTCCTATTCTAATCGTCGTATAATATTCCAGACCAGGAAGCTGCTTAAAATCCGCCTTGAGATAGCTTTTGTCACCCCGTACCACGCAATCAAACTTCGTCAGCATTTTCATGTACAGGACTTGTTTTGCTTATCGTCACGATTTGAATCACCTTCTTGTAGGTCGACAATCCGATTAACCCGATGCACGGTTGTAAATTGTCAGCACTCCCAGCTCGCTTCCGACATCTCGAACGAAGAGATTTGGGTTCGTACGGCTTGAAACAGCTCGCCACTCTTCACATCGTTATTGCGGTCTCCGGCTTTCGATTTTCCCCAATCTAGTCTTCCTGGCTGTCTACAAATCATTTCCAAACATTTTTAATACAGTTGACGACAGTTGATTTGACCTGATTCGACAATTTCACGAACTTGGCGTGCGAGCAGTTCGAATTTTCGCGATGCGCGAGCAAAATTTTACCATGTTGGTCTACTTTCTTCGATACCATTTTCATAACCAAGGGCACATATCAAAATCAAACAGTAGACATAATGCTAACCCTATATATCTTTAAAATTAGGAGTGTACGATAAAAAAATGCGTCAAATTGAAGTTGACAAATTTTCGATCGTAACACTTGATCGTGTTCGAATGTCTGAAGGTTGCTTAGAGCAGTTTCACAAAAAATCAACAAATTTTAGACTCATTGAGATTCAGGAGAAAGACAGAGGAACAAAGAGTAAAATAACTGAGAAACTTAGTGTACTTCTTGGTAAAGTAACTTAATTGCACTATCCGTCAAAAGTTTGGAATCGCTTCGCAAAACCCTCGGAAAAGTTTTGGGTGGGTTCATGATGCTTTATCTCGAAATCCTGAAAAGCCACATATTTGCTCTCTTCAGTAAAGTTATTTTCAGGCCACAGAGGTCTGGCCGGAAAACATTTATTTTGGAATTCCATTACTGCATGCCGCTAGTGTACATGTTAAACTCGTTTTCCTAATGTCCGAAAAGGTTCGTGTATTCAGAAAAATCGTTGAAAAGGTTAAGCCCGTGCGCATGACAACCATTTTAACTCGGAACTCTATCAACACCTCGCGCTAGCGTATATGTGAAATAATAACACACTATTGGACATGTTACATCTGGTGATCCTGATTTGTGATCGTGTGGGTATTATCAATTTCGCAACTCTTTCACTAGGTGACACTAGTGTACACACATACGAAATATTCGACTTGGATTATCAGTTGATCCTGACTGGCTAGAAAATCGGCGTCCTCATCAAAGGTGATTATAAAATCAGTACCGTGCTCTTGAATTTTTAAATTTGACTCTGACCTTAATGTTTGCATCTTCAGCGAGGTTGTTTAGAAGGCGAAAACCCTAATGATGGCGATCTGTTTGGTTCGAAACTCTGCCATTACGTGGTACCAGTATGGATATTAAGTTTTTTAACTGGTTTAATTTTTACAGTCTAACGACCTACAAAAGTCGTGTCTTCAGCAAAGTTTTCATCATGTCATCGCCATGTGGATGACAACCATTTTGATTTGCAATTTTATCACTTCGTTGTGCTAGTGTGAAGTACGGCATTTTAGAACTCAAATTATCTAGTGAAACTCGTGTCTTCAGCGAAGTAACATAGAAAGACATTGTGATAGTGTGCATATAAAATTAATTATGACAAGGCTATTAAGGCTGACTCTGTCGCTACATGGCGCGTGTTTATTTTATAAAATAAATCAAACATAAAAGGTTAATTTCCCAGAAAATGAAGGGAACAAAACCTAGACGTCTTGGAATCACTAGGACGTCCAGCTAATATCACGCGAATAGAAATTTCTTGAAAATGTACTACGCTACATTTCTCCATAGTGGAGAAAAATTTAGGTGAAAAAAATAATTCTTCTTTAAGGAGAAAATTGTTTAAAACCACCTTTGTGCGTTATGGACACAAAACCTATAACTAAATAAAGTTATGGAATTTGCATTTCGACTTTGTCTCATCAGACTCCGACACTAACTTAGCGATAGAACTAAGCTAGCGCCGGGTTGACGCTAGCCCCAAAAGCGAAAACACGATTTGTGTTTTTGAGCCAACCTCTAGTCATGCGTGATATTAAGTCAATATTAAGAGCCATAGTTAGTACTCAAGGAAGAGCAAGGAGTTGAAGGACAAAAGTTTATAAAAGCGTCGATAAGGTAATATGAGCAAACTTAGAGTTTCCCCTCGGTTTAAACCTTTGTCATCTACCGCAGGAGTTAAGATATTTTGGCATTTGAAATGCGAATCGCGCGAGTTCGCGCCATGTCCGGCCGAGCGAAAAATGACTTTGTACTTCATGCTGTAGGAACCGACAAAAAGTTAAGTCACGGAAATCTTCCAGTTAGTGTCGGATTCTGATGAGAGGAAGTCGAAACGCAAATACCATAACTAATTTGAAAATGCAGTTTTATTTCTCAAGTTGGTTATGAAGGCTAATTCTGAATCGATAAAACTTATTTTCTGCATGGCGTATTTATATTTTAGCTTCCTCAACGTATACTACATCAGTATTAATCACTGACTTGCACAGCATTGACATGCGATTAATAAACTTTTGAAGTTTCCTTATTTACCTACTGCTCGGGAATTTTTTAAACACTGCCAAAAATACTTATGAGTGGTCGCATTTTTCTCACTTTTCGATCCAATGCATCCAAAAGAAGCGCGATGGCATTCAACTGGAAAGATCATACTGATCAGTATTCCCTGCTGCTCGAGGTCCATTACATAGCAATTTTTGAAACACTGGATATAACAAGTTCTACACACCTAATTTTTTCTGCCGAATCTCAGCTTTTTTCGCATCTTTTGCCGAAATCTCAACATCTGAGATCTCAGTAAACAATGTTTTTGCTGAGATCCCGGTAAAAGTGACGTTTGATAGCTGAGACTCGGAAAATATTTCACCGAAAATCAGCAAACAAATTTCACTTTACTGAGATATCAGTTTCTAAATTTGCTGACTACACGGCTGTTGGGAAATTGCCGAGCCGAATTAAGTGTGTAAGGTTCATAATTTCAATTGTGCAATAGCGCCTCGTGATGGCAGAGTTATGAATTAAAGTAATCGCTGTCTTGCCTTGTTACAAATTTCGGTTAAATTAAACGAACATTATAGGTAGTTAGAATCAGTTGATTGAAATCCGTAAATTAGCCCTTTACGCTAAACACTTCGAGGTGTTGCAATGCTTATCAAAGCGATTAATGACCGTCGTAGGACTTGCAGTTACAGTGACAGATAAAATTCTATTCACGAAAAAACTGAAATGCTGCGAAAACAAACTGAGCAAAAAAGTACCACATATTAAATTTTTTCAAAATGTAGTTCAAAATGGTCAGAAAAAGGTGCATTTTTGAGTTTTCATGACTTCAAAATTATTGCCCTGAAACGGAAACTAACTTCGACAAAACGTTTAGTTTACCTAGCCTAAAATCTTGAAAACTATATAATTAAGCGCAATTGGAAAGAATTTAAAAAAAGTTCATAGATTCAGTTTTCTTTATAACTCGTTATATTGGAATCAGTAAATCGTGAAAATGTCGACGTCTTCAGCAATTATATTGCAATTTTAAAATTTTAAACTCTTGCGCGATTTGGATAACCTTAACCTCAAAAGAAAGATAGGATATTTCAAGCAAACTTTGAGGAATATCGGAAATGTCTAGGTAGCCAAATCGAGCAACTGAACATTATTGGTCTTGCTAGATTCGCCCACTATGCATTGGACAACAACAAAACTTCATATAAGTGCGATGCTAGGCTCTGTGTACGCACGTTAAAACCTCTGTGTCTGGATGAGACACAGTTCCAATCGATCGCTCTTGTGTTTATCTTCTTTTTCGAGAACTTATCCCTTCGCGTACATATTAATATTTACGCATACACTCAGTCGTGACTGACCAGTAGATACGGAATGGTCTATATCTACTTGGTTCACCGTGTTCACCTGTGGATTGTTCAATAATAATTTCCCATTTTTTCCAGTATGAATTCATAATATTATTGAATTAAAACATGTGAACGGCTGCTTTAAGTATTGTTGACAGCGGAGGTAAAGCTTAAATCGCTGAAGAAAACAACATAAAATGAAATAAATCTTACATACATCTTTTTAGTGGCGAATGACTCATTGCTAAAATCACACACGAACTATCACACATGATGCAATAGACTTTCACGATTCTCGAAAATTGCTTTAAATTTTCGTATTTTAGTGACTTTATGTGATACTGATTGGGGGAAATACTGTTAATCTTCAACTTTGACTTATCTTAGAATGGTAAATGAATTTCAGTTGAATCATAACTTAAAATGTTATAATGAGTACCATAAACAATCTTCCAATAGAGGTAGGTATTTTTCACCGTAGAATAGTCTAGTCTATGTAAAGATTTTTTAATTTAAATGGAGTTCGATTTCAGCTGTTAGGACATATTTTCAACTACCTCAGCTTTCGCGATCGCAAAAATGCAAACGCCGTTTGCACCCTGTGGCACAACGTTCTATGCGGGGTTCGATTCCAACGCCAATGCAAGGTGTCACTAAATGGCCGTTTCGACGATGACCTAAATGATTTAGAAAAACGTGTTCTCCGCTGCTTTCGGAATATTCGTATATATTCCTTCGATGTAACCGATTTCGATGATGTTGAACTAGTAGGAACATATGATATCATAGAATTTAAGTACCTTTACGAACCAACTCCAGAGGACCGCCTGATACAGTTATTATTTGGAATGAACCTGAATCTTGAAAGTCTGGAACTGTCGAGATCGTTTGAAAGTTGTCGAGAGATTCTCGAGAATCGATTACCACGAATTAGGAATCTGCGAGAGCTCTCGTTAGATTTTGAGCCAAATGAAAACTTTCTCCCAGAGCAACATTCAACCACGTGGCCAATCCAACATCATCGAATAGAAAAAACTAAGAATTGACGTTCTTTGTGCAAATTTACCTTTTAAAGTAATAACACCAAATTTAACTAGTCTGCACGTGGATACAAATTGTCGCCAGAGCTTACAGATAATCGAAACGTACTGCAGGCAGTTGCAATGTTTGGAAGTAACTATCAAGGATGCGGATACGGTTGACGATATCATGACCTGGCCTTTCCCTAGCTTAACGCATCTGCAAACTTGGGCGAATGGCGATAACGACAAAGAAATGCAGGTTCGATATGCTCGTACACGTGATGTATACGTGGATATGGAAAAAGAAGAACAGTTTGTTATTGGCATGCCAAAATTAAAAAGCTTCCATTCGACAAACAACTTAACGTTTTTTCGCATTGGTACGGCTCTTTCGAAATTTGCTACACAACTCGTTGAATTAACTCTTGAGAATCAGGAAATGGATTTAGAACAAATCAAAGCTTTCGAAGCGACAACGATTAAGGTTTTTTTTCCTAGCGTTACAACGGCTCCTCGATGTAGTATCAATAACTTTTTATTTTACCCACAGGTGCTCAACATACGGCGGTGCAAAATTCAGACCCCATCCCAGACTCTTCCAACGTTGAACATGCCTCATCTAAACAGTTTAGTACTGTGGTACAACAAGTCAGATATTGTTTTCAATAACGGACTTTCAGAACTCAAATCGCTGAAGATGACACTAAGCAAATCAAAGAACCACAAAATTCTGCACAAACTATGCAACAATTTGCCGAATTTGGAAAATTTAGAAATATGGGCATTCAGACCGGTGAGAACCTTTATATAATCCGCTGCCTGAAAACACTAATTTAATACTTTCTTTCATAACAAAAGTTGGGTAACACAACGTTTCGATATCTGCATAAACTGACGAAGTTAAGATCGCTTAGGGTGATGGCATGTCAAACGAAGACACGCTTTTGGACGCATTGTTCAGTGATACCAGCTCTTCGTAGGATAGATTTTATAAGATGCAACTTAAATACAGTCACGCTACAGCATCTGGCTAAAGTGTTTCCCGGTCTCAGCGAACTGATATTTGAAGGATGCAAAGTACTCCACTCCAACGACGAAGGTTCCGGTACGAACAGCACTATAACGACGTCAAAGCTGGACTACGAAAGCAGAAGAACTTGTTTGCTGCAGTTAAGTGAATTTTTCCCTCTGTGTGCGATTTCGTTGTACTAACAATTTCTCTGACGCATTTACTATGGCCAGGCATTGTAATTTTCACTAATGTGATGGATGCAGATAAATCTACACTCGAAAATAAACAGCCCCTATTCTTCGAATACCACAAAAAAAGAATATTTCCCACTTAATCGTAAAATAAGTTAATATTTTTATAACCTCCCTTGTTTAGTTGCTGGCTTAGGGACTTAAAAATTGCTCAAAATTGACTCCCCTTTCCTCATTTAACAAATTGTCACAAATTTCCGCATTCTCTCCTCCTATTGCGTAACAATTCTTTAACCCTCAAAAAGGCAAGGGGTCTCAGAGGCCCGGCTAGTTACAATTCTCTAGTTTCAATGAACTTGTAATTTGACATACAAATGAACGAGCGTTTTCATGCCTTCGATCCTCTCACTGATAAAACGACGAAAAAGAGGCTTACGGTTTCATTGGATCTTAGAAGCGATGTTTCTTGAAGTCACAATTTTGGCTTGCATTTTTGAGGGTTGAAAAAAGTAAATACATGTTACATAACGATCTAGCTTACTCCCTCCCCCCCATATGTCACAACATGCCAAAATTTGTCGTACCCCCTCCCCCTAAAAGCGCTACGTAATTTTTGAATGGTCCCTTACTAGGATTCATAACGCATATTGTAAAACAGACCCATTCCTGTGTTCGTGCTCAACCTGCTCATCATTGTCTTGTACGCAGCCCACTTGGGTTAGGTTCTCCACTCCTGCACATAGGTTTAGAAATGTTTCTAAGCCGAAAAAGAGACGAATAACCCTATGGTTAATTCTCTGGAGGAAGAACCCGGTTAAACCATTCGGAATTTACGGTGCAAAAATAGTCATCAAAAATTTATTCTTTATTGTATATCTCGTCAATGCAGGAAACATTTACTTCGGCCAATCGCCTGAAGAATTTCGAAAATTTGCTTTTGAATATGGAGTACGCGTCAGTGAATATTCCGGGGTATTGAGAATGAAATATAATAGCAAATGTCGGTTAATACACAGTTTTCTTAAAAAGACATTCAGCACGTTTCAAAAGGACCCATGAAGTATTTGATTCTCCATTGGATTGCTTATTTTTGGCGTATCTATACATACTGCCAACTTACCCTGGAGCTGGGGTAAGTTGGCGGGTTTCCGCGTCACATATTTTTGTCTGACAATGCATCAAATATTTTAATAAAATTCAGAGATGTTGCCAACAGTCTGCCATTCCATGCCACGTGTTATATTTTGAAAAATCTTCTTACATTAAAGCGGTAAAAAATGAAAACTGAAAACACCACCGACTAGCCCCGGTCTCCCCTACTATTATTTCATTTATTTGAAAATTATTTTTGAATTTTTGCTATTAGTAATCAAATTTGACCATGGAGGTAACCCCAGTACTAGTTGGCGTCCAAAAGGGGGTAACCCCACGTTATGTATTATGGAAACTCGAGATTTCTTGAATTTTTTCAATATTTTTATTCGAAAATTTGACTAATTTTGTGAAAACCACTCCTACAACATTTTTTGTAGGATTTGTCATTTTTAGACTATAGCAAAAAAAATTGGTAAAAAAAAGTTTGGCCCTTTTCAAAAGCCATTTTGGATCATTTTTGGAAAAACAAAATATTCAAAGTGGCTTTTTGTGACAAAGTCTTCATGTACAGAAAGTTTCACTAAAATCTGAGAGGGTGCTGCCAACATTTGTTCGAGTTGGCGCGAAATTCGTCTATTCATTTTTCGAGGTTTTAAAAAAAAGTCGTCTATTAATTCGCCATCTAGTTACAGCTTATATATCCGTGAACGCGATATAAGCCAATTTTAGTTGGATTGCGCTGCACGTTGACGTTTCGGAAAGTCGTTCATGAAGGTGGGTACCGCTTAAATAGTTTCGATATATGTCTATTTTCTATCTAAAATACATTTCTTGCACGAATGCATATATTTTTCCAAAAAAAAAGAATCAATGGAAGTGACATGCTCTATATTGAAGAATGGTCGTGAAATATGGGATAAAGAGAAAAGTGGCATTAATTATTATCTTTTATTTTAGAGTTACGGTGTCTTCAGAAAAGAGGCTGTATATCACCTATATCATCATATCAAACTAGTTCGAAATTCAGTCGCTAGGGCGGCGTTGTTGTCAACTTTTCAATAAAGCAGGATACACAATATGGTGTCTTCGAGAAAGGTGTAAGCCTTATCATTATAAATATATCTTCTGAAGATGCAAACTTTGTAGGTCACATACATTTCTAGATAGAGGGCATTTTTAAAAATATGATCTTTAAGCAAATTTTTAACCAAACCTTGCATGTTCTAACATTAAAAATGTCTTGCTCCACTATCCGGAGCTAGTTGTCATTCTAAAATATCTCCTATGTAACAAAACTATTTAAGGTTTGCACGCTTAAAACTCCGTTATTACTAGATAGGTTTTAATCATTTATACACCAGCCGGTTAGAACCGCCTAACTTGAACAATAGTAATAATTAAATATTTGTGCAAAAAAGTAATCTATTAAAAATCGGTAAAATTGAAAAGTTCTTGAAAAAAGATGGGTGGGTAATGTAAGAGACATAACCGAAGTGAGGTAGAATACACTTAGGCTGTTAATTCTAAAATTTCACTATCTTCTGCATGGTTGCAGCTATTTCAGTATTTCAGATGGAAACCCGAAATAATCAAAAATGTTCCAACATCTATGGCTTTCTTCAAGATTGTAGAATGACTCTAGCATAAGTTCAAGTCAAATGTTTTACTTGCAATTATTAAATGTTACATTACACATATAGTGGAATCAAAATATATTAGTCTAGCTGCAAATTAAGGGACAAATAGAATAACAAATACTTTTGGGACCCACTGTGTACTAAACCGGCTCCACAGCAGCTAAAAACCAGTAGAAGGGCATTTGCGCGTGGAATGCCAGCATTAGGGAGTTAAGGAGAATGTCTTCTAAATAATAATATATTGAAACCTTAACCAGGTAGGTTTCTTAAGTAGTGTGCAATATTCGCAATAACACCGCAATTGTCACGTATGATAATAACCGACAACTAATGCAGTACCAGAACATTACTTTTAATTAAGCTTTTCAGGTTCTACGAATTGTTATAAAACTGTGTTTTTTGCAGCATATACGATATACAAAACGTTTTTCCCAAGTTTACCCAAAGGACCGAGTACTTTAAGTTTCTTAGGGTAATGTAAGAATACTCTATAAACTCATTAGTAACCTTTACGAAGAAACTTGTATCAAATCGTCAGCAGAAAATCGTAATATCAGCAACCAATAAGACAACACCATTTCTTTTACACAACGTAATAACCAGTGCTTATCAAATTGTCTATCGCATCCGCACTACCGCTTGTCAGAGCAAAACGAACCAAAAAGCACAAGCCAGTATATACACCGCTGTGCACTCTGGAATGCACGCTGTGGTGAATGCATCTGAACAAGCGGGGTTCTCTCACACCAAACCATGCGCACTTGAAAACCGTTTACTCAGCTCCGAAAAGGAGAGCGGTCTGCTTTGTGGTGTGTGATAATTGCATCTTCTCTGCCCATTGAAACATAATAGTCCCAAATTGAAAAACAGCAAGCCGAGAAAAATTCTGTTCTAGATTTACATTTCCATTGAGTATTATGGATGAGACAACCATGTTTTAATATTTTCGATATTTTCCAAACAAACCTGGTAATCTTATTTGTGCATTGTGATTCAGTGGTGATACAGAACACAATCCTACAAAAAACTCTTTTTCGGACAAATTTATGGGACTATTATGCTTTTATGGGCAATTCTGTGTATGCATGAAACTGGCACGTCAGTGCATCATTAGAATGAAATGTTATCAGTGCCTGGCGGCAGTCATGGGATGTATTGCCACCGAATAATGCAACCTGACATGTAATGCAGCAGCTGATATGCCTACGACGCCAGAACACAAACTGACGAATTTTTCTTATGTTCCATTCTTATATTTTGCAGTTCATTGGATGTCAAAGGGGCAGTCCTAGCAATGCTTGCTGCTTGGTCGAATTGTACGAACCAATCATTGCGCAGATAATTACTGTTTTCAAAAATCCATTATTTCCGTTATTTTCAGTAATTGTACATTCTACGGAATTAGGAACAAAATTGTTGTGCACATTTCCAATCAGATAGCGAATTTTTTTTTGCTCTATTCAACGGCAGAAGAAGGGGGCCGCTATATTGTAACGTTAGAAGTATTCTACTGCAAAAAGGAAAACTTCCTTCAACAGGCAGATTAGTCAATAGGAAGCACCTAAGTGGCACAACCAAACAGTTATAAATATAAGTGCCCCGTGTATGTTTGAAAATGTTGTTGATCTTATGCCAACCAAGCAACAGCATTGCTCTATCGTCTGGACGCTACCATAAACGGTAGACACTATTGATTTTCTGCAGTTGTGGCATAACTCGCACATAGTTAAACCATGTACGAATTTTTCGGGTGCCAGCACGATGTCACAGAATGATTTGAAAAGAGTGTGGGTGGGGTTGTTTTGGATTGAGTTCAATACTGCAGGGTACGACGTGTGCGTGTAGCCTATAAGTTTGCGTGTGAAAAAAAAAGATTTTTATGCTTGTGTCTTTTGGATTGACGGTTTATAAGTACGTAAGGTAATGAGCCCATTGACACACACGTTTCATATTTCCAATATACGTGATGCGTTTGGTTTCACTAAGGAATTTGACAAACATGCTTCTGTAGTTATTTCTAAAACTTAACTGAATTTGTGTCTATAGGAAGGCGGGGGTTAGTTGGAGATTTCGCAGGATGAGGAAACTGGCTTATGTTAGAGTGGTTTTAATATTGATTTGTTTTCAAAAAGTTGCGAAGGTAATCTATAGCGATTCATGGTAGTCAATCCAAAAGTAATGTCATGTGACCAAGAGAAAGCACTTTTTGGTTTTTATCACAAGTTTGCATTATTATTTTATATCGATCGAATTCCTTAGGACATGTTCAGTAGCGTTGTATTTTACATGGGAATTTCAAAGTGGAATTGGAACGGAAGCAATACATTTGACCTCAAAATGAACTTCCTTTGACACCACAAGTTGTGTGGTGATCGAATCGTTGCCGTCCGTTAGCGATCTATGTTCTTTGTACGGTGTGCGTTTCTTCGTATCTAAGTCAATGTACTCTTCGGCGAAACCAAAATCTAGTAGATGTATACTTTTATCAAGTTTATTTGCACTTCAACCGCTGGAATTTGCTGGTTGTCACATCTCTATATATTAAATAACGACAAAAAACTATGAAGTTTTTTGAGGACAATTGAATAGAATTAACAAGGCATTTTAGAACCACTTTGCTATATAACTCGATATTTCAATAGAAAGACAAGGTGTTTCTGCCAACTTTGAGGAAGATTTGAAATCTCTAGGTAGCAGACAACAGCTCAACATTATTGGTCTTGCTAGATTGCATATGTGACCCACTATGCCTGAGAGAACGACAACACTAGTGCGATGACGCTTGGCTCTGTGGGTGCACGTTAAAACACCGGTGTCTGGATGAGACAAAGTAAAAGTCGATCGCTCTCGTCTTTGTTATCTTCCTTTTCGACAACATGTCACTTCACGTACATATTAGTAATTACGCATTCGCTCAGTCGTGGCTGGCCGGTAGATACGGAATGTTCTGTATCTACTTGGTTAACCGTGTTCACCAGTGCACCGCAGTGGCTTGTTCAATCTTAGTTCCCCAAATTTTGCCAGTATTAATTCATATTTTTATTAAATTAAAACATGTGAACGAAAGTTTTACGTATTGTTGAGAGTGCAGGTAAAGCTTAAATCATTGAAGAAAACATAAAATGTAATAAATCTAAAGTTATTTTCTAGTATGGCCAATGACTCAGGGCTAAAATCGAACATGAATTATCACACATGGTGAAATACATTTTCAAATACTCACCTTTTTTATTCTGTACCCGCAATACATACAGATTTTAGACAATTTTTTCAAATTGTTTTCTTATTTTAGTGACCTTTTTTGTTAGAAATTATGTGATAACTACTTGAGTCTAGTCTAGTCTTCAGCTTTGGTTTATCTTAGAATGGTAGATACATTTTATTTAAACCGTAACTAACAATGGATAACATCAATGAGCTCCCAGTAGAGGTAAGTTTTTTCTTATACTAGAAAAATCTACATACGATTTATTAATCTCTATGGAACTCGTTTTCAGCTGTTAGGACATATCTTCAGCTTCCTTAGCTTACGTGATCGCAAAAATGCAAACGCCGTTTGCACCCTGTGGCACAACGTTCTGCACGGTGTTCGATTCCAACGCCAATGCAAGGTGTCACTAAATCGTAATTTTAACGACGACCTAAATGACTTGGAAAAATGTGTTCTTCGGTGCTTCCGAAACATTCATATCAATTTCTGGTATGAAACAGATTTCGAAGAGAATGACCAACCGGAAATAGATGATATCATACAATTCAAATATCTATACGATCCTACTCCAGAGCACCACCTGATTCAGTTACTATTTGGATTGAACCTGGATCTTGAATGTCTAGAATTGTCGATATCTTTTGAAAGTTGTCGAGAGATTCTTGAGAATCGATTGTCACAGATTATTAATCTGCGTGAGCTTTCGTTAAATTTTGAAACAAAGGAAAATATCACTGCAAAGCAATATTCAACCACGTGGATAATTGAACATCATCACATAGAAAAGCTCACAATCGACCTTCCTTGTGCATATTTACCTTTTAAAGTTATAGCGCCAAATTTAACTAGTCTGGATCTGCCATCAAACTGTCGTCGGGGCTATCAGTTAATTGAAACTTACTGCAGGCAGTTGCAATGTTTAAAAGTAACTATTCAGGATGAGGACACGGTTGACGATATAATGTCGCTATCTTTTCCTTGCTTAACGCATCTGCAAACTCGACCGTATGACGATAACGACAAAGAAATGGAAGTTCGATACGCACGAACACGTAATAAATACGTGGATGTGGAAAAGGAAGAACAGTTTGTCATTAGAATGCCAAAATTAAGATGCTTTGAATCGGAAAACCATTTAATGTTCTTTCGCATTGGTACGGCTCTTTCGAAATTTGCTAAACAGCTCATAGAAGTAACTCTAGAGAATCAGGATATGGATTTGGGACAAATCAAAGCTTTCGAAGCGATACCAATTAAGGTTCCTAGCATTGTGACGACTCCGCTATGTAGTATCAATAACGCATTGCTTTACCCACAGGTGCTCAGCATGCAGCGATGCAAAATTCGGACCCCATCCCAGACTCTACCAACGTTGAACATGCCTCATCTAAACAGTCTAGTACTGCGCTTCAACGAGTCAGATATTGTTTTCAACAACGGACTTTCAGAACTCAAATCACTGAAGCTTACTCTGTCAAGCAGATCGAGAAACCACAAAGTGCTGCACAAAATATGCCACAACTTGCTGAATTTGGAATATTTAGAAATATGGACATATAATGTGGTGAGAACCCTTATATATTTCGCCGCTGTTGAATACTAATCTAATATTTTGCTTTCACACAAAAGTTAGTTAACACAGGGTTTCGATATCTACATAAACTGACGAAGCTGAGAACATTGAAAATATTCGCATGCCAAACAAAGACACCATTTTGGTCGCATTGTTCAGTGATGCCTACTCTTCGCAGGGTAGTTTTTAAAGAATGCAACTTAAATACTTCCACCTTTCAGCAAGTGGCCAAAGTGTTTCCCGGTCTTAAGGAACTCATTTTAGATGAATGCTGTGTAAAATTCAACGATATGAACAGTGGTAAATCGACGTCAGATATGGACAGTGAAAGATGCAATTTTTTATTGCAGCAATTAAAAGAGTTTTTCCCTATGTGCACAATTTCATTGAGTTAGCATTTTTATTGTCATATTTGCTGTGTCCAGGAATTGGCAGCGGATAAATAAAACGCAAGATTTTCTACTCGGCCGTTGAATTAGTCAATGAATTTATCACTTTATCCCTGACCCAATGTGTTTCAGGCATCTTTGTTGTTCGATCTTTAGCCAAAAGTTTCCTTGCATGTCCACTAACATACAAACACCCATCTAGTGCCTCGAAGTCGACAATCCGTTTCCAGTTTTCTACTGAACATAACTTTAGCTTGTCTCGCTTTCGGCATTCGCGCAACATGCCCAATCAACTGGATCTGGCGTACTTTATCAGCTTGCCGATATCGACATGTTTATATACAGGAAACAAAGCAGTGGCACTATAATACCTTTCTGTTTCGACAGACAGCCTAATGAAATTGAGCAAATTGGTTGTTTGTGGAATATTACATACTCGCAGGAGTATTAAGTAATTTAGCACAGATCAGTATCATTGGAACCGTCAATGGACTGCAGCTTTAACTTCACATTTTGTACCGAATCGGTGGCGAAATTCCTCCAAATGAAAGACATCGGAGAAAAGAAACAATACTTTGCTCGCTATTTGGCAAAACTAGAAATTACTTTTGTTTCACAATTCGATTTAAACTAAGAACCTTGCTTTAATTTAGTTAAAATAAGTGTAATAAAGGAACTAATAAACTTAACTCTTTGTTAACCACTTCGAAAAGGTTAGCATACTAACCGATAAATCACCAAAAATTGGAGGAGGGGAATGTAAATATCTTTCTACTAAACCACCTGCCTGAAGCCGCCAGTCCACAGTGGTCCAGAATGTAAATTTAGCAGGAATTTTAACTTTTTGCTTAAACTAAACAACTTAGCCTTACAATATGTTTGGGAAAGTTGTTGTGCTTTGCTAGACCTTTCTTTTCATTTACACGGAAACTAGGTTGGTTCTAATTTTAGCACAATTTGGGAGTGAACTTTTTAGTGGTTCGGGATAGAGCTTGACTGTCTTCGATGAAGTTGTGGAAAAATTGCGGAATACACTCAAGCTCTATGTTTAAGGGGTTACATACCTTTTTATTTTTCAAAAAATCGAAGTTTAACAAAAAAAATGCCCTTTCAAATAGGCCGACAATCAACTGAATACTAATGCTTTGTGAATAAAATATTTAAGTTCTTCATTCAATGCATTATGTATGGAAAAACTCAATTTCAGAGACTATATATGTGCAGGACCAAAAATGGAAAGAATGTTGCGTATATTTGATGTAATAGCGTTTATTTAAATTTAAAGATTATTTCGATATCGATATTTCGACTTTTTCGGAAACAGACCTCATGTTGAGCAACATAAAGCCGTGTGGTGTCCGGCGGGCTGAAATCTTTTTGCACTATTTCAACCAAGAATAGAACCTCTGGGAACTGCTCCCATGTCGTAAGAGGCGACTAACAACATGCTAGGAGTTCCTAGGCCGAGGTTTTGTTCCGTACCGAAGACTTAATCTGGGCGGACCTTAAGGTTTTCCATATTACCCTCTTTCCAGTCTGTATTTAGTGAATCACTGACATATACCTTTTCTGATTCGCCTTTCTTGATTGTGTACCAACGTTTTAAGTTTCTTCTGGCGGTTGTATATTAGCCGTAAATGACGAAATCTAATTCTACACTAAGTAACAGAATATATTAATATACCGGCACTTCCACGCCAAGGTTTAACTTCCAAAGCTTTGGCTTAAAAACCGTTTTTAAAAAATGGAAACTTTCATGCAGGAAATTTATTGAATTGGCCTAAGATGGAGCTGTCGAATTTCACAAAAAGCTTTTTATGTTGCAAGTGATCTGTAGTTGTGTTAAATTAGGTATTTTTCTATTATATTTGGAACCGTCTACCGACAAATCTACATTTACGAATACCTCCAAAAGTGACTTCTTGAGGTCTCATGAAGGCCTGACACTAGCTTTATGATACTTTTGCTTTTCTAAACAGTAATAAAAATCTCAACATTCAAGAACTTCACTTTGTCAGAAAATGTAGGGCCATCGGAAGCTAAAACTTCGTAAAATCGCACTCCTGGTCCTTTTTTCAGTGCAGTACTCTACGTCACTCGTTCAAATTTGCACCGCTCTTATGGTAGTCGGTATTTGCTAGTATTACTGTTCTCCCATCCATTCTGGTAGTCAAACGGTGGGATAGCAAAATTCTTACAAGTTTCCTATCTCATGCCTCCACGCGATTCTAAGTCTATTGATGACATTTGGTCCTTAGACCGCAGAATGAGAGGGTGCGAACAGAATGAGAGGGTGCGAACAGATCTAGTCGAGAAAACATTGCCGTAAAAATGAATAGTTGATCGGAAATTAGCCCCAATACGACTAATCTGACTAGTATCTATGAACACGGCTCAATACGTATTGAAAATTCGCCGCGTCTGTTTTTATGAACCTAATTTAAAGCTCCGTTATTGCTAACAAGCCCGTGCATCAGATTAACAATCCTTTATATTTCCCTTCAGTGTTCGGTATTATCGCTCGTATACTTGTATTCCACAAACAATCCGATATGGAAAATAAGAAATACTTTCCTTGATTTATAACATCTCGCGCTATTTTTGCCAGTATAATATGCTGTCACTTGGTAGTTTTCAAGCCAATAAATATATCGTAGAGAAGAAGTAGCGAGTTCTGTCCAAATACTGTTGCAATAAATAGTGATCCGGCCCATTACGCAGATAAGATTAGCTTTTCCAGGCAATACTCCCACGATCGGCTGTGTGGAGTTCAAATTGTTTTTGTTTAGGGAACATAGTATACTCTCGGTAGCCGGCTGCCCAGAGTTTAAAAATAACCAAAAACTAAACAAGATCATCTCTTTTTCGAGTGATCGTGCACTCGAAGACTAACTAAACAACTACCTAATAAAATATGCTTTACAGGTCGCATCGTTTGCTTGGAGCGAATCCTAGACCTGATACCCTTCCAAACCACCAACTCCGCGACACCTATGGAAGAGTCTGATGAATCGTCGTCCTTCCGTTAAGTAGGTGGAGCATCAACACTTCCTGTCTACCTTATCCTTTATCCTTCCCCGTGAACGATGGAGATGGGGGCGGCCGGCAATGATGGCTATCATGCTGTTGAGGTTTTAATATGGGTCGGATTGGTATGAATTCCTACTTACCACTTCCTAAGCAACTCTTATTAGATAATCAGCAGTCAAACATGATGAAGTCAGTGTGCAATCCGCCAAAATCATCGTCACAACGCAACGCAACGCAACGCAACGCAACAGACCTCATGTTGAGCAACATATTTCGACTCACAATAGCTAGTGGTTGAAAAAAGGATTTTGATTTGATAATATTTACACAAGCACTTTGTTATATTCACACCCTTATTAATAAAAGTGGAATTTTGAAAAGAATCTAATTTTCATTCATTTGCCTAAAATATGCATTAGGGTAATATATCGAAATATGGAAGGAGGCAAAAAAATGAATATTCAATGAATACCTGAGTGTATTTAAAACTTTAATTGTGTTTTTCTCTAAACCACTTTTTTTTTTGCGGTGGCCGAAAATATAACTCAAACAAATACTTTTTTATCGTTCTGAAATTTTCAGTGTTTTCCAAATTGCTTTCTCCAGCGACGTACGTATGATTTCATTTTTTATTGCACTTTTTTTAAATAAAGAATTTTGTATCGATTTTTATGAAATGTTCAGCGTTGCCATTTTGCGAAAAATCCAAATAACGTCGCTTTCTACCGCTCCAAGGAATCGAAAAAACTTTTGTTTTTGGCTCTAGGTAAAAAATTATGGAAGATAGATTTTCTGAGTGGACCTTTTCCAAAAAAAAACTTGCCTGTGGAAAAAAGTTGTCCAGCCGCAATCTTATGTTGAAAACACTAGACACTTTTAGTTTCAATCTTGTTTAGAGAAAATAATGCAATTTTCTAATCTTTGTCGATCCGCTACTTATACAAATCCTTGACGAGGTGACCTGCTAGACAAGGTATAAGGGTATATCACAACAATATATGTAATTTTTTTACGATTCTAACAGACATTTTGACATTTGACACGGCTCAATGCGTTACCACGACTGAGCCGTGGATCTTTTAAGTTTTACTATAAGTAAAAATAAAAAAATACTAAGAATGTCCACCTGACAGATCCTGTTGACGCAGCTTGCTGCTCCGTGTTGAGATCCTTCACTGATAGAATATATTCGTAAATCGCTATGCATTAGTTTCGTATAGATAATTTTCATAAAATATACGAATTTTTCGTACATATTATGAATCGTTCGTAGTTCTATTGAAACACATTTATTTTTTATTACGAGTTTTTCGTGAAAACCACGAAACGACTTTCGTTGGCTTATTACGAAACAGCTTCGTTCGGCAAACGAATTGTTCGCTGCTATATACGAATATTTTTATAATATTTACGAGCACCATTCGTCGAACCGTCAACGTCAACAGAGCTTCAATATGGAGTCATTGTTGCTATACGTCAGATATTTGTTGATGTTCACGACGGTCTCAGGCTAATTAGTAGCCGTATCCGTGTCCGCCGGTTTCAGGAAGATTTTCTAAACCTCTTCCGCTTCTAGTTGATCCAGAATCCGGAGCAGTACGGATTCAGTTGAGCCATCGCTCGATGGTTTTGCATGAATAATTTTGAGTTTTTCTCTGCCGGAGCAATGTAAAAGAATATGCTATTAAATACGAAAACTTTTCTGAGATGAACGAAATGAATTCGTGCGACTAACGAAGTTGTTCGTAATATACACAAATATTTATTGAAATAAACGAATGAGTTCATTTTATTCACGAAAAATAATGTCGTTATCAACGATAACATTCGTACCATGTACACTAGATAAGTAAAAGTTACTAAAATTTTTGTTCATCTAACGTCCATTTCTTTACACCACAATCTTTCTAGTCCTTAATAATGATGAGCAAGTTAAAATAGAATCGAATTTGCCAGATCGATCTTTTTAATTAATAAAAAATCGGTGCTGTCAAACATTGATCCTAAAAGATCGAATGCGACAAACGAAACCGTTTGTAATATACATAAACGATTATTAAAATACACGAAACATTTCGTTTCGTTCACGAAAAATAATGTCGTTATCAACGATTACATTCGTGCAATGTAAACTAAATAAGTAAAATTTACGAAAACTTTCGTTCATCAAGCGGCCATGTCTTCGTACCACAATAAAATCGATTTGGCCATATCGATTTTTTTAAATAAAAAAAAATCTATGTTGTCAAACATCGATCCCAAAAGATCGACTGAAAACAATAAGAGGATAATAAATACGAACACTTTTCTAAGATAAACGAAATGAATTCGTGCGACCAACGAAATCGTTCGTAATATACACACACGTTTATTAAAATAAACGAAACATTTCGTTTCATTCCCGAATAATAATGCCGTTTTCAACAATAACATTCATGTAATGTACACTGAATATGTAACATTTACGAAAACTTTCGTTCATCAAGCGGCCATTACTTCACACCACAATCTTTCTAGTCATCAATAGAGGGGAGCAGGTTGAATTAAAATCGATTTTGCCAGATCGATCGCTTTTAGGTAGTTGAAAAATCGTTGATGTCAAACATCGATCCTAAAATATCGACTGAAAAAATAATATGCTAATAATTACGAAAACTTTCCTAAGATGAACGAAATGAAATCGTGCGACCAACGAAATCGTTCATCATATACATAAACATTTATTGAAATACACGAAACATTTCGTTTCGTTCACGAAAAATAATGTCGTTATCAATGATTACATTCGTGCAATGTAAACTAAATAAGTAAAATTTACGAAAACTTTCGTTCATCAAGCGGCCATGTCTTTGTACCACAATAAAATCGATTTGGCCACATCGATTTTTTTAAATCAAAAAAAAATCTATGTTGTCAAACATCGATCCCAAAAGATCGACTGAAAACAATAAGAGGATAATAAATACGAAAACTTTTCTAAGATAAACAAAATGAATTCGTGCCACCAACGAAATCGTTCGTAAGATACACACACGTTTATTAAAATAAACAAAACATTTCGTTTCATTCACGAAAAATAATGTCGTTATCAACGATAACATTCGTGCAGTATACATTAAACGTGTATAATTTACGAAAGATTTCTTTCGCCAAGCGGCCATTCTTCTTCATGAAATGAACGAAACCTACTATTTAGAATGCACGAAAATACTTCGATGCAGAAAAAGACGAATGAATTCGTGCATTTTATGATCGATTTCATTATATTTAAGAATTTATATTATCAGTGTTTCCTTGACGGTGAAGCCGCTTGGGGGTCATTCAGTCTGCCTTCTCTCGCGTTATCGTTCCCGTCCATGTCATCATCGGTTCTGCTTTCTTGCTGTTGACGATCAGAGTTTCTGCTTTGTTTATTGTTCTTACGGGTCGCTGTTGTAAATCGGTATTTGCTTCTTTATTGGTGATGCTAGTTGTTGGTTTGGGAGCGGTTGTCGTAGTCGTTGTACCTGCATGATTGGTTAATTGGATCGTTGTTTTTGATTTATTTGTGAGGGTCAGTGGCTGCTTGTTAGAGTTGTCTGTGGTAGATAAGTTATGACTAGTTGATTCGGCGCATGTTTTCCCGTAGTGGGTTGTATGGTTACAGAATTGGCATGTTGGAGTCTGCCCGGGATATATGATTAGTGTTGTTTGCTTATATGTTACGCCTTCCTTCTCTGATTTGCATACGAGATTTATGTAAGAAGTTATCGGTTTAGTCACTTGCATTCTCACAATACGAACGCCGTTGAGAATGCCGGTGAAAAGATTTCTCCAAGTGTCATTCATAATAGATTCCACTTCTCCGTATTGCGACATGATTTGTTTGATATAATGTTCACTAGTGCGCGGTGCCAAATCATGGATACGCACGTCCATCATGTCGTTTTCTATATGCACGGGGATCTTGAATCTGATGTTATTAAATTCGACCATTTCTGTGACACGTTAGCATCAAAAATTCATGTCAAAAAAATGTTATTTCTAGAAGATCGCGGAAAACGGGTACAGAAAAACAAACAGAAGGTATACTTATGTAAATTGGAAATTTTGTTGTTTCATTGATTTCACCATAACTACCAGCTGCACTTTTCCAGTAAGGAAATATTCGTTTACTCCGCCATATTACGAAGTTTTACAAGGGAATTTTTTATTTTAACTTCCCAAATGTATGTACGAGTATACATGAATTTTCAAAAAGTTAGGACGTTTCTTTCCCTTTCAAAAAATCACGAAAACAAGCCTCTTTTTTGTTTCCCATAGCAGTCCACCCCCTCCATTGTACTTATTAATTTGGGATACTTTTTTAGCATAAACTACCCAAACAAATGAACGAATGCGAGAAAGCTCGCCAAATTTTGAAAGAAACCGTGAAATTATTCTTTCAACAAACTACCAAAAATGGTGTAGTTGGTGTAGTTCGATGCAATAGAAAAAAGATTTCCTCAAAAATAATCCTCAAGTAGACAGTATTCGAAGAAGAACTCTTCCATAAGAATATGGAAGAGTTTATAATGACTTTGTTTCCACTTACTTGAAATCATTTATTTCTATTCTTCTTTTTCGAGATATATTTTAGATCGATCGAACGGTCATAAGTTAGTCATAAAATTAGCTGTTAGAAGGTACTGGCAAATGAAAGATTGCACATTGATAAGTGATCAAGACAACTTGAAATTGTTTGGTGCTTAATCCAAGCGGTGGTAGTTAGAAAATAAAGTACAAAATATATCCTGATATCATCCTTTTCCGTTTCATCGAAATAAAATTCGGCTGGTAAATTAAAACGGATCATTACTATATTGAACGATAAATAACATGCCACAACTTTTAAAGCATACAAGACAGACACTTCGTGTCTTCAGCAAAGTTGTTCGCAAAAGAAAGAGCAATAAATTTGCTGAAGACATCATCTCAATATAATCACTTAAAACAAAAATTAATGAAAATATCTAATCAGTGAAAACATAATGTCAAAAGAAAGAGCATATTAAATCCAATGACTTCTCCGAAGACGCTATTGACCTCAACTTAGCCGTTTTGGCGGCAATAGTCAATTCAAAAAACTGCTAAAGGTGCCTTTTTTGGACATTCAATTACCCATATCTTAGGAACTAAACGTCAGAATCAAAAACAAATTAATAGAGTTCTGTCTGGCTGTAAGGCGTTTCATTTGCAATTGGTTTGGATAAGATCGGTTCAGCCATTGCTGAGAAACACGGACAAGAGTTTCCCGTTACATACATATACACACACAGACATTGTCCCAAATCGTCGAGCTGAGTCGATGGGTATATAAGACTCGGCCCTCCGGGTCTCGGAAAAATTCTAGAAAGTTTGATCGAATTCCATACATTTCTTTCATAAGAAATGTAAAACGTTCCCAAATGCAGGAAAAAATTATTATCTATTCAAATAATCGTTAAGGTACGAGTAATACTCATATACTAATGGATTTTTTCGAGTTTTGGGATTTTGGATGATCTATTGGTCTTCAATCGTGATTACCGCAAACCTCTTAAATAAAAAAGGGTTTCGGGGAAATAGCTATAACTCCGCCGGTTATGAACATATTTTTATAAACTTATGCTTGTTTATTTCAGTAAAAAATATACTACGAATATACTAGGGTGATGAGCCCATTATCGCTATGTTTCTATTATCACGCTATCCATTAGAAGCCGTTGGTTAGAGCAGTGTCTGCCATCTTTGTTTAACGCATTGAGCCAAATGGTAGCGCAACAATAGGGGCACTCGGTTCGTGTTTTCGTTGCGTTCAAACACGAGAATTTCGCTGTTTTCAGTGCATGTATGTTATTATATTGGTACTTAACAACGAAGCAAAGCTGTTGATGCCAATTTGTACGCATTGCATTATTTGTAGGCCGAGTAATTAATGAATCAGTGCGGCGCTCTCCTTAGTATGGTGAAAATAGGCACTTCACCCTATATGTTAGATGTAATGAAATCATTGCTTTATGCTTTTACGTACATTCAAACTTGCACCATTGCACGACAAATTCAAATATAAGCTTTTGGATGTTCCTTAAAAATACGGTTTCATTGTTATAACTTTTGTAGTTTTTATTTTACACTAAAGTACCATTTGGACATTATTTTAGGGCGCATAATTCGTTCATACACACTAACACTCTAAACTATTTTCGTTTCAAAGTTATGAGAACTTTTACATAAAAATATAACTTTCTTCTTTGGTTAGGACACTTAACGTTAAATACTGTTACTGACATATGAAACATAATGCTTTGTAGTATAGATCTCCAAAAAATGGCAAATGCGATATTTTTATATATATTGCAATATTTACTCAAAAAATCGTTTATTTTTAGTAAAAATAATATATAACTTTCTAACGAAGGAGGCTAGAGTTCAGTATACTGAGACAAACTGTTCTTCAAAATATCTGAAAGTATTTCTTAGGCCATCTTAATGAAAAATCAAAACTGTAAAGGTTATATAAATAAACCCCTTTTTTAAGAAACACCCTAATTTTTATCGGTAAATTTTTTAGGGCCACCCTACCCACCATTTAAAATAATAGAAATGTCTTGTAAAGTGCAACATTTTATCATGAAAACGAAACTATGTATTTTATATTGCCCACCGTCAAAGTAATTTAAACATATTTAAAGGGTCAATTCATGGAAAACCGAATTTGCAATATAACTTTTGCAGTTTTCATTTATTTCTAACATACCCTTCAGATGTTTTCATTTGTGAAAATAAAAAGAATTATACTCGCCATTTTTTGCTCAATTTTACCTGTATTCCTGTCCTTATATGCAGTTCAAACCTGACCTTATATGCAGTTCAAAAAAATTGTTCTTTTGTTGGCCCCAACGCGTGATATTAGTATTCCAAAGAACCCCATTTCTCGCGAAAAAGCGCTCGTAACTTTTCAACGATAATAGTTAGATATGTTGTGCCATGAAATAAATTATTCCCCTTAAAACAATCTAAAAGTTGTCTGAAGACTGCTTCAGTTGGAAATCAATACCGCAAAAGTTATTTGAACAAAAGAGTTTTTCTAAGAAACACTACAAGCACCCTAACCTTTGATTTTAAATTTGTAGTGAAAAGAAAAGTACAACAGATAGAGCTTATATGTCTTCAGCAAACTTTTCTAAAGCTTGTAATTCTACAACTTGGTCAACTTTTTGACCCGATTTTATCAACCTCATATGAAAATATGTTTAATCAACTCTAGCGGACGAACCAATCCAAATTCGAGTAAATCCTTTCTTAAGTATATTTTTCTTATCTTAAGGGGGGACATAAGGGTTTCAGCGCAAAAAAAAACATTTTTTTGCGCTATGTGAAAACCTGTTTTAATCCACCTAGTGGTGCAAGCAACTGGTTATGATTGATATATGAGGGTATGTCCAATATATGCTTATTTCAGAAGTAGTAGAAGTTGATGAAGGATGCAACACCCAACCGCATATTATACCCTCTATTTGAGGTTTGGTTTATGAAAATGGGTCACCGAAGAACCGATGACTTTAATTCTGGAATACGTCCTGATCCCGAGAATTCCACAACTGTCGATAGTAGACAATATATTCAAAGAATCTTTGCTTGATCACCAGTGGTCTAGACTTGCAAAAAGAAGTAATTTGATGTCCATTTCAATATATTTCCCAACCTTGAAGTATTACGATTGTCGGTTTATATAGGAAATACCTATATGGCTGCAGTAACAGATATAAATGAAAATTCATGGCAGTCTTTGGGAGTATTGCATCTTTCATTTGATATCAAGTTTATAAAAATCGGTCAAGAATTCCCTGAGAAAAAGGAGTGACAAAAAACTTAGGAACTTGGAAAGTTCCCCAGGGCATCAAGAGCCGTCATAGTTGGCCAATGTGGCAGTTTTGAATGATCGTTAGTGATCTAGACCCGCAAATTCAAGCAATGTTGGATCCTTTTTAATACGTATTAAACGATTTGGACATCATGCTGTTACCAGTTTATATGGGAATTTGCTGTGTGGCCGCACTCTTTAACCCGTAACTCCGGAACCGGAAGTCCGATTGACAAAAAATTCAATAGCAGCTTATGTGAGCATTATGCCGTTTGTTTGAAAATAAGTTTGAGCGGTTCGGTTCAATAAATAGTGATCGGACCCATTACGCAGAGTTCAAATTGTTTTTAACTAGCAAACGTAGGATACTCTCGGTAACCGGCTACCCAGAGTTTAAAAAGAATCAAAAATTGGTTCTAGTGATCGTGTACTCAAAGAATAACTAAACAACTACCTAATAAATATGCTTTACAGGTCGTATCGCTTGCTTGGAGCGAATCCTAGACCTTAAACCCTTCTAAATCTCCAACTCCGCAACTTCTATAGAAGAGTCTGATGAATCGTCGTGCTTGAAGTAGGTGAAGCATTAACACTTCCCGTCTATCTTTATCCTTTATCCTTCCTCGTGAACGATGGAGATGGAGCGGCCTCATGCTGTTGAGGTTTTAATATGGTTCAGATGGGTATAAATTCATACTTACAATTTCCTAAGCAACTTTTATTAGATAATCAGCAGTCAAACATGATGAAGTCAGTGTACAATCCGCCAACATCATCGTCACAACACAACGCAAAATCCAGTTGGGGTGTGTCCTGCTACCTTAGATTTGAAGTGGAATGGTAAATCTTTATCAGAATTCCAGGGAGCTTTGTTCTATGCAGCTTAAACCGAATTTCTAGTGTTCTCTTTGTCTGTCCTATATAACCTTTGTCGCAGTATAAACATGATATTTAGTATATCCCAGAAGTGTTTCTATCGGAACATTCACTGCGCAAAAAACTCACATTTTCACATGAAAAATTATTAGCACGCAGACAACTTCTCCGGATAAATAAGACGCAATATTTCTTCGGAGAATGAGCTAATGAGTTTATCCCTTTTTTTGTGTTTTCCAAAAGTGTCTTTGACGTGATCAAGATGGCGGAAAAACCGATTTTCACTTTATCAATTGTTCGGAATTAATGCTGCTAGTATCTTTTTTTGTAGATTGAAAATTTGATACAATTTTTAGAGCTCAGCACATTGTTTTTTTGTTGGGAAATAATTTAATTTGTTTTTTGAGAAAAAATAAAGTGTATATTTAACTAATCGTTGAAGTACTGTCCCAATGTAATGAAATTTTCAGGTGACGCGATTTTGGTTAACCTGCTGAACTACCATCGTGACCGTAAGCCACACAAAAAGCGGGCTTCGCGGAACGGGCATTAACTCCGCTAATTACCAACAGTTTTTTATAAACTAATGCTTGTTCGTTCACTGAAAATGTACTAACAAAATTTTAACCCAAGTTCAATAAAAATATTACTATATGCCTTTAAAAAATCCAACTAAGCTCATTATTGCTCGTGACGAGCAAACAACAACTGACAGAAAATCAAATTAATACGGTAAATATCTGTTTAGGAAGAGCAAATTGACAAAAAAGGCTGGAGCAGCGCTGTCAATTATGGGTTATCAAAAGTCACAATGCTCCCGACTCCAATGCTAAAATTGTAGCCGAACCCGGTTAATCAGAATCCGTCTGGCTAAAAACGAATCAATAAACATAATATTAAAGAAAGTGACTCAACGTCTGCACGCTGACCTAAATAACCAAAACGTCTTACTATTCCCGACTAACGAGCTCATAAGCAAATGCACCAAAAACTATGAACGAAATTTACGACTCATTCCAGACCTCTCATTAGCGTTAGAATCGGTTTTATGCATCCATATTTTATTGTAACCTTGGAACTGAATTTCTTTCCTATTGAAATTACTCACTGTGTATCAAACACTACATATTCCTATATATTATTCGAACACCGAATTAATGTTCTAGCTTACAGCGATGTAATATAGACGAACTCCTGGATTTCTAGTCTAAGAAATAAGAACGAAGAAACAAAACCCCCGCGACATAAGCATGGCGTGCACGGAAAATATGCGCCGGAAAACAAAAGTCACCGAAAGCTCCAGAAATGATTTCTACGACGGAAACTGAATTAATGCGATAAGCATACCGCGAAAATGAGCACACTAACAGCAACATGTCCTCCCTCCCAGTCCTGATATTGGCTGACTGTTTGGAATCGAAGCTAATGAGTAGAGTTATTTCGGATGATTTGTTTCGCGTGCCGCGTACCCTTTTAGTCTCGAATTTTCATTCTATCGCTCGGCGAAGGAAAAATTATAGTGGCAATTGTCGGTTGGTGGCATAAAAGAAACGTGAGTTCGTTGAACAATAAATGTAAAAGATTGCCGATAAGAAATCGCAAGACTGGCCACAGGTCAAACAATTGTATGGTTGGAGGAAGTGATATTTCAAACTACAATTACAATAGCCAACAGCAATAAAATATTTGCTTTCGTTTGAACTATGTTGTTGAGCACAAAACTGACTTTATTCTTTTAGTTACATGCACTACTGATGTAGCTGGTTTTGTTCGGTTCAGGCTTTTGGTGTGTATGTACTGTAAATATTACCATTTCTTGCTGCACAATTAGATAATTATTACGTTTTGTTGACTGGTCTCTTTACTGTCAATAATGCTTAAATTCATATTGTAATGCATTTTGTAACTACCATTTGGGGCCAAAGTAATTGGATCCTAATTGAAAAGGCTTATAGATAATTCAAAATAATATTGTCATAAATGCAACTTCTGGCCACCCGATTGGGAATTGATTGTTGGTGTTAAAATGAACGCAATGTTGCTAGAAAGCACTATGGTTTTTGTGTATTGCCCTACAATGAACTGTTGGAACAAGTCTACTCAACGGTTTTCTCTTTGTTATTATTACTCAATTGTACATTCTTTTGCCTGGATCAAATTGATTATTATTTGCGGCTTATCTTCTTAATCTTATATAAAAAAGGTAGCACTTTTGGATATACACTTGTTTCTTTGAATGTTTTAACGATTTTATTGCTTTATGAAGCAGACTTTTGGCAGAACGTTCATATGACTCGTAGTGATACACGCAAGTAAAACAGGAAAATTAGCAAAAAAAAACATCTGGTGACTACACAGGCTTGCCGCATTTTGATTGGGAAAATGTACCCTAATCACGGAATCCTTCAGAGAACGATTAAACGAAGGGAAACGACAATAATACCATCATTTTAATACCGTGACGAAACGTTGCGGAAGCAGTTACATTTACTATCCATTATATAGCGTGCTTTGAGGTTTTGCATAGCAAACGAATTACGTAGCAATGATGATAATAGACACAAGGCGTAAAACAGTTACATTTTCTTTAAGTTAGTTTGCAGTTGCTGAACAATGTTGTATTCCGCTTGCTATTATGGGAGCAAATTTCCTCACATCTGTTACTTTCATAGTTCTATCATACGTTTGTAAACTGCAAACTGGGTATACTACACCTGACTACATTTGGAAGCGTCGGTTAAATTTCTCACGAGGGCGCTCATTAATACAATATATTTGTCTCCCTTTACAATCTACCTGTCTGTCCCTGGTACTAGGCGCACCTTAACAAAGCCTATAACCCGTCTTCTTCTTCTTACTAATCTCCACTACGAGTTGTTAATTTTAGTCTTAGCAAATCAGTTTGTATATAATATTAACTTGTTGATAGATAGTTTTTTTTTACACCGCGCGCACATTTGCTCTCAAAATAAGTTTGTTTACTGCCAGTCTTTTTTAATCTCAAAACTCCAGTCCCATTTGAGATGCTCGTTCTTATCGTCATCGGTAAACAGAGAAGTGACCGAGTAAGTCCCGCGGGCCATCATTCCGGACGGTGCCTCCTCGAACGGGGTGGTGTAGCTTTGGATTTCCTTCTTTGGCGGATATGAACCGACCATCTGGGTCATTTTGTCCACTAATTGATAATGAATGGGTTGGATAAAGATGAAACATATTGAAAAATTATAAATGATCATTAAATTGTACGCCAAACGGTCGTGCAACTTTGGTAGCGTTAATTGTGTTTAGTTATAAGGCAACAAGGTAACAATCTACATGTAAATGCGTGTTAGTTAAAAACAGTACAAAAAGCTTCTAATGTTTACTGGCACACGACAAATTGTAAGTAGGTAAGAATACTGACTTTCTACTGAAACTACAATGGTTAGGTAACTAACCCTCAAATTTTCTAGGGATCATTCCTAAATTATGTTACGTTGTTAAAGAGGAAGTGGATATGACAAAATGTTATATATTGTGACATTTGCAGGAGTATTACGGAAGACGACAAATACAATACTGCAGAGATTCTCAACCTGGGGTCCGCCGTGAAGTCATTGGGGGGTCGCAAAGAAAAATATATTTTTCGAGTGCAGATTGAAATGTCAGGTCTTGTTTCCTAACAAACTGAAAATAACATATTGATAGCATACAAAATCGATGTTTATCCGGGGTCCGGGGGTCCGCAGCAACCCAGGGGGATTTCTAAGGAGTCCGTGGTACGAAAAAGGTTGAGAACCGCTGCAATACAGCTATTTTCAATTCTTTCGCGATCCTCGTACCCGACCATGTCTTGTTTTCAGATATCAGATTTTTTTCACAGCCAAAACACGTTCCCTCATTTGATTGGTTTTCCATGCGATTTAATTGAAATTTATTCGTTCATCTTTAACAAAGTAATCAATTAATCCGTTAGGAGAGATTCTGATAAAAGAAGACGTTGTCGATAATTGAACCCGCGCGATGTATCGAACTGAGATCATTAAGGATCAAAAAACTTTGGGTGAGTGTCTATGAGAATTGAACGCTTCATAGTATGTGTTGGAAAAAATGTGTTCAGCTTTGCCATCGGATTATCCATATAAAACCTTTTCAAAACTCTAAAAGAAGAAAATCAGTCGATTTATTAGATCATCATGATTCAAATCATACAAAATAGCTGCTAGAAAAACTATCGGCTTACCCAAGCAACAATTTAAGTTTTATAGCACGCTACAGGTTCAATTCAAGTTTTATCAGTGGCTTTAAAACTATCTTAAAACCACAATTGTTACTAGGGTAGTTGAATGGTGCTTTTGAAAAAGTGGCTGTGATTTTTTGCCACACTACCACAACGTGCTGAGGCACGCAACACAAATGCGCATTGTAAAAACCACAGCCACTTTTTCAAAAGCTCCATTCAGCTATACCGATAGTTTTTCCAGCAGCTATTTTGCATGATTTGAATCATGATGATCTAATAAAACGACTGATTTTCTTCTTTTAGAGTTTTGAAAAGGTTTTATATGGAAAATCCGGTGGAAAGCTGAACACATTTTTTCTACACAGTGGTTTTCACAAAATTAGTCAAATTTTCGAATAAAAATATTGAAAAAAAATCTTCATTGACTCCTACACTGAAAAAAATCGATTTTAAAAATTTAAAGTCGATTTACAAAAAAAACTTTTTGATTTGGGTGAAATTTAGTTCCAAGATAGATAATTATGTTCCCTACCTACCGTCAAAAATTCAAGTTGGGCACTTTTAAGTAAAAAAAGTTATTTGAAAAAAAAACTATTTTTTCAGCGTATTTTTATCGAAAACTAAACCAATGAAAGTCATAATCATCTCAGAATCCAATAAAACTCAGTTTGTGAGAAGATATTGTCTAATTTAGCAACTAAGCATATTTTTATTAAAGGGTTATGCTGTGATCTCGTTTCTAAACGATATCGTCATGCACCGTATTGACTCATCTTACATATTGTCAAAATTAAATTTATATGCTCCTACTCGTCAATTACGCAATACAAATTTGTTCGCGATAGGTCATCACCGTACAGACTATGCTAAATTCGGACCACTAAACCAGATGCTGGCTGTGTATAACGAGCATTGTGAAAGTATTGACCTTACCATGCCCCGAACACGTTTAAAACAGTTTTTCTACTCTTTACGGCATCATAGTACATAGAAATAGTATACAGGATAGTATATAAGCAATTAATATTTGTATAATGTAGTCTACATTTGCTTGACGAATAAATAAATAAATAAAATTAACTACTTTTTCATTTTTCATGAAATCGAATTATTTTATTACTTTATCTGAAAGTACAACTCGTTGAGAATGTTTTCTTAAATTTTTATAAAGATTCGAGAAATAGATCGAAAGTTACAGCGCTTCCAACCGCGCTTCGTGTACCAAGAGCAGTGGTAATTTGAAATTTTAAACTCAATTATCTCGAAATGTTGTTTTACTAAAAATGGTTTTTCCGTGATCACTATTGCTGAAAAACTACTCAATCAATTTTCTTAATTTTTTTTTCAATTGATCATAATTAATTTTTCTCGTGCATTAAAGATTCCTTTTCTATTCATAAATTTTTGTTTCATGTATAAGATTTTTTTAACACAATCTTTAGGCTTAAAAAAGCGATGTTTTACTAAAAACGTTCTCGAATGCAGGAAAAAATTAAGTTTCGTTTTTTTTTGTGTTTCGGATTCATCTCGTCAGTAACTAGCACCATCTGGGTGTCTAGTTAGACGATGTATCTGAACTAGTACTCAAATTAGCACTAGTTAGACACAAAAAACTACAAGGGGCAGCCCTATGGGGTTGCACGAGCTGTAGACGTAGGACTATACTACTTAATGTAAAATATTTATTTTCTTAGTACATTTATGGTAATAATAAATCAAATATATTTCTTACATATGGTTTAATCACAACCAATCAACATCGAGTATCACATATTGAACCAAACATACTTAGTTATCAGGTCATTTCATTTGTAGTAGGTGATCGAATCAGATTGAACTTATTTCAGAAGATCTGAAGAAAGAAGACAGAAAGCTGTGACCGAACTAATATCTGGAACTAAATCTTTTTAGCGTAAGATTAGCTGTTAAAAACTTTTCGATTGTGTGTGGTAAAAAAAACCCGGACCAGTGAAGAAAAATCAAATTTAGACAATATAATCACATTTCATGTATAGACCAGAATGCTTGGTCTAGTTATATTTTGCCATTATTGTAACTTTTCTAAAGTACGCATACAAATATAGCGAATGCAGTGGTCTTAATCATATATCGAAACTATAAAGATACAAGAATCGAAAACAATTTTATATATGGACAAGATGCGTTTTTGCAACGGTTTTTCAAGTGGCAGTGTATTCATTCATAAATAGGCTTTGTAGTATGTACCTATTAGTAGAATCAAAATACTTTAGGCTGAGTGGAAATGAATCACGTGAAGGGGAAATGAATCAATGAATTGATCGAACGTAAATAATAAACTTTCGTTGTGCAATTTAGTAACAAACTAGATCTAACTACCTACACATTCGACTCAAACATTAAACCCAAGCGCACAAAGCAAAATGAATCAACGCTGATGATGATGGGTAGAGCGAAAGAGACTACTAATACCACACTATTAACCATGTTTGCAAATGGAGCTCGCATATACAAACTATTTTGTGTACGAATAATTATACATAAAAATGTGCTGGAAACGAGCACAACACAAAAGATAGCATAGTGTTTGAACGGCAAGCACAGTCGCATTCACTGGGTAGCGTACCTCCACAGCCTCACAGGCAGTGTAACGGACTTCTAACTCAGCTACACTGGCTGTGAAAACACACAACGCAGTGACCTGCTTCGTCTGCCGCTCAACAGGCAACTGAGCTGCACTGGCGAAATCCGTCCGTTTAAATAGTCGATGATGACGTCATTCATAGAAGCGTAGCGCGCTAGGTACACAAATCTGTCGTGCTGGACTAGGGAAGCGCTATCTTCTGTGTGTAAATGCGCGATATTTTGACTAGGTTGCTCATTATTTAAATTTTTAATGTCATGATATCAAAAATCCTTGGGTTTATCTATTGGAATGTATTCTTAGAAGTATTTCGGGGCGATATGCGCAAAAAATTTGGAAATTTATCGTGAGATGACTGAATTATATGCGTTTAAAATTGGACCACTTTTCGTTACATACCATTTTTGTAGAATTTGCAACGTGTACCCATATATCGAAAACAAAGACGTAGTCCTACGTCAAAATTCCAAACAGTTCACACGACATATGTGATCGCATAAAGCCACATGTCCCGAGTGATGTCTCGGGAAGCAAATATAGCTCTGGTTTGCTGACGAGAAAGCGAAGACGAACTCTTGTCTTTTGGTTCAAGAAACCAAACGCCTGGTATTATACAATAAAATTGGACCAAACCGTTTTGCGCGTTAAGGACACAAGACCAAATATAGAGCTATATTTGCTTCCCGAGACATCACTCGGGACATGTGGCTTTAGGCGTTAACATATGTCGTGTGAACTGTTTGGAATTTTTTGTGTCTAACTAGTGCTAATTTGGGTACTAGTTTAGATACATCGTCTAACTAGACACCCAGATGGTGCTAGTTACTGACGAGATGAATTCGAAACACAAAAAAAACAAAATTTAATTTATATTAGGTCTTGTGCTCTTAACGCGCAAAACGGTTTAGTCCAATTTTATTGCAGGAAAAAATTATTATTTATTCAACTAATCGTTATGGTACGAGGAATACTCAGTTACTAATGGAATTTTTTGAACTTTGGGATTTTAGAAGATCTATTGGTCTCCGTGATCGCCGCAAACCTCTTAAATAAAAAAGGGTTTCGGAAAAAAAGCCAAATATCAACCAAATTTTTATAAACTTATGCTTGTTTATTTTACTGAAAAATGCGCTACCAAAATATAAGTTTGATGTAATGAAATCATTGCTTTATTCTTTTACGTAAAATCAAACTTTCTTGACATTTTTATCACTAAAGGGTATGTAACCCCTTAATCAATAATCCCATTGAAAAGAGTTTATGTCGTTAAACAAATATTCCATTATTACTTTTTTATTTTCTTGTTTAGTGCTGAGGAAGAATCAGAGAAAAAATAACCAGAACAACATTATGTATTGAATTTTACATAATTGTTTATTTATTTTTATATATAACATTTGTCTTTAAACTATCTTCATGCATGCTATTTTGTATTATTTCTATACAAGGAAAATATTTTCGGCTCATCTTCTGAATTAGAATACCTTTTTGTCTCTACTTTGCCCCCAGGAGTAGGCACAAAACTTTGAAATTTTTGAGTTCCAGATATTGTTTTGGCGATATTATACAGCTCTAAGAGTTCTTCTGACATTTTGTTGTACTGTTCAGTGAATATGTAGCAGAAAATTAATTTTGTGATATTTTTATCAGTTTGTTCAACTGCCCAGTTATATAATTCTCGGGGACTTGTTATGGTATTTCCATAGTCGCGAGCAAGACTGGCTGTTTTTGCCATTCGCTTGAGAGTGCCACCAATAGCATCACAGGGTCCTTTTCATGGGATGCTGCAACAAAATGCCATTCTGCACTTAATTCATACTTTGACTGGAATCTACACAAGCTTGCAAAGTTTTTCTTATTTTTGTATTGTACTGCTGCTCCATCAGACATAAAATAAATTTTAGAAAAGTTTGTCAATTGTTTCATTAAATTTATCAGTTTTGAGAGGAACAAATGAACTGCAGTCTTCAAGTCTTCCAGTCTTCTAGTCTTCCAGTCTTACAGTCTTCCAGTCTTCCAATCTTCCAATCTTTCAGTCTTCCGATATTACAATCTTCCAGTCTTCATTCAAGTTTGTTATGAATATATACCAAATTCGTTACTGATATTTTTTGCATGTATCAGGCAACTAGCAGCTGAGAGAATGGATGCTGAGATGATTATGAATTTCATTGGTTTAGTTTTCGATAAAAATACACTGAAAAAAATTCAGTTTGGACAAGGAAAAGTTTTTTTCAATTAACTTTTTTTTTCCTTAAATGTGCCCAACTTGAATTTTTGACGGTAAGTAGGGAACATAATTACCTATCTTGCAACCAAATTTCATCCAAAACAAAAATGGTTTTTTTGTAAATCGACTTTAAATTTTCAAAATCGATTTTTTTCAGTGTAGGAGTCAATAAAGAATTTTGCAATATTTTTATTAAAAAATTTGACTAATTTTGTGAAAGTAACTCCTACAACATTTTTTTGCAGGATTTGTCATTTTTAGACTATAGCCATTTCAAAAAACTTGGTAAAAAAAAGCTTGGCCCTTTTCAAAAGACAGTCTAGATCATTTTTGGAAAAACAACATATGGCCTGTGTTAAGCCAAAGAGGACCAAGCGCCATTTTGAGGTACTTTATCTAAAATCGCTTTAACATCCAATGTAACACCAGGAACTCTAATATCTATTATGTTTTGGGAGCTCAAATAGCAAACGAAAGCAAGCAAGTGTTCTTTGACTTTCTACGTAAATGGTAAGTTATCGAAAAATGAATTTTGGTACGAAAAATATACGAAAAAAATTATGGCGCTTAGCTCGGCTTAACGCAGGCCATATGCAAAGTGGCTTTTTGTGACAAAGTTCTCATGTACAGAAAGTTTCATTAAAATCTGAGAGGGTGCTGCCAACATTTGTTCGAGTTGGCGCGAAATTCGTCAGAGGGGACGTAGCCTAGAAAGTGACGTACACAAATTAATGCATGACATACCAGGGAGAAGGGGATAGAGAAATGTGTGACAATTTTTGACACAGAGGGGAGGGGGTTCAATATTGAGTAATTGTGACGTAATTTATGAATGGTCCCTTAAATAAAATTGCTAAGTTTTCAACGATCCAGCGAGTGCGGCTCTAAGCATACTAAAAATTCGCTTGCTAATCATGAGAGTGAAAACTTCAACGAATTTCTAGAACAAATTAGCTCAACTTCACCGAACGACGGGGGATTTATATATCGCAAAAAATAGAACTTAAAATTTTATATTTTCAGTTTGTCCTACAAAAAAATTCAAATTGTTCTTGGACCCATATATAATTCAGTGTAATAAAAACGAAGTTTCAATCATTCACGTTTCTTAAATTTGAATGATTTGAACATTGAACATTTAAAATTTGTTATGAAGTTTAAGGTGAGACTCATCGTTTTGAATATTTCCGTGAGATATTTCTAACCGGCTTTTAAAACGTCGTTTTGAGAAGAAAAAAAACGCGTCCGCGTGTATACGTGTACTCACATATGTTCCGTGTCGTCTTCAGAAATATACGTGCTACATCGACAATATTTGTCAGATTGACCTAAATTCTCTCTTCCAACGCTGATCTAAATGTAGTGTAAATCTAAAATTTGTTGAATCTAACTCAAATAGATTGAAACTAATGTTGACAGTATTTTCCAACGATTCCGCGAGAAATTTCCAGACCGAAATTGAAAGATAGGTGTTAAGTGGATGTATATTACAACTTGATCGAATATATAAATTGAATAATTAGTGATGGCATTTTTTATTATTTTTTGTAGCGATAAACTTGCTTCTGACAATAGCAGTGTGTTATTCTGGACCAAGTTTAAATTATATGCACAAATGTTCATAACAAATAGGACCATTACAAATGGTTAATTAATTGATGGTGTATCAAAGTAGTCAGACAAGCTATCCAATTAGCTTTATTAACATATATTCCTTGTTTTGGAATGAGTTATATTTTTTTCCTTTTTCCAAAGATTTTAGGAACGTATCCAATGGGAAATAGACAGAGAAAGAATGACCGGAACGGTGAATATGAAGATACGGTGAAAGGTCACCTTTTTATTGGACACACTGAGAAAAAATATGTCCTCAGGCCAGAATCGAATCTGCAATCTCCCAGTCTCTAGTTGGGTGCATTAACCACTCCGCCATTGAGGAACTGTGATGAGGTCATCACACATTCCCAACAGTATCGTGATCCCCGCCATAGCCCCAGTACCTACTAATGGACCCAATGTCTCCTATAAGCAAATCGCCTTCGCCTCCTCTCTTCGATCGCCCAAATCTCTCTCGTTACCTATTTTTAGCTCCCGTGCATTGCGTTCAGGTTTGAGATATAGCTCAGACACCGCCAGACTTTGGTGATACCTTTCCTCAGTGTGTCCAATAAAAAGGTGAACTTTTACCCTTCATTCTCACCGTTCCGGTCATTCTTTCTATATTTACTATGGGACACGTTTCTAAAAACCTTAAAAAAAGGAAAAAACGCAAGGGATGAGTTTAAAGGTTTAAAGCAATTTTATCGAAAATATGTTCCGCAATGTAGTATTAAAATTTGGAGTATGTATAACATTATTACCGAAAATACTGTTTTAAATAATCTTTCAAAAACTACCGAAAATGGTGAAAATTTTCAGCTCATCTCGAAAAGTTTTAAATATAGATCCGCTACAGATTTGTTTCTATCAACATTCGTATTTGGTTGCTTGGCGCGAACGGATGGCTGTACAATACCGAGAAATATTTGTGAGCTGTACACGACTGGTGGATGAATCAGTTTGTGTCGATACGTGCTACTAGCAGAGGCCATCATTTTCATTTCTGATGGATGTAAGATAGCATACACACAAGAATAAACCGATTTCGTATCATCTGACTGAAGCTCGTTCTTGATTGATACCCGCTAATTTCATGCACCGAGCTGCAAATCTGGATCAGAAAGAATTGTCATTTCAGTCGGTTTCAGCAAATCCACTTGTCAGATGTCCACAGACTGTATGTCAACCAGAGGCGACGCGTCGGTACGTTCAACCTTTTCATTGAACAGGTAAGCAAAATCTGACGACCCGAATTTTCAGTTAAAATAAATAAACAGCAGCAGCACGCAAATTAATTTAAATGAAAGTAACAATCTTCAAACCTTGAAGCTCAACAATTTGATCCGAACGATAATCCAACCTAGCATACCGAGCGGGTAAATTTCAAAAAAAAATTCTGTCTTCCCATGACCGGTTCAACCTCAAACATGCACGCATCTCGTACTCTCACCGCACGCTCTGGATAGAGCAGCTGCATGAGCGACGGCTGTAACTGCAGCGTGAGTGTCATGGGCGCCGGCTTTTTGTATTTCCTTTTGCACCGGTTCAATTTTAATATTGAACAAATACATTGATGCGATATCCATATGGGGGTCAGAGTTGTGTGCAAACGAGAGCGATTTATAATTTTTGAGCGCGTGTCGCCGTACGTTCATAGCAGTCGGTCGAACGCTTGTTTTTTGGTAGCCTGAACAAATGTTGCTGTACTTGGGGCATATTGGTTTTAGGCGCGTATGTAGTCCGTTGGTTCAACGATAATAATGAACCGTCTACTTTTGCTTCAAAGAATTTTTTACTCTTTGCATTAACATGTTGATAACTTGTCTACTGAGAGTGTAAAATGGACATAAATTCAAATCAGGGGTTGTTCGAATGATTTCCCGTTCTATTGTAATAATAAACGAGTTGATGTTGAATATCTCATGCCTACGATATTTTACGAGAAAAATATTTTTTCTGGATTCAATGAATTGCATGAGGCACATTCAAATTTCTATCCCATTTGAAAGAATTGAGAGCTGACTATAAACCGCTAAACAAGTCTTTCAATCATTGTTATACAGAACGACGATTATTTATTGGTGTGTAGAATATAAGAGTCTACATTTCAAGTTAATTCATATCATGCTATGATTTATAAGTAGTCAATGACAGAGTTACAAATAATCGAAGTCATTGAATAAAAATTGATCATATTCAATCGCTTTCATTTTCAATATTCAGGGACGCACCGTAAACCGCAAACGAACAAACATTTAGCGCAGGTTTTCATTCGTCTTTGATTATTGCACGAAGTGAACGTGCAGCAACGAATCAAACGTGTCAAAGTAGTTCGTGGCACAATGTAAGCAATGATAATTATTATTTTACAGGCTTTACTAACATTTGAAATCATTTACCTATATAATAAGTGAATTGAATACTATTGTACGATATCCAACTGAATGAAAAACACGGATTTTTGAATGAATATTTGTTCTATTCATCACGAGTCACATCAGGTTCATTTTCAGCCGTCCAAAAAAAGCTTCGATTATTTTAACTCTGTTCAATGATTTTTTATACATGATTGTTTTGCTTAAATTTCAGTTCGAAAATCTTTTTAAATTCTTCGCATCTCGCATATGTTACTTTTTACTCTTTTAAGCATTCTACCAGACCAGATTATTTAACAATTTACCGGTGGATTTTGACAAAAATTTGTTTTGCACAGCTCTTGCGAACAGAAAAACCCGTCGACTAACATCTTTCATTGGTCCTATGATGTTGGATGGATTCGACGATTTTGTCGGACGTCGAATCCACCCGAGTAACGTCAGAAGAGATAATCGAAAAATAATCAGCTGATCTAAAAACGTCCCATGGAGTCGAATTAGTTTTAGAGATGACTGTGACGTTTTGAGGGCCTTTATGGTATATTGAACAGGTTGACGGTGGAACCACGCGTCGCCTCTGATGTCAACACCGGGAGAGAACGTGATTATTAAGAATCATCTCCGTGGATTAATTTGTGCCGCTCCGTGTTAGAAAGCAGTAACAATTTGAACAAAAATCTCCCACCTGGAGAATGTTTTCTTCGGCAAAAAATTAGCCCTTATCAGTGCTGTCATTCCACTCGAAAGAATTAAATTTGAAAATCTTTTCTTTCGCCAACTATTATTGTGACTACAACTAACGTTTCAAAATAGAAGCCCCATTTCAAAATTTCGAAAAAAAACGAAGGTCGCGTTTTGAAAGTTTGTAACTTTCATAGTACTTAACTAAAATACACAATGTTTGAATCAATCAGTCAAAAAAATGATCAGGAATCTTCTATAAGATTTGTAAGTATGTATAACTTTCATGAATAAAGAAAAAATGATTTTCCGAAATCAATTGTTATCTGTCCCACCATCGGCCAGTACTATTTATTCGACTCGCGCATGTTAGTTTTTCATTTCAGTTAGCCACGCCTTTTTTGCGACGATGCAACCAAAGTGAAAATTTTCAGCCCATCCCGCACAGAGCCGTCAATATGGTGCACCAACCAAACAATAAAATGATGAAAAGTTTTAAATATAGGTCCCCTACATGTTTGTTCCTATAATTATTCGTATTGGGTTGCTTGACGAGAGTAGTTGGTGGAGAAAACCGGCATATTCGTTTTGGTTATGACATTAGAAGACAGACGGAAAGGAAAGGCTCATGCACGGCACGAGAACGAGCGAGAAAGCGATAGTAGTGCATATTAGCGAAAGCGTTACGTACATTTTGAACCTTAATAACTTTCCTTCTACTAAACGGATTGCTCGTCTTGTTTCATAAATCGGAAGGAAAACGTTCGATGCTTGCTACCGATACGTTGTTTGCTGTGTAAAATTTGTTTAAATAGTTCAAAAACTACTTTAAATGAGAATCAACATTAATTATAAAACCTATAAATAGGGGTGTCACCGCTTTTCTCAAAGCCACCACCATTCGTGTGCGAGCAGTAAGCACCTAGTTCGAGTAAGCAGCAAGTTTAACCGCAGTAAAACCGACCGCATCGTCCCAATGGGGAAAAAGCGCAACAGAAGATCGGGCAACAGCTCGAATTCCAACCGCTTTTCGAAAAGCCCTCAGCAAGGAAGCCAAAAGAGGCAAAAAGAGCCGGTCTCCATCCTCTCTGCGAACACATACCAAACTCTGAGCGAACAGGACCAGACAGAACTGAATAACAGCGACATGCAAGGCTTCGGTGAAGATATTGGCGAACCCCGCGAAAACAGACACGAAACAGGAGAAGGCAACCAAAAACTTCCAACCCTGATGGTGAAATCCGTCCCACTTGAGCAACTAGTCCGGGACCTGAAGGAGGTAGGAATTACAGCAGAATACAAACTGTGTAGAGTTGGCATAAAACCGTTCGAGTGCATACCTAAAAAATTCCAATGCTGAGTTTTACACCCACAACGTACAGGCAGAAAAACCGTTCAAGGCGGTGATTCGTGGCCTACCTACCATGGACAAGGAGGAAATTGAAGCAGAGCTCAAAAATCGCTACAAATTAGAACCGATTGCGGTGTTTCCCATGACGCGACGCGAAGACGGGAACAGAACGCGAAGAGACTGCCTGTACTTAGTAAACTTCAAAAAAGGATCAATAACGCTTGGTGCCCTTCAAGCAGTGCGAAATATCAGCTCAATCATCGTTCGTTGGGAAGCATATCGCGGTGCACATCGTATCGTCACTCAGTGTCAAAAATGCCTGCACTTCGGTCACGAAACCAAAAATTGTAACCTGAAACCTCGTTGCCGCCTCTATGGAGGGACCCATGTATCGGAATGCTGTACAACATGGCACCCCCGCGCACATATCATTGTGCAAATTGCGCTGGTGCACACCAAGGTAGTGACAGGCAGTGTCCAAAACGTATAGAAAACAAGCAGATCAGAAAACAAGCGTCATCATCCAGCCGGGAAGGAAGCGAGATAAGGCCCCACGATTCACGACTGACAATTTTCCACCGCTCCAACCAGCAACGTCTTCAGGGAGTCAACCAGCTCCGCCAGTAATGTTTGCGAACTCGTTCCAACGTACAGCTGCACCGCAGGAAAATCCGCAAACCCCACCGGGCTTTGCCTGGGCTACAAATAACGTTTCCCCACAACAAACCGCAGCAGAAGGACAGCTTCCCGCAACTTTAACGCTGCAATGTTTGCAGATATATGCGAAAAACTACACCAGTGTCAAACACAAATGCTCCAACGCCCAAGCATTCATCAGATATGGCAGATAAGGGGCCATCCATAAATGACGTAGCATTTTTTGAGTAATTTTAGCACCCCCCTCCCCCATCGTAGCATTTCGTCACAAACCTCTAAATAGACCCCCCCCCCCGGGTAATTACGGTGCTACCGGACTAAGTGACAAAATATTGATTTCGAGAAAAACGAGTTTAAAGTTTGAATCGCCGCATCCTTTACATTATGATTGGAAATTTATTTTTGCCATAATTCTTGTTTATTGTTAAATATATCAAATCTGGCAAAAGTCGAATGTAGCTGACGAAATTCTTTATCCAGTGCTATCATTATCTCATTTTTGGTGTTTTGCGACTTAGTCCGGTCTGACTTAACACCGACCAAGTGGCATTATGTGAAACTCATCTCAAACCAGAAAAGAACTTCAACCTACCCGGATACACAACAATTCGCTTAGATCGAACGGGAATAGCAGGCGGCAGTGTAGCACTCGCTGTCAAAAACGATATCAAATTTCACTCCCTACCTCACTACCGTACTTCCATAATTGAAGCCGTCGGGATGCAAGTTGAGCTAGCGAACGGTAAAATCGACATCGTCTCCGCCTACTGTCATCGACAATGCACAGTGGAGCTGAGGGAAAAGTTCCATGGTGACCTCGTCAAACTGACCAGAAGAAACAGTAACAGCATCATGCTGGAAACCTTAACGCGAAGCACCAAAGCTGGGGAAACCAATGCTGCAACACAAATGGAGGACTGTTATTCGGTGACGCACAAGCGGGTCAATACATCATCAGTGCACCTAATGAGCCTACCTATCTGTCGAGACGCGGAGTGCATTCAACATTAGACTTCTTCATCACCAACTACGGAAACATCTCTGACCCAGTGACAATCACCGAGCTTAGTTCCGACCACTTCCCGGTGGTGCTGGAAGAAGGCTGCGCGACTGTGAAACGACAGAAGCAGACAAGGAAGGATCCCGGACATTACCCGGCTCTAGTTTTTCGCTAAGCGTGATTCATTTCTGTACGCTAGGAAAAAGATTCCGATGGTTGTTTCGAGAGATTTTAACATTGATATTTCAAAGCAAGAAAATATGAAATTTGTTCATTTCATGAATGAATTTCTCAACGAGCTTAGAATCCCACGCATCCCCTATCAATGCAGACGCCAACAACAAAAGTTCTTTTGAGAACCAGCATAATTATTATAAAGAATAACTTGAAACATTCCCACATATTTCATTGAGTATCATTCGATTTGAATTACAAGTCAAACGAGTAGTCACGACACTCCGGTTATGTCCTAGACATTACCCACCCATCTCCGCATTTTTACCGACTTTTACACAGCTGAACGTTTCGCAATAAGTAATTTGTTTATATTACGAAAATTCGGTAAAAGAAAAGTTTATTTGAACTGTCCATTTTTGCGGGGTTAATCGGTAAAATATAACGAGAATTCAGCAAATAAAATACTGTACCGTCAGTACTTTTTGACGTGCAAATACAACCGTATAAATCGTCAAGCATAACATTTGAAATCGGCAATTTTTATTATTCAGCTCATTTGGTTCATTACGAGTATTGAAGCAAAAGCGTTCGATATTGGCAAACATGAGTAAAATATTTACTCCATTCAAGAAAAAAATTGCTGGCAAGATAATCAGTTTTAACAAATTCGCCGAGCATCGACCGCCAGAGTGCGTTTTGACGGGCCTAACAATATGTGTATGTATCAAGAGTTTTAGACTGAAGTTTACATGAGCAAGGTTTTACCAGAAGGAAGTTGGTGTAGTAAAGGTATTCAAAATTATATGCTAAACTAAAAGCCAAAACGATATGCTTTTACCAATAACACATTAATTCAAATCAACAATGTCCATGTGCTGCATGACTCACGATACCACGTTCAAAATCAAAATTAACACACATTTCGTTATCGCTTCTTATCAACATGACTATCCCTATCGGATCCGATAAACCAAACCGTAGGCAACTAACAGAAACGAAGCAGCCGATAAAACAATAGATAAGATTCAAGCAAGCAGAAGACTACGAACTGAAAACGTACAAGCCGCTATAGACTGCTAGCATCAGGCTAACCTTAAAATTAGAGGCATTCTCTTACCATGAACCGCTAGGTGTCGGTACATTTTTGAAGATTTATAACATACAATTTGGCAAATACAATTTCCGTTTGATATGTCGGACAAATAGACGGTAGCACAAGAATATGACAGTAATGAATAATTATTGAAAACATTAGGGAAACTGACACCAAGCATTCGATTGTTGTAATGTCTAACGTTAGTTGATATAAAAAATAATCAAGAAACTTACCGGGCACACCCATTCGGTATGTTTTCTGAACATACTTCAGTCCGTGAACGATCTCTCGCTGCACGACAAAATCGATTCGAATCTTATATTGGATGCCCTCTTTGATCACAAATACCTAGTGGAAAAAGTTCCGCAATTAAACAACAAGACTCGATACAACAGAACCTGCCAGCTTACATTCTTTTTCAGCTTGGACACATCACCGGACAAATCCAGCTCCATCGGATCACGGTCGGCCACAAGCAGCGAGAGCTTTTTGACGATAACCTTGCGGGGATCGGAGTCATCTGGAAAGAATTTACACTTAGATCGTATCGGCTTCGGCAAAAAAGCCACAATCGCATGTTACCATAGATGATCTTTTCGCTTTGCGCCTCGCCTAGCAGAGCTTCTTTGTACTTTCGTAAGCTTTCGTCCTCGGCATCGGCGGCGACAATTTCCTCGATGGTTTTCTGAGGCGGAGGTTGGTAGTTGGCATCGTGTTCCTCGCCTTCCACTTCCACTGGGTCGACGACTGGTTTGGCGGTAGACATGCTGGGGAGAACAAGTTTAGTTGTTAAACATCGTCGACACATTTGTCTATAAAAGAATGTTATGACGTGAACCTTAATTTCATTTAGCTGAAAGGCATCACCTCGGAACCCACAATCTATCCGAATATCCTAGATTCAAAGTCTCAATTGCTCAATTGATTTATGTGCTTTTTTTGTTGGTGACCGAAGCAATTGATGTTCAATTTAGTCAAAATTGTTTGCAAGTGAAATAAATTTTTTTGTGCCAGTGAGTCATTCAACCAGCATATCCTTTCACTACACTGTCAAAGAAGCTAGCCTCCATGGCTGAAACTGCTGTCAAGAACGATAATTTCACCCAAATTCTATTTATGAAATTCAATGAAATCATCCTATTTGAATGAATTTACAATTTATATCTCACGTTATTCAAAGTATTTTTTGTAATTGTTTTATGTAGATTTTTTCTTGTAATTTCACTAATGCCGTTTTTGGTTCCAGCGACGCTGAGGCAGGTTCCAACTCCAACTGTTGTCAAAATATATGGACTGACAGTGCTTGGGGTTGTAACCTGACTCTTTGACGGGGTCGAACAAAAACGGAATAAGCCACCGAATGATAGTTTTGGCCATTTCTAGCACTTTAAAATCGTGATGCGCACAACAATCCCTCCTACAAAATAAAATTTACATTTAATGTACGTCGAATTGGACTGTTATGCGTACTACTCAGTATAAGTGAAAGGTGAATATATTTTTAAACTTCTTCGGTCATTGTAAGAGATGTACTCTCCTACAATTGATTACATTATAAATCAATAAGAACCGCTTAACGGTTCCACAGGTCGAAAAATTCTGCATTGCTACGCTTTGGAAAGTGAAGCAGAAAAATTGACCAGTCTACCGCATTTTCGGCATTTTTCTGTTTCCACAAGCAGACTGATCTAATTTAAGATAATGACGCTTCCCATTCCCCAAATACCTCCCACAAACCTCTACGACCCCACCCAATCTTGCAAGACTATCAGTATTTTTCACCCTTGTTTCCCTCTCTATGCAATGCATAGTGCAACATCCTTCACTGCGGATGATGAGTAATCACGAAAAATCCGTTTCAAAGTGCATTTCCATTGCAATTCTACTTACACTTCTAGTTACTAATCAACACCTCCGAGTTCCGCTTAAACGAAAATGCACTTCCTCTTAGTCGTTCCAAACGTTTGCCCACCCGAATCCGATTTTCCGTCTTCTATTATGAGCGAGTGATGCGTAATCGCAAAAATTCCTGTCTTTAAACCGTTGCACCAGGCAACCTCCAGCACAGAAAATACGGCCGTGTTAAACTTCGGTCAGCAAATTAAACTACACACAACGGAACAAACTGGTTCGACTCGACCGAAAAAGTCGAAAAACGGAAAAACACAACAGAACACACGCAATTAAGTCGGAAATAAAGAACACTCGGTCGGAAAGCACGGCTTTCAGAACTGACTATACGCTGATGGCCTGGCTGGAGTTTGCGAAAAATATGGTGGATTGACTTTCTTCTTCTTGGCTGTCAGGTTCTCGTTTGATTTTTATAAAACATTGTTTGACAGTACTCCAGGCTAGTGTGCGTGAATTCAATCTACACCGAGCAAAATTTGCATTTCGATGAGAAAGCCTTATGACTTTCAGACACAAGAATCTACAAGCTTCCCAGTTAAGCTCAGCCGGAAATGAACTGGAATTCTAGCCGGTTCCAGTTCGTATTCCGGCTCCAGTGACACAACCGATTCTAGTTCGAATCGGTTGTGTCACTGGAGCCGGAATGCATGCTTGTACCCGGTCAAACCATTCGGAATTTGATTCGGAATCCTGAATGGAGTCAGTATGGATTCCAACTCAAATGCAACAACCGATTCTGAAACCGATTTAGTCAGAATCGGTTGTTGCATTTGAATTAGAATCCATAATGACTCCATTCAGAAATCCGAACCGGTTCCGGAATGAGCCAGAATTTCATTTCCGGTTGAACTTTACGATTTGGAGGGGAAATTTTCTAAACCATCTCTTACTATTTTCATAAGACAGTCTTATGAAGTTCATATAAATGCCCGAATATAAATTTATTATAAAATTGCGGACGTTTCTAACTAGAAAACATGGTAGAAATAATGATTTTCATAAAACAGTAATGAAATTCATTACAATTTTCGAATGAATGACATAGTTTTTTTTGTGATATTTGATCTTTTTAACTTACTACAGTCGTGATTCGCTAGTTGGTCACTTTTGAACTTGAGTTTATAACTGAATGATAATTGTTACTAGGGGTGGGCGTAGCGTATTGGTAAATCAATTGCCTTGTACGCAGAGCACCTGGGTTCAAGTCCCGACCCCGCACATAGGGTTAGAAATTTTTCATAAGAGATTTTTCTAACCCGAAGAGGCGAATGACCTTAAGGTTAAAACCTCTATAATCGAAATAAAAAAAAATTATTGTTAATTCTCAAAAAAATTATTGTTACTTCTCAAAAAAATTATTGTTACTTCTCAAATAAATAATTTTCAAATACGCGTCAGACATTAATTATATGCACAAGTAATATCAAGGTTCATGTCAATAATAATCGGATTCCTTCTGGATTTAAAAATCATAACAACTTTTTTAATCCACTTAATAATTTATTGAATAGCATAAAAAACACTGACTTTAGATTTTGTTTCAATTTGTGTGCAAATCTCGAGCTGTTCGCTAAGAAATGCATTAACTAATAAGTGCTAACTAAAACTTATTAGCTCCTGGTCTGTCATCTTTACCAGTACTCGTAAGATCCAATTATGAACTTTTCACAAAGCAACTTTTATCAAAAATAAAATATGCTAGAAAATCAATAACATATCTCATACGAGGTTCACAAGAAAAACTTATTAAATTCATAAACGCATATATTGGAGCAGGGTCATAATGCTGTCTTATGAAATACATAAGGTGGACTTCCATAGAGGGCTTGATTAAAGATAAATAAATTTATTTGCCTGCTTATGATATTCTAAAGAGTTCAATGGAATCGTCATAAAGCTGGTTCATATGCTGAAACTTATGAAATTTTTCCTCGGTGTACTTTTTAGCCCGCGGATATATCGGGGGACTGCCCATTCGATGCATTTCTTTTGCTTCATCTCAAAATTGCCACGAGCAATTTCATTGATATGGCCTGTTGGCCTGAATGGTTTGCCCGCCTGGCGCCAAAATGGTAGAGCAAAACAAAAAGTGATAATATAACTTGGACTGCAGTTTATGGCGAAAAATTCGCCTTAAGTGTGTTTTATCTCATTTTTATTTTTATAGAAACAGTTTAAAATAACGTGATTATCTAGTTCAAGTGTTATCAATCCTGAAGCATGCCTATCTATATAAAAAAGTAAGTAATTTAATTCAAAGAAAGTAATTTAGTTCAAATAAACGTAACTGTCAACCTCAGTTCGACATTCTTCACAATGGTCGATCTGTCAAACGAAAAGGTCAACATAGGCTAGACGTGTCGTGAGTTTTCGTGTTCGTCAGAAATAAAATCGAATCTTGCGGTAATCGTTCATTTCTGGCATCCATCGTGTTTCTCTACATCCTCCCACGATGGGTCCTCCAAAAAAATCTTCAAAGAAAGAACGTGCGACAGCTGGATCCAGCGGTACCACCTCCAGTGCCGCCGGGGGTTTTGTGGAAAATAGGTGGAACAAGAAACGTAGAGCGGAAGATGAAGCGTACTCCGCACTGACCACCGATGACGACGACAGCAATCTGGATGGTGAGTTTGTTCCGGATGCGGCCACCAAAAACGCCGAGAAGAACGACGACGCCATTCAGGAGGATGAATACGGAGCAAAGGACTATCGGTCACAGATGGAGCTGAAGCCGGACAATGCTTCGCGTCCGCTGTGGGTTGCTCCCAATGGGCACATATTTTTGGAATCTTTTTCTCCGGTTTACAAACATGCGCACGATTTTTTGATAGCCATTTCGGAACCGGTTTGTCGGTATGTAATTATATTCTTGCATTAGGGTGTAAAATAACCGTGCATCCATTTCAGTCCGGAACACATTCACGAGTACAAATTAACAGCGTACAGCTTGTACGCTGCTGTTTCCGTAGGACTGCAAACGCACGACATCATTGAATATCTGAAGCGTCTCAGCAAATGCACTGTTCCGGAAGGTATTCAGGAGTTCATTCGTCTATGTACACTCTCCTATGGAAAGGTGAAACTAGTACTGAAGCACAACAAATATTTCGTGGAAAGTCCACATCCGGAAGTGCTGCAGAAATTGCTGAAGGATCCGGTTATTCAGTCTTGTCGGTTGCGTCGGAATAACGAGGAAGGTGATGGTTTCATTACACAAACTATGGAAACGAAAGGTATCACTGCATTTGGAACGACCAAGATTGGACCGGCTACAACAGTGCCAGCTGTGGATGGCGAAAAAGTGGTTGAACCCGAAGCAACAGCATTGGCAGTTCCGGAGGACATTACCAATTTTTACGATAAAATGGACAACGAGGAGGAAGAAGAGGAAGCAAACTTTAATACAGTCTCTTTTGAAGTTAATCAGGAAAAGATAGAAGTTCTGCAGAAGCGATGTATTGAAATTGAGTTCCCACTGCTGGCAGAGTATGACTTTCGAAATGATACGATCAACGCTGATATCAATATTGATTTAAAACCGGCGGCTGTGCTGCGTCCTTATCAGGAGAAAAGCTTGCGGAAAATGTTCGGCAATGGACGAGCTCGTTCAGGAGTCATTGTACTTCCCTGTGGGGCGGGTAAATCTCTTGTAGGAGTAACGGCTTGTTGTACTGTTCGCAAACGAGCCTTGATTTTGTGCAACAGCGGTGTTTCGGTTGAACAATGGAAACAGCAGTTCAAAATGTGGTCCACCGCCGATGATAGTATGATCTGTCGGTTCACATCCGAAGCAAAGGACAAACCAATGGGATGCGGAGTTTTAGTTACGACCTACTCTATGATCACACATACTCAGAAACGTTCCTGGGAGGCAGAACAAACTATGCGTTGGCTGCAAGAGCAAGAGTGGGGTATTATGGTTCTGGACGAGGTGCACACCATTCCGGCAAAAATGTTCCGAAGAGTCTTAACAATCGTTCAGTCTCATTGCAAACTTGGTCTAACCGCCACGCTGCTTCGAGAGGACGACAAAATCGCAGATTTAAATTTTCTTATAGGTCCTAAATTATACGAAGCCAACTGGCTTGAACTGCAGAAGCGCGGTTACATCGCCCGTGTCCAATGTGCCGAAGTGTGGTGCCCGATGGCTCCGGAATTCTACCGCGAATACCTCGTAACTAAGACCTCCAAAAAGATGCTATTGTACGTCATGAATCCGGCAAAATTCCGCGCTTGTCAATATTTGATCCGTTACCATGAGAAACGTGGCGACAAGACAATTGTTTTCAGCGATAATGTGTTTGCCCTGAAACACTACGCCATCAAAATGAACAAACCGTATATCTACGGACCGACCTCGCAGAGCGAACGAATCCAGATCCTGCAAAATTTCAAATTTAATCCTAAAGTTAATACCATATTCGTGAGTAAAGTGGCTGATACTAGCTTCGATTTACCGGAAGCAAACGTGCTTGTTCAAATTTCTTCGCACGGTGGCTCCCGACGACAGGAGGCTCAACGTCTCGGTCGTATTCTGCGTGCCAAGAAGGGGGCAATCGCCGAAGAGTACAATGCCTTCTTTTATACACTCGTTTCTCAGGATACGCTGGAGATGGGCTACTCGCGCAAGCGACAGCGGTTCCTGGTAAATCAAGGTTACAGCTACAAGGTGATTACACACCTGGCGGGGATGGACAGCGATACGGATTTGTTCTACAAAACTCGGGATGAACAGGGGCAGTTGTTACAGCAGGTGCTTTCTGCTTCGGACATGGACTGCGAGGACGAACGAATTCCTGGCGAAGGAGGTGGTGCCCCAAGACCGGGAGGTTCCAAGCGGACGGGTGGACTCAGCTCTATGTCCGGTGCGGATGACGCAGTGTACCTTGAGTTCCGGAGGAAGAAGGAACATTTACATCCGTTGTTCAAGAAATTTAGAGGATAAGACGGTACGATGGAAGGCTTTTTGTTACAAATAAACTTAAATATGTTTTGAAATGAGAATTGCTCTTTTTTGACTGTTGTCCGGTCCTCCCTTGATTTTGTGGAGGTTGCAGAGTTGCCTCCTCCAGTGGCTAAGAAAAATGAGCAATGGTTTCTAATTTGAAGTAAGAGAAGCTGCCAACGAGTTGGCTACTTCATTTCCGCTGATTCCGCTGTAGTCTGGTACTTCCACAGCCTGTATGTAAGGGTAGCGTGTCGTTCCCTTTTCGGATGTAGAGTCAAAATGATAGTCGGTATTTCCTCTGATCTTCTTGCAATCGCGAGACTGATGGCAGCAGCTTCTGTCGAGAAACCGGAGCAGCTTGTGAGGTAGCGGTAGGCCAGATCAGCTCCTATTCCGCAGATCCACACTCTCTCGCAGACTCTTTCTTGAACCAATTGTTGGTTCATCAGCTCTAGGAGTGTGGCCTGAGCGACCTCGGTGGGGGAGAGCCTCCTCGCAGCGACCTGGATAGGTTGGTGTTGGTGTTCGCACTTCTTGTGTACCAGGGTTGGTCCCGGATTCTGTGGAGGTGAGCTATATCTGGAAGGTCTGTGCCGGTGTATTCTAGGAATATATTTCGAGTCGTTGTCAGGAGGGCGCAAGTATTACCAAAAGTTCTTTCGAGGAATTTCAGAACGCGCCTGAGTATGATGTTGGCGGCCGCCCACTGAAAAAGGAGAATGCCAGCTTCGACACAGGTTGCTTCGGCGGGAGTGCATGGCAGTAGGTTAGAGGCCAACCGAGAAGTTCCGTTGTACTGGAGAGCAAGGATCCTCACAAGCCCGTCCAAGTCGTGGCTTTTTGCCATAGAATCTGCTATTGATAAGTACACTGCCGATGTTCAGATCAGTCCTCCTGTTCCATGTCGGATGCCGGGCACTAATGGTTCAAATGAGGCGTTTCCTGCTCTCACTCTCGTTTGACAGTTCGGAAGTGCGATACGAAAGTGAGACGACGGTCCAGCGTGATACCGAGGATTTTTGGTTCTCTGTGGAAAGGGATAAGTGTATTTCTGAGTTTGACCGGTCTGTTGGGAATTGCAGCAGTGTCAAACTGAGCATTTGGCGGCGGCTATGTTGAACCCCACTGCTTCAGCCCATTTTTCGGAGGCGTTTACTGCGGATTGAATCCACACACGAGCGATCGATCCTCCCACTACGACGATTGTGATGTCGTCGACGTAGACGAAAACATCAGCTTCTCCGGCAGAGATGCAAAGAGGGAGTCGTTGCTGACGAGGAATAAAGTGACGGCGAGGACGGATCCCTGTGGGGTGTACCGTTTTCTTCCACATATGTTCTGGACTGAATGCTACCAACTCCCACTCAGAAGACACGATTGTTGAGGTAGTCTTTGATGTAGTTCTCCAGGTTTCCAATGACTCTCCAGCTAGCTAGTTACCGGAGAACCTCCTCGCGGTAGACTGTGTTCTAGGCCTTGTCCAATTGGTTATATTGGCACTGTCCAATATTGCTATGCCGGCATGCAGATCGTCCGCCAGGGCATGCCGCAGGATTTCTCCAAAGGCTCCGGGGTGGGCTCCAGTCCCACCCCGGAGCCTTCCCAGAAATGCTAATTGGTGCTGGTCAAGACGGTCAAGTGTTTTCATCGAGGTAGGTCATAAGCCGTTTGTTGACCTACGATCCGTAGTTTTTCGACGTACGGGGAGTGTCACCCTTCTTTGGTCTGGGGATTACAAGAGCCATTTTCCAAGTGAATGAGATAGATTGGCCATTCCAGATGCGATTCAAACATTCCAACCAGTGATGCCAGTACATCTAGTACATTTATCTAGAAAGGTACATATTTTTGAAGCATTTTTGGTACAGATAACAGATTTTTGTAAAAAGTACAGATTGGTTTGCTTTGCTTTGTACAGATGGCAAGGTAAAATAATTTAACCCAGTAAACAGCAGGTACATTGAGCTAGGCAGCAGTGATGACAAGAATCTGAAGTGGAGCTGGTACTGATTGACCTTGAACTGAAGCTGACATTATAATGCGATATGCGAGAAACCTGCTTCCAGCAAATCAAAGGGATGATGTCTACGTGAAAGCCAAGCGAATCTTCTCGGAGCACATACGTTACTCTGACCTGTTCCATTTGAATTCCTGCAAGCAGATTTCGCGCAGCCTTTTGATATTACCAGCCCCATCTCAGCTTCTCGCCGCCACTCTGTTGACCACCTTTGGTTGCAAACAAAGTGGCAGCGAGAATTTGAGCTGGAACTGATATTGACATTACCCAGTCAAACTCATCCGGAATTCTAACTGGTTTTTTGCGGAATTCCAGCTCAACCGAGTCAGAATGTCTGGTTTGATTTCCCCGAATGAAATATATGTATAAGAAAAATGACTTCAACCCTAGAACGTTGCACTGAGGTACAAATGTATCCCACGCCTTCTTTGGACCCATGTAAAGACGAGAATTCGGCATTTTCCGACCTGGGACCCTAACCATAATTCAATTTAGAGTTCCTAGTAAGAGTAGGAAAAAGTGGTATAGCCAGTTTGCTTATAGCCTTCGTAGAAGCAGGTGTCAAAGTTGGCATGGGGTACATTTGTACCCCAGTGTACGGTTGCCGTTAGTATTTCGTCAGGTTTCGTACTGTCAGTGGAAATGTGATTCGTGACGATACCAGTTTAAATACTGATTGTTTTACTACACAAGTAACAATTAGTATTTTATAATCGTTTTTATTCATTTATTCAGTAACGTTGCGTGTTACCAATGTATTACTGGCCAGAAATATTTTTTCATTTCAATTTCCACCCCGTGGTATTTTCCAAAACCCGATTTTTAAACATTCACTCTTCCAAATATTTGCACTTTTTAAAAAATATAGAAATTCCATTTTATAGCGTTTTAAAACCATTCTTTCAACTTTTGGAATCATTTAATTTTTTTCAAATCAGTTGAAAATTCGCAAAGTTATAGTAATGTTTATGAAAAAAGTCAAAACCGCGATTTATTAAATTTTTATTTTGTTCAAACCAATTTATGTATCATTGATTCAAAAAATTCCGTACTTTTTCTTACACAACTGTTTTCGCAATTAAAAAACGAAGAAAATGATGTATTATGCATTTCCTTTGTTTGCAATTTAACCTGCGAAAATTGCGATCAAGCGCTTGGGGTACATTTTTACCCCAGTGCAACGTTCTAAGGTGGAAAACGCAAGTGCAACGTTCTATGGTTAAAACAACCTTGTTATTGTTTGGGTGTTTGGGATTCTGTACCCAAAGAGTACAGATAGAAAAGATTTTTCAACTCCCGGTACAGATTTAATTGTGGAAACACTGATTCCAACAGCACTCTTCTAACCTCATCGGAGTTGCTGTGGATGGTAGCGAGTGTTGCCGTTAATTCTATCTCGGAGAACGCTCTGTTGAAGTCTTGTCCGGAGTCCGGTTGGAAGAATATGGGCGCTCTCCCAAGTCTTCTGGATCGTGCTAAAAGGTTGGAGGGAGGGCAGCGTTGTTTCTTGGGGTTCAACTGTTGCGGTTCCGTTTATTTCGTAGGAGAAGCCGACTTGCCTTCTTTTCCCGCTGAGGGCATTCATTCTCCTACAAAGCTCGGGGGTGGAAACATCCCTTTAAGAAACGCGTTCCAGCTCTTGATCTTCAAAGACTTCGTAGCCCGGTTTCGTGATCCACGATACTCTGTAGCTTTTTGCTCTTTCGTGGGGTGGCTAGCAGGGGTCTTTTTCAGTATCCGGAGTGCTTTGCTGCGGCCTTTGATGGCTTGACTGACTGACTGACGAATTTAGTCATTAGTTGGTCGGGTGTGTATTCACGGCCTGGTGCGAAGGAGTCCGAGACTGCCTCCTTGTAGGCGACCCCGTCCGCCTGGTCATATAGCCAGCGCTGACGGCGAGTCGTGGCTGTTGGTATGCAGTCGTACGCTATTTGAATTGGTCGCTATTTCCGGTGTCTTGGCGGCGAGAACGGACCAACCACAGGCCCCAGCGAGCTCCGCGGAACAGAAGTATATGTCCAGTACTGAAGAGTACAATAGTACAATAGCGTTACATTCTGCCATGACTTCGAAAGTTTGGTTGCCCCGTTGGTCGCTTCTACCAGATCCATACAGCGGTTGATACGCGTTGCAGGCTCCATCACCTCGTAGGAGGTGTCTAGTTCCTCCAGCATATTGTTTTAAACCGATATTTCGCACTTCGGTGAGGATGTAGACGGAGGCCACTGTACATCTGACCGGGTAGGATATGATTTGTGTCGCGCTTTAAGCTCCGTGTTGAGTTATACCGGTGTTGATGAAATGTCGATCCGGATACCGAGGCCAATGGTGTGAAAGATATCTTCGCTTCTAGTCTCCCACTAGTATCGGTTACCCAGCCACGGTTCGGGATTGATCCCGTCCCGGGTATGAGTTTCTGGGAGAGTCTAGCATATTGGTTGATGTTGAGCATTTGGCTACTGTAGGTCTCCCAAGCAACTCCGGAGGCCGTTCATGTTTCACTGTAAAACGAGTGTGAGCCGTAAGGTGTGTGGTCGGACTCTCCTTCTTCGCTTCCTCTGACAGGAGGGTTAGCGTGAGGTTTCGACTCGCCGATAATATCGCTGATTTGTGAGATGGGACTCCATTCTGTTGATGTTAGCTCGGTGGTCCCCATACACGGTCTTCCGTTGGTGAACAGAACAGCGGACGGAGAATGGTTGTATCCGATGAACTGTGGGTAATCGTTGCTGTCTAGAAAGGCAGCAGGGGCGATAATCTGGTTCAGGTTGAGTAAATTGGGGAGGCGACTTGCCCAAAAGGGAGCTACGTCCTCTGCATCGGCTGCCGCCTGATGCTCGTCGACTATGGTCGGTACTAGCCCAGACAGGGCCGATACTGGAGGGAAGACTTTTTCCCTCACTAAACAGCTGGCGATTTCGGTAATGTGTTGGAGGCTGTACTCGGTCGGCCTTTGATTAGGTCTGGTGCTAGGTCATGAGGGGCGTACCTCGGTTGAATTGTGCTGGAGTTCACCAGCGGACCTCGGTATTCCTTCGTTGTTTCCCCAGCGAGGGAAATGGCGAGTAGTTGTGCTGAGCCATCTGGAATTATTTCAGAAGCGTACGGCTGTTCGTTGATGGGTAAATGAGTGTTGAACCTTACCCGGTGAGAAGCCGGGTCCCCTGCACCGGAAGTTTCCAGAGGATCGTCGAATGTGATCGATACTACCACAGACAGGGCCAATTCCGGAGAGAAGACTCTTCCTGTCTAAAAAGCTAGCGATTTCGAATGATTTGTTTGAGACTGAGTCCTCGATCGGTCTGCTAAAGAATTTTGTGCTGCTGGGCTCTGCTGTCAGTGGTGGTGCTTTAGTAGACTATCAAACTGCCCTTTTAGTTACCGCAGTGGGTGCGGCAAGGGGTCCACAAGGGGATAGGTTAGTTGTCGCTTCCATCGGTTGCCAGTTAAGGAACCTTATTGGATTACGAAGAGCATCTGGCGGTGGGGTTTGGTGCCCGGTGGGCTAAGATTTCGGTGCAACACCTGGGTGGGGGCAGGCGAGTTGATGTGCTGAGCTGTCTGGAAATAGTTCAGAAACGTTCGGCTGTTCGTTGGTTGGAACTTACCCGGAAGAGTGCCAGGTCCCCTGCACCGGCAGCCGCCGCAGGATCGTCGACTGTGGTCGATACTAACCCGGACAGGGCCGGTACCTGGGGTAGGTATTGGTTTCCGATGGTTTGTTGGGGACTATTTCCCAGAGTGGGTCACGGTATTGCATGGGTTTGTTGGTATCAAGGTTGTTGTTTAGAACTGTGTCAGTTGCAGCTGTTGGTGGACCCTTTGTTCTTGTTGGGTCCTTTGGTTTTGTTGTTTGGTGCATAGTTTGGTTTACATATTGTTTTGATTTCCTGGTTTTGATCTAACTGGTGTTGTTATTTTAGTGGTTTTTCAATCCGAAATGAGCTTGGGAGCAATCGACTTGGTTTCGGCATTTCATGTTCTGCGGTTGATTGGGTTTTGGTGTTTTCGATGCGGTCCTTCCTGGGGGTTTCCGGTTAGGTTTCTTTGGTGTTCTTTGTCGATCGGGCTGTGAGATTTGTCTCTGCAATCGGTTTCTCTAGTTGTTTCTGTTACGGCTGGATCTCCTTTTACCGGAGCATGGAGTTTCTGGAGTTGCTTTCTATCGATCAACGTTAATCTCGGGTCTCAGATGTTTACCGGGTGTCCCCATCGGCTTGGGGTTTTCGCCTACTTTTTTGGGCATAAGGTGTTTTTTAATATCTTCGAGAGATTTTCTTAACGCCACCATTTAAATTTTTAGTTCCTTGTTTTTATTTTCGAGGAGATTAATTCGTCGTTGAGGCTTTTGATTTCATCGTTCCTGGGTGCCGCCGACGATCGGTTTGCTACCAGTTTCTTGAGTTTATCTACATCCTCCGTCAGAGCGCGTTTGGTTAGGTCCCTTTCATCAGCTGTGGGCGCGAGGTTTTTTTTTTGAGAGCGTCTGCAAAGGTATTTTTGTTGATGATTTGGTTGGCCAGTGCTTTGGTCTCGAGAAACGTTAGGTCTCTATCGGTTTAAAGTTTAGAGATTCGGGCTTTCGTCATCTGAACAGGGCACCGTCGATCCCTGGCTGAATGCTTTGGACCGCAGTTAATGCATGCTCCTCGTTGCATGGGAGGCACAGCTCTTTTCGATTGTATACCTTTAACCCATGTCCAAATTTTCCCCCACGGAATTATTGCATCGAGCTGGGGCAGTATCTGGGTCTGATTTGACAGCGCACCACATCTACAAAGCTTTCTGCCGGCAAATGGGATCCGGAGAAAGATAGTACCGCAGGAACGGTGTGTTTGCAGAGCTACCGTGAACCATATTGGTGATCCTTAGACCTTCTATGACCCTGCTCTTTCAGCACTTCCAAGATGGACGACGTCTCCATGTTTGCGGTGTCAAGGTCAAATAATAGGCCTTGCGCTTTGTTTGGAAATAATATCGACCTTCTGTCCATCGATTAACTAATCTATTTTCAGCAGCCTGTCGTATGCTCTTTTGGAGGAGATTTGGAAGACGTATTGGGTACCTCTCGCCTCTTTCACCGCTGAGACATATTTTGTTGGTTCCGTTCCTAGGGCGTTCTGGAGGGTTAAATGGGTTAGTAGGAAGCTTCCCGCTTACCCCATTTTCGTCACCACGTGCGGTCGATTTTGTCACCTGAGTTTAGGTAGGAGGGGATTGTGCCACTAGGTGATGGACGCCCTCCCGGGGGCCATTGATTTGCACTAATAAGATCGGTTACACAAGAACTTGTTTGCTTTGGAAAGAAATTACCTGGGAGCTGTGGGTCGGTTCCTGCTGTACCGATCTACTGGTGTTTTTGCTTCGGCTCGAATGATACCAACAGGCCAGTAGGAGGTATGACTCGGCCTTCTATAGTACCTTGTTCGGTTGAGGTTTGTGACTACATATAGAAGTCACATCATAACCGCACATCGATTCGAATCTTTCCCGTTTGGGTTCGCCATTTCACACGCGTTTTTTTATTTAGTTTGAATTTTCAACTTATGGTGGAGGCGCAAGGGGTTCACCGATTTGGAATTCAACTTTTTAATGGAGGTGCGAGTAGTTTGCCTTCTTACGATTCTGTGCTCCTGCTACCTGCTACGATTTTCACTACACTTTTTTCTCATGGAAAAGCCGTAGTATGCCTTAAATTTGGCTGGATGGGACAGGAGACAACCTTTGACGGCTCGGGGTAGCGGAGACACATCTGGAGGCGAGATACGGAATACTTGGGTTTCGCACTACTGATCGGTTGATGGGGCACTTTACTCGCGTAATTAACTAATTGGTTTGGAGAAGAAGAGGAAAAAGTATTTTCTCCACTTAATCATGAAGGGATCGACAGGAGAAAGAGGGCTGTCCCTACCTCCCAAATATACAGCCATCGCAATTCTCCTCCTGGCTTTCCATAGGTGAAGGTACATCACAACAGCAGCTCCATAGCATCGATCTCCCAACCACGTCGAGAAATTCAATCGGCGAGTCAACATTAAATCGTAGACGTTCACAATGAACATCGTTTTCGTCACCGGCCGTCACCAGTCGCGATAGCAAAGGTTTCTTACTGCAGTGGAACATTCGGGTCTTGCGTTCCAATAACAGTGACTTTAAGTAGATGATCGCCCAATTCGAACCGAGCTTGATAGCGTTACAAGAAACAAAGGTGGACAACAGAGTGATTTCAGCAGATTTCGTCAGTTAACAACTACACTTTACTACTTTAGACTGGGAGGGGTAGGGCTCGCCATTCGAGATGGTGTACACTTCGAGAGACTTGAAGTCGGTGGCAATATTCGACCAATCGTTGTTCCAATAGAACTACCACATCAAATGATGGCGCTGTCGATCTATATCCCTCCCAGTACTCAACAGTGTCACGAGCAGCAGGGTGATTTCTTTGAGCACGGTCCCACGTCCGGTGCGTGTACTAGGTGACTTCAACGCGCATCATACATGCTGGGGCTCCAATAAATTTACCGCACTAGGTTACTTTATCGCAGGGAAAACGTTGTCGGAACGAACTAGTCACCCTCAACGATGGATCGCATACCCGGATTGTCGCGAAGATATCTACAAGTTCCACTGCGATGGAGATGTGGCAGATAGTGAACAAGTTTTAGAGGAAAACGTCAGCATCGACGACGGATAAGATGGAAAAAGTAGCTGAAGAACTGGCACAACATTACAGCGAAATTCTCGCCATATACCAACGATACATCACTGACTTCACTCTGCTGCACAAGCTGCTGTGGGCAGTCGATACAGAACGAAGTGGCTATTCAGGCCCAGCCTGCATCGGTTATCCAATGCTTCAGCGACTACCATTGTCAGTGAAAACTGCATTGTTGGAACTCTTCAACAGAACATGGCGCAGTGGCATAATCCCATCCTGTTGGTGTTGTAAATGTAGACACGGTAGAAAAGACAACTGTCGCTTAGTGGTTTACAACAACGAATGAATCTTTATTTTTCTTGTTAGCGTACTAGATATATTGTTTAGAAATGGCCAGTTGGTAGACTGGCTATGTCAAGGTAGTATAATAAAGGTATGGATTTAAAGGTGAAACAACATTATAACATCACTTCCTCCCTGTAGAAACTTCCTGCCAAACGGCTTTCAATCCCAATCGTTTACGTTACCATAATGCTCTTAGTTAATACGTTAGTAGCGATCTATAAGTCCAGTTTACGAGGAGGTCTTCTTTCGCGATTAGATCTACGAATGGAGTCATTGCCTGTCTCAGTAAAAGTTCTTGCTTTTTCACTCTGCTTGGTAGTTGAACCTGAACCAGTAGCACTAGCCGCAATGCTGACAGGCGTCTCAGTATTTTGTTCGGAAGAGTCAATGGAACGTGCATAATCATCTGAAGTGTCCATTGATGATTTAGCAGCGTCCTGCTCGAGTTCCGGGTTAATTGTGAAGTTGTTCCGTGTTGAGTTCAACATGGCGTCGTAATGTCTAGGCATATCGATTACAGATTTGTTTTCTATGTGAGCTCTCCGAATCAAGGGTCCTGGTTTCAACTGGTCAACATGGCGTTTCCACATCCTTCCGTCATCTAGTTTAATCATATAATGAAGTTTTCCCATCTTCTCTGCTACTACCCCAAATCTCCATTTCTCTGAACTCGACAAAAAATCTCGGGCAGCCACACTGTCATTTACCACAAACGATCGCACCTTTTTCTCCTCCCCTCGCGAAGTATTTTGCATGCCAGCACTCGGTATCATTAAGTCAACTCTCGATCGAATCTGTCGCCCAAAAACTAACATCGATGGGCTCTTTCCAGTTGCAGGGTGGACGGTTCGTCTATATGCCATTAATATCTTCTGAAGTGCTACATGGATCTCAGAACGTGGACACTTTAAAGCCTTGATTTTGTCCTTGAAAGTTTGCACATACCGTTCCGCTTGACCATTCGTGGCAGGGTGGTATGGTGCTCCCATCTTATGTGTTATCCCGTTTTTCTTAAGAAATTGCTGAAATTGGTCGGATGTAAACTGAGAGCCTCGATCAGTCACCAATGGCAGCCCAAACGGAGCGAAAAACTCCCTCATCATTTTGATGGTCGTATCCGTAGTAATGTCAGGAATGACTTTTACCTCAGGCCACTTACTATGAGCGTCAACGATGATCAAGAAATACATACCCATGAATGATCCGGCGAAATCAGCATGAATCCTTTGGAATGGTTCGCAAGGACGCTCCCAGCAGTGTACTGCCACTTTCGAAGGGTTACTTCTTGTTTGAGCACAATCGGTACAGTCTCTGGCCAAGTCCTCAATATCTCGGTTGACATTTTCCCACCAGCAGTACGATCTCGCGAGTGACTTCATCCGTGAAACGCCGAAATGGCCGGCATGCAACTCGTCAAGAACTCGGGCTCGCAGAGGAGATGGAACGTACACTCGAATGCCTCTCATCAAGCACGTTCCTTGTATTGTAAATTCGGTTTGATCCGTCCCAAATCTGAAACGTCCATCAACAGCTCTTCCTGTTTTCAATCCTTGAATCAACTCCTTAACGCTTTTGTCTTCGGCAGTGAATCTTCCGAGCTGTCCGTCCACTGTAACTGGAAGGTTTTCAATTTGATTGATCTGAATGATGTCGCTTTCCTCTATTTGTTTCATGGTTAAGATTGGTAACCGGCAAACGTGACATCCCGTCCGCATTTCCGTGGTCTTTTGATGCATGGTAACAAATTTCAAAATCGAAAGATTCAAGAAACACGAAATAATGTTGCATACGCAACGCGCATAATGTAGGTAGGCCTTTATTTGGCGAAAAGATCTGCACAACAGGCTTGTTATCAGTCACGAGAGTAAATTTCCGACCATATAAGTACTGGTAGAATTTTTGAACACCGAATATTATCGCATAAGCCTCTTTATCTATCTGAGTATAGTTCTGTTGAGTAGAATTTAAAGTTTGAGAAGCGCACTGAATTGGACGCTTAGTACCATCTGGGTAGATGTGACTTAATACCGTTCCAACACCGTACGGCGAAGCATCGGTAGCTAACACTAATGGTAGATTTACATCGTAATGTACAAGCATTCGATCAGACTGCATCTCCGCTTTAACCCATTCAAAGGCTTTCTCACAGTCATCTGTCCAAACGAACGGTATCTTGTCCTTTAAAAGGTTATTTATAGGGTAAAGTTTTGTACTCAGACTTTTCATGAATCTACCGCAGTAATTCACTAGACCAAGGAACGCTCGGACCTGTTCACGATTCTCAGGACGTGGCATTTTCTGAATAGCTTCTACCTTCTGCAGCATATTATGTATGCCTTGACTATCAATAATGTAGCCACAATATTGAATGCTATCAGCAAAGAACTCGCATTTGGTCAGATTGACGCGCATGTTGTGGTCTTGGAATCTTTTCAAAACCTCACGTAATCTGCGAAGATGCGTTTCATCATCCGGTTCGGTAATTTTTACGTCGTCCAAAAACACAGATACTCCGGGAATTCCTTGCAGAATTTGGCATTTCGCTCTGAAAGATTGCAGGTGCAGATGCAACTCCGTACATCAACCTTGTCGGTTAATACAGTCCGAGATGCGTATTCAGGGTTAGCATCGCTTGATTCTCCGCACGAACTTGCATCTGTAGATATGCTTGAGCAAGATCAAGTTTGATGAACTTCTTCCCTCCCGCCATGTTTTAAAACATCTCATTTATAGTAGGCAAAGGATGTTCGTCAACTAGTAAACTCTTATTTACCGTAAGCGTATAATCCCCACACAGTCGAACCTTGTTTGCAGACTTCATCACCGGTACGACAGGAGTGGCCCACTCACTATGGTTTACTTTCAACAGTATACCATTTTCCTCCATGCTGAGGATTTCCCGTTCCACAGTATCGCGAATTGAGAACGGTAAGGTACGAGCTTTAAGAAAAAATTGGCTTTGAATCAGGTTTAATGTGCAATGACGCTTGAATTCCATTAATTTTACCGACAGACTCTTCAAAAACTGCAGGGAACTCCCTCATTAATCCCTTTACAGCTTGTGGTAGCGGGTTGCACAAGGAAATCCTATCTACGGAATCGAAACGCATAATGTTATTCCAATCCAACTGCAGCGCACGCACCCATTCACGACCCAACAACGGATTTCGCTTGGTATCGACCACGAACAAACGTAACTGATTGCTCTGGCCGTTATACGCAACCTCCGCATCAACAATACCGTAAACTCTAATTTTATTCCCACAATAACTTCGTAACTCAATATCAGTTGGCTGTAATGGTAAATTTGTCAAAAACTTGAGTCTGTCAGCATTGCTTATTAAAGACATTGGGGATCCACTATCAACCTCAAGTTTGATTGGTGAGCCATCTACCCTAACCTTGAGATTAATTTTTGATAAGTCTTTCGAATTGTGTTCTAATTTGCATATATCAATCACATGAATTTCATCTTCGTCCGAGCAGTCTGATTGTGAGGCACCACCACCCTCCACTAGGTTCGTCGAATGTTTCTTTGGCTTGTACTTGTTCGCATTACTTTGGCTATAATTCGGTTTAGAACTGAGACGCACCCGCTTTAGGTGTTCTTTCTTTTTACATAAACTGCAAATTTTGTCTCTGTGCTCGCACTTGTTGGCCAAATGTCTCTCACTTCCACAACGGAAACACAAATATTTCTTAGTAGCAAAATCGGTTGTATACTCCTGTCTTATCGGAAACTTCCCCTTATCCACCAAGTTCACATCCTGCATTCGTCGATTAAGCACGTCGGCCCCATCACCGGAGGACTCTATGGATAACGCAGTTTGCTTTGCCTTATCATAAGTTAAATCTCTCTCTTCGATCAAGCGTCCCTTAATCCGCTGGCTTCTCAGGCCAAACACCAGCTGATTCCGCAAACCTTTCGACAAGTAATCGCCAAAGTTGCAATATTTCGCCTCCCGCTGCAGTGCTGTGATATATTCTGTAATCGATTCACCTTCCCGTTGTGTGCGTTGACGAAACTTAAAAAGCTCAACCATCTCTAACGGTTGTGGGTCGTAGTACTCTCCCAAGGCTGTAACGATTTCAGCATAGGTTTTCGTTTCCGGTTCAGCTGGTGACATATGATCACACAGTAGATTGTACGAATCGGCACCCATGTAATGAAGCAGCATATTTCTTCTATTGTTCTTAGGTATTCCGAAAATCTGACAAGCGCCTTCAGATCGCTTCACCCATCTTGACCATTTTGATTTGTTTTTGTCAAAAATGGCTCAAACGCAAACATAGGCGAAACTATAGACACTCATAGTAATAGACCAGCGAAGGTACTTTTATCGAGCCAAACTAGGGACGTTTCGATAATAAAATACATCGATACTTAGAATCGATACTGGTATCGAATGCAAGTACTGATACTTTCGATATAATCGTAGTCGTAGTATCGATACTTGAAAGTATCGCCATTCGATTCCGCACTTTTACCACAGACTAACAGACATAACACTATGAGGGAATTCCCATAAAAACATCGATCCGGCAATTTTCCCAGAACACTAGCTCCACCTTTTATGCACAGTCCCAAACACTCATTTGCTGATGGGTTACCCCTCAGGTTTGGGAACAATTTTTCACTAGTGGTCTATCCCCCATCTGCTTGTTCATAGGTCAGTGGCGTCATAATTTCAAATGTGGGCACAGTCCCAACTACAAATATATTTAAAATGACCGTTAAAGCGGGCGAAGCATTGTTTTCGAGTGTTATGTCTGTTAGTCTGTGCTTTTACAGTAGCTTAATTCCCTGAATTAGGTAATCTGCAAACCGTTGTTTAGAAATTCAGTAGTGGGTTTTGTCAGTTAACGTTTTGCTCTGCTCCTGGGAACAGAAAAACCCATTCGACAAATATATTTTATTGATTCGTTTGATGTTGGATCCAGTCGACGATTATGTCAGACGTCGAATGTCAGAAAAGATAAACAATAAATAATTTGGCTGATCAGAAAGTCTCATGGACTGTCAAATAATGGGCAATGTTCGGAATCGATGTTTTAATCAAATGCGATTGGTGCTCCAGTTATTGTAGCAACTCAAATGTAACAACCGATTCCGCGATGGTTTAGCCTGAATAGGTTATCACATTCCACTCGGAAATAATTCCAAAATCGTTCATAATTCCGAATCGAATACTTCCAACTACTGGTTCATTCGATTCTTTTCGATATCGTGAAGATTGTATCGATATCAGTAAAGTATCGTGATTAAAGTATCGATACCAAAAAATCGAGCATCGGAAACAGAAGTATCGATTCCGTACTAGTATCGAAAATATCGCAACGTCCCTAAGCCAAACGAACTGTCAAAATCCGGAGCCAAACGAGCATGACGCCATTCAATGCAAACAAGCAGAACAAGTATTGCGATTTTATTTAAAAAAAATATATTTTGTTATTCACAGTAGGCTTCACTTTTCGTGTTCGTATTGGTATCTCACAATGTTATTTAGAAATATATTTATTGTGTTCAATATAACTACACAAAAAACATTTTACTTATGCTCTTTTTCATCAACTTTGTGTTTCTGAAGAAATTGGATTTTTTCTCAATTTCTTGTTGCTCAGTATCAAACATATAACTTCTCTTTTGATTCATATATTGAACCACTTGAAAACTTATTTTGATAAAAACAGATGATCGAATACAGTCGAGTACGTTCGAGCTTGCACATTTTTGGGTGATGCCAGTTTAACATGCTTGTTTTTCTAGTTGCCAGTTTTGCGGTTTTGCATCCGCGAGTCTATTACTATGAGTGTTTATAGGCGAAACCGCTGCAACCTGCACTTCGGCTAGATTTGACATTATTTATCCTTTTAAGCAAGATCGAACACGAGAAAATGAAATTAAATGTCGAAATAACAGCGCACACGAAGACAATAATATGTCATTTACGCATACTTTCGCGGAAAATCGTGTATACACGATAGCTTCACATGCAGCCTACCAGCAAAATGGTGCCCGCAAGCACTCCGTGCAGTACGATGAGAAGCAATTTGAAAATGTGCATCCTCACAAAAATTCCTCTTTTTCGATGGGCCCCCTTGTGGAGTCCCGATTTTCCGGACCTTTCCTTTCTTCTCGCGCAGGTATACGAGTCGCCAACTGTTGTAAATGCAGACACCGAAGAAAAGACAACTGTCGCTTAGTGGTTTACAACAACGAATGGATCTTTATTTTTCTTGTTAGCGTACTAGATACATTGTTTAGAAATGGCCAGTTGGTAGACTAGCTATGTCAAGGTAGTATAATAAAGGTATGGATTTAAAGGTGAAACAACATTATAACAGTTGGGAACCGGAATTGTCATACCAATTTCAAAGCCAAACTCGAGTGATGCGGGTCCAGCTGCCCTTCCGTCCAATTAGCCTAACCCTTTCATGCCCAACTTTTTTCTAGTTCATGTAGGGTTTCAAAACTATTTTTCTTTGAAAACGGTGGGGTCCACGAAAAGTCTATTTTCATAAAGATAGGTGCTTCCATGGCAGTGCTAGAAGCTGGTCAATTTTTACCTTCTAATGCTCAATACAATTCTCCTAGAATAATTACAATAGTCCAATTACGTCGAAAACGTAGCCAACGACAGTCTAAATTTATAAGTTTTATCAGTTTTCAATAATATTGCATCATAACGAAGTTATATGAAAAAATCATTTTCCGTCGTCAACGTTAACTGTCCCTGGCAGCACTGCTCCGTCGGAATCCAATCAGACTAATTGCAATAACTTCAGTTCTAGAGCTGATCCTTATAATTGCTAATACTCAAATTAAAGGCAATAATCACATTAATGAGCCTTACTTGTTTTTGTGAGCAAATCTCGTCTCAATCAAAAGTTATAACTGTTTAAAAACGTTGTGGTCCACAAACAACATGGGCATGAATGGGTTAACGAGCTTTATGGCGCAGGTTTTCGAACGAATAGTCAATCAACACACCGTTGACTACCAAACTAGAATCGAGCGGGCGTCTTGATAAACGACAACACGCCTTTGTACGGTCGAGGTACTGACACATACCTTGCAGAGCTAGAGAGGTCATTACCCGACCCTGACAAGCACTTCTGATAGCGTCACTTGACTTGTGCAAGGCTTACGAAACCCCCAGTTCTGAAGGCCTATGTCGTATATCCGTTCCCGAGGTAGACACCGTCGAACTGAACACAGAAGATTTCACGGCAAAGTGGACTGACCGCGAGAGCTCGGCTGATCAACGAGCGCTTACCTGGCTGCGAAAGGGCATACCGGGTTAGCACACGAGTTCCTGCTGACGAGGACATCCCCATCCGTATGCAATTGCTGCGGGGTCATTGTAGACGTCCGTCATCTAATACTCCACTGCAAGAAATACGACGAAGCCAGAAAAAAGCACGATATCAACTCGACGAGTTTACGAGACGCGCTATGCCAACGGGACAAAAATGTTAAACTTCCTCAATGACAGGAATTTGTTTAAAAGATGTTGAAATGCAATGTAACATACTCTGAATAATTTTCCTTTCGACGCGAATGCGCCAAATTCGGTGTTAAGTGTCGCAAATAACAACAATCTTATATACGAAAAATTGGTATGTTTTACTAAAATTATTTGTAATATTTCACTGTGGTTTTTTTGGTGGAATTCGTTCAACCTACTACCACTGTTCTTCTACGGCCAAATATTATGAGCATGCACGGTTACAAGAAAACCTCTGAAGCTCATGTTGATCAATTCTTCATCTTCAACACGCAAACACGGATACTCACTGACCCAGATCCGAGTATCACTTACGATTGCTTCGCAAGCACTGCAAAGTTCACTTTTTAACTTGGTTGTCATCAATGTTATTCTGTTTACTTGTACTAATACTAAGCCATACGTTGAATTATTTCCAGCCCGAATCCCGAAAGTGAAATCGAAGAATGGTGCATTGTGGAGCTCCAGGGTGACCTGGAAGTACGTGGAGATCGCGTCATGGCGGGCCAATTCATTGGTGATCTACTTTATAATAAATATGGACAACCGGTAAGATCGCTCCCGCACGCTTTTCTTCACTTTACCTAATACAATCCGATTTTTTTTCAAAACAGATCCTAATCATCGGTCATCATATTCTTCACGGTCGTCTGCAGAAAATAGACAAGCCGCTGCTGGTAGTTGAAAAGTCAGATTTACATACGAGCACAAAAGCAGCGGAGGAAGATGAAACGATGCTGGACATAAGTCAGGTCAGTCACCTAGACAGCACGATCGCGTCGTCCAACCGAACCGTTCTGGATTCAACAGTAGCTGTAGAGCACAAAACCATACCGAAAACCGAGTATCTCGTTCGAGCTGTAGTGAAGCACAAGGTACTGTTCAAGGCACGACCAAAGCCCATTATTGCTAATGTGGCCAAAAGCGTTTAGCTGATAGTAAATTAAGGGTGTAAGTCTTTATTTCTTTGATTTTAGGCTTAAAAAATTATGAGAACCTATCATTAAATGCATGTTGTCAAGAACTACTTTACTGCTTAGAGAAACTCCATTTCCCGTTCTATACCGACAAACTTTAGCTGCTCCGTTGGCCCATATCTGTAGTCGAAGAACAGTTCCTCCCCCGGTTGAATAGCTCGTTTGGCAAAGATTCCGATGCGGTGATCGCCATTGACCATCATCACTTTAGCATAGCAGTTCGGATTGATCGAATGATTGGCGAAACGTATTTTGTTTCCCTTGCGCGTAGCATCTACCACAAAGTCTGTAACGAAATTTTGGTTAAACATGAAATTTACGATTTTCCAAACATCACTCACCATTGTTTAGATTGAACAAAAAGCTGCACATATATTTGTCATAAACCTTTCCTCGACGGTCAGCCTCGTCCTGCGAGATAATCTCCCCACAATACTCCGAAATGAACTCGTTCTTTTGAGCACTTTCCTTCAGGAATATACCCCATCCAGCGACGTCCGACGGTGCCATTAGCAAATGTTTATCTAAAATCAAACAGAATGTGAAGTTTACAAATTAAACTGTTAGTAAAATGTAGGACTCACGCAACGCTCGCTGTACGCTAACATTCTTGCAGGTGATCTTAGATATCTCGTAATGCTCCGCACCACAAGTCTGGCACAGATCCGGATCGCATTCACGAACGGCCAAATAACACGGACACTGCTTGGTATTGCACTGTGCCTTACACCGGCAGCCAGGGAATCGGTTCTGACAGTCGCTGCTGCAGTTGCAAAATTTCTCGCAGAAATTTTGCGCCCCAATACAAGGACAGTTCGCATCGCACTGGCCAGGATGATCGCACGGAGTAAAATTGAACACATGGTTCGAGCTGGAATCCTTCTTCAGCTGAATCTTCCGGCAATGCATCGACCACAACCGGTGCTTCTTCTTCTTCTTGCGTGGCGGAGTATTGTCCTTGTTGGCCTCGATCGGTGGAATATCGGCGGCCTCTTTCTGGGCAAACGTATACACCTGCTGGCAGGTCTTCATTAGCATCGCCTCCGCAATAGCGCAATAATTGTTCAGATAGATTTTCTGCAGCGTCCGGAAGAACGATTTGTCCGAACCGTTCCACTCTTCATCAGCTACACCCAACAGGGTAAGCAGATTGGCAGAATTGTTGACGGAATCGTTACCCGAACGTTGACCGTTGGAACCACTGTTAGTACCATCCTTGCTGCCGAAGGGTGCCTCTTTGCTGTAGCGGCTGCTATCGTTGCTATCCTCGGAACTAGCTTCGTTGCCGGAGTCCATTGGTGTTTTGTTCTTGTTGTCAACAGCCAGGCGCTCTTTCATTCCCTCCTAGAACCGAAAAAATGTATATTGGATTGGAAATCAAACAGATAAACCCAGAGGATCATACTTACCAGTAGCATGTAACAAGATGTACTGCATGGTTTCGTTGATTGATTTAGTTCCGGCCATCGGCGTTTCTGCAAGTTGGGACCAGGATGACAAGCTTGCAGACCTACCCGCAGCAGATGGGAACGAAAAACAAAAACACATTGAAAGTTAATGCAAGTCTCTAAATCGGTACGAAATCGTATCATCGTTTGCTAAATTTAGTAACAGGCATGAATTTTGTGTGGTGCATAGTTTTATGGTAATTTTGTTTCCATGACCAGAGGTAGATAACGGGTTAAACAAATAAAGCTCGGGTTGGTGGTGCTTGGAAAATAGAAAGGGGTTCTGCCCCAATCGCTTCGATTCGTGTACCAATTAAAACACAACCATCAGGATCGAGAGAGTTGAGTGAAAGGAAAATGGATGTTATGAACTTGTGTGACTGACGTTGAGATGGCACGAGACACTAGCGCACATTTGAAGGAAAGCAATGAGTTTGTTGTTTATTTGTTTTAGGAAGATGATAAAGTTTTTTGAACGAAAATTTTAAACGCGTGTTGATCGAACTAAATAACTATTTCGCTAGAAGATTTGAGTATTGAACTTATTTTCTGATCTTTGCGTTGTTTTTTTTGTTTCAATAACTTACGATTCGGCGGCTCGCCAACAAGTGGGTTTCCTGCGGCGCCACATGAGCAGTGTTTTAGTACACGTGTTTTTGTGATATTAATCGATTGAGAAGTTTGGGAGGATCGAAATTTGAATACAAATGTTTAGCCAAAACAGTAGAGCAAATGTAAAATACTTCTAAAACGCTTATAAACAGTGACTTGTTGGCCGAAATATAGAATAAAAGTTAGCAAATTGTTCAAAAAATACTTACGGTGCAAAAAACAGTCATATTTGAAACAACGGCGACAGAAGAGAGTATGGTAAGAGTGAAGCGTTTGCTCACGGGACACTGACTCGGCACGCTTTCCATCGATGTTGGGGGTACATTCTGGAGGCCGTTCAGGATCGACCCGCTCGGTCAGTTCAATGTACTTTTCGCGCAGCTCTTCCGGTGTACCATGGTCAGGGAATTGGGAGCTGATAGCTTGAAAAATAATCGGTGATGGGAAAGGCTTCTCATCGATGACTTCTTTTTTCACTACAACAAAGGGTTCCAACTTAAACTTCGGCAGTGTATCGTCTTTCAGGATCTCACCAACAGTTTCATCTTTGTCCGCTTTAGACTTAGCCCGAGAACCAGAAGCCTGTGGATCTCTGGTTGTTTCCTCAGACGTGTTCTTCGCTGCACTCTTGACCGATTTAGAGCTGTCGTTGCTGTTGGAATCAACATCCCTTCCAGTGTACTGCATCAACGCATGGACCAATTCAACAAAAATCGAATCGTCGATAAAGCTTCCTTCCTTATCACCGTGTACTTTGCCGTCATAATTTTTAATCAGTTCCTCGATGAATGACCCGTCCTGATCCAGCACTTCGTCACCCATATAAGGAATGTTGTGCAGAACCGTTTCGTCTTCTACCATGAAGTTTTGCTGGGTTGGTGCCCAAGTGTACATTGTAGGTATGGGAGTGACTGCACTAATCACACGAATTGGAACTGTTTGATGAACCCCTTCATGATTTATGACTTCAGCTTTTTTCATGCATTCGACGTGTGGAAGCTCAGCGTCATTTTGCGTCCAGACGGCGTTGGAACTCAGCCAGGTGTCATTTTCCTTGACAAGAAGTTCTAGTAATTTTTGGCTGAGAAAATAAACGAATCACTTAAATCTTTAATACGCAAATACCAAACGTATCTTAAAATTCCATTGTAAAACCCTTATGCTAGTAAATTTAAACATATCAATAACACCTACCGATTTCGATTCCAAGCCGACTTGACTTCATCCGCTCGCTTGTGTCGTTTGCTGGCCCTAATTTTCAGATACTCCGATTTAACCCGTTTCTTCCAATCAAGCGTTAATTTGGACCGACTTGTCATTTTGTCTAGTGTGTATAAACAACTAAAAATGCATAAAATGCAAATATTTTACGGCAAATTTTAAAGAAACGCGGTCAATATTTTTGCAGTCTTTGCGATGGACACATCCTGCTCTATCCCGCCTTCACACTCACACAAGTAAAAGTCGAACAACTGTCAAAACAACTGTCGCAAACTGTCCAGGTGGCACATTTAGTTGGCCTAATGAACACCACGCGGTAAATCTGCGGGATACTTAAATATCTAACCAAAGATTTGAAAAAGGCCTAACATAAAGTGTAAACAAATCGAATTGTCATGTTTTCCATTAAAAAATATATAATCGAACACGTACATAATAGACTTTTTTACGGCTCATGTGCGTACACGTCACATGACACAAATACTACATCACTAGCTGGTAGAAAATAATAAACAAAGACGGCAAAGCAAATGGGATTGTTTTCAACCAAGAAGCTTTATTATTGTTCGGAAGACTGGCCGGCAAGAACTTAATGCAACAATTCAATATTAATTCTTCAAAAGCGCTAATGAGATTTTTGTAAACAAACTCATTTCGCTCATTATTCCGCTACCGAGTTGAATTTCATGAAACATACACATGGATCAACATCTTTACCAACGACACGACTAGACACTGGCATTCCAAAACTGTATCGAAAATCGGACTACCCCTCAGTGACTCAGGTAACTGGTAATGTCAAATGTGACATTAAGTTAGAAAATGCATGAAACTAGCAACACTGAATAATCCGTTGTTATTTTTCAAACAACCTGTGGCAACCAATGGTTACGCAGGGAAAAAACATTTTGACAACAAAACATACCGCAAACCAGTAAAAATAGAAAATCCTTCCGCAAAACGATAGGCCCTACTGCAAACTACCTGTCGATATGCACAGGTAGAGCAGGTGAATAAAACGACTTACAGGTGCGAATTCAAATCAGCGTAGAGGGACGGTTGGCAGGTAAGTATGATTTCTTCCACTTTACAGGTACGCGCCGAGTTCGGTGAATCGACGAGCGGCACAGTAACACAGGTAAGTAAATTCCCTTTTTTTTACACTCACTGACACTATTTTATTTGTCTAAATTTATTCACCTTAAATTATTTATTTATTCACTAACTTACACTATTCAATGTAGCTTTAATATATCGATTTAAAATCGCGCACTCGCAAATGAACTGCTCACTTATTAGATTGTTGATCGGTTTGACGTTTTGATTTCAGCTGACGACTAAGAGGCGCGACCACGGACGGCGCCCCCTTTTATATGTTTTAACCGGGAGCTGGTTGCAGAAGATAGCTACCACGGTTTGGGCATCGATAAAACGATCGATGAACGATGGAGCCATTGGTCGTTTGCATGCGCCGCTAAAATATAGGTGGCGCGCTGTTACCATTTTTCGTTTTGCACGAACACTACCCTTCTGAACTCTCCCGCTTAAGCGCCAGTACAGTTCAAGGATGTACTGCGGTGGAGCGTGTGTTTACCAGCCCGGCTAAACCTCTCAGGGCAGGTCAGGTACGAACTACCACAACCAACTCCACCAACTACAGGAAAATGAATTCAACGATACAGTCCAAAAAATCTTAACCCTCTACCCAATGATTGTCCGAATTGCGAAACGAGGACTATTGATATCTACAGGACCGTTTATTTTCTTTTGGCTAGACATCATTTAACCCTTTCACTTATTTCTAGTTGGATTTGACCTGTTTGTTTCCGCCGTTTATGTTGCTAGTCGGTCCAAGTACTATTCAGGTAATGCAATTCGAGCCCGGGATTCTATGCTTCGACTTGGTCGTCGCCAAGGAGCGTCCCACACCGTTTTTTCGCTCTTCGACGGGTTCCGGAGTTCGACGGCGTACTATGGCGGCAGGAGCGTTACTCGAATCAGCGAGGTCCGTGATGCCGACCAACGGCGGCTGATGAGGATGATCGACACGTGCACGATGTGGATCGGAGGGACTTTTCCGCTTTTCTGACTAGAAAAAAAAACCTTCAGGCGAAAACGGATGGCTTTAGGTTTTGATTATGCTTTGTAATTGCTTGCACTGGATTATTATTATTTCAAAGTTTGTAGTCAAGAAGGTCTTTATATCTGATACTAATTGCGTTGTTTCCTTGCTCTACTTTTGGCTGCCAGGGAAACTTTCTGATATTACCGCGCACTTATGGAAAAAACCTATATTTTTGTCCTGAACTTCCTTAAAAAGAGCCACTAATGAGTCACTTAAGCCGACATTATCACTTGATTACTCTCCGAATACTTTTTTACTTCCCCTTTTAAGAATCAAGGTACTTAAGGCAGCAAACACCGATTCAGTGGCACTCGTTTTTATCATCAACGGACAACCGTTTTCCTGCCCTTGTGAAATTTTAAAGTGTCCACCGCAAAGACTGCAAAAAATACAGACAAGTGCAGTATAAGAAATAAAAGTTATACCATAGACGACGCACAAGAATGGTTTCTCTTCAGTGTGCAATCGAACATGAGCTCACATATTGCTTTGCTTCCTAACTGAAAACAACTAAACAAATCGCACATATAGCAGCCGAAAAATAACCCGGTGTCAGTCACCAATGAATTTCAGAGAAATTTAAACTTCAACGATTCGCTGTATGAACTTATTATTTTAAAGCTTTTCGGATAAATAAAACCAGTTATACATAACTCAATAATCTTTCTATTTAATGACTAGTATTGTGCATCAACAAACAAACAACACCGACACTATTGTAAAATAATCGCATTGTGAGAAACTGCGCGCTGCTGTGGTTTTTGCTAGGTATTTTAGCAACCAGTATAAACTGCTTCAAATACTACAGAATGTCTTACGGATAGTGTTGCATTTGAAATAGCCCCCTAATTGATCTGCAAATCATCATGCTTCGATCACTGTCCACTAGGTTGATGGTGATTCCGTTCTGTTAAAGAAGTGGAAAGAAATACAATCTATAGGATCACAAGAATGAGTCATACTTACCGAATCTACCGGTGCGTCTAATTCGATGTAGATACGTTTCGCAATCGGCTCGTCCCTGCTGATCCATCGGCAGGTCGAAGTTGACGACAATGGTCACCTGTTCGACGTCGATACCTAAGACGAAAGAATCTCTCCGTAACCTGGTGCTGTAGCCAGAATCAAGTGGTGGAACTTACCCCTGGACAAAACGTTCGTTATAATCTGTACCTTCTCTACTCCGGTTCGGAATCGATCCAGAGCGTCCAACCTTTGCTCCACCGTTAGATCACCGGACAGTACCGCTACCGAGTGACCATCCTGGGACATCCTGCCGGTCAACCAACCGGCCGTTTTGCGTACCTGTTTCGATCGATTAACAGTTCTGAAAATAAGTTTACTTGGAGTTTACAACTGTCCTATACATCATATGACAGAAAATGATCGCTTGTCCGACGGTAATCACACAATTTCTCGTCCTGGTTGCGGAACTTGACGTAGTACTGTTTGATGTTATCGAGTGATCTTTGCTCCCGCGCCTGCCGAATCGGATTGGGTACGATGTACTCGGCAAACTCCATCACCTCGCGCTCGTACGTAGCCAAGAAGAACACCGATCATAACACCCGCCTCGTCCAGAACAAAAAGGGAAAACTGGGTCGTACGTCCTGAACTTTATACCCCAGTCCATTAGCTTTCCGGGTGTTCCGATGATATGATTAGTCAGCTTCGCCCCTTTGACGGTCTCCTCACCGCGAACGGCGTAAGGAAGTTTGATTTCCGGACAAAACTTTGCCATTTTGGCAGCTACTTCCCCCTTCTGAATTGCCAGCTCATACGTGGGGAAAGGCAAATCACCTGCAGATAGTTTTTTAACTGATGGACTCAACTGAGCATTGCCAGCACGAAGGCAGCGGTTTTTCCTATTCCCGACTGACTCTGGGCGATTATATTCCGTGGCGGACCGGCCAACAGAGTAGGTAGAGCCATCTCCTGAATCTTGGAAGGGGCGTTGAAAACCATCGCATAGACTCTCTGTAGTAATTCCTGCTTCATGTGCAAAGCTTCGAAAGTTTTAACCAACCAATCGGCGAAGAAGAATCCTTCCGCTGCACCTCCAGATCCAGCTTTGATTCTACTAGACCTTAGCGAACATCTTTCATTAGCAAACTTGCATCCGCCGGGCTAAAAGATTAGTCATGGATAATTTTAAAGCTGATACAGAATATTTCGGGAGAAAATTTAGAATAGGACGTAAGCAACAATGAGATTCTCTTTGGGGTCTTTCTCTTCTGTTTATTACTCGGTGGTTTCAATATTTAGTACTCAACTCTTTGCCTAATATTTTAGTAAAAACCATCGGCTATGTACTGGAAAATTAGTGCAAAGTGTTATAGTGACGTCATAATAATCGAAAGAGAAAGTAAACAAAGAGAGGCTCTCAATGTTCCTTATGTCCTAATCAAAATTTTCTGCAGATTTCGACTTACTTGAATGCCTCTGCATGTTCCGCGGAGGAAGCTGTTTCTCCATTTTCTTTTGCAGCTTGTTTTTCTTCAGGAGCTGCTAGAGTCAGTAGCTACCGAACTCCAAACATCAGGTGCAGCTTTGGTTCTACTGCCGGTGGACTAGGTTTTTCCTCATTCTCTTTCTCTGGACTGCCAGCCGCCGGCTCTGAATCCTTATCCTTGGTGATATGTACTCAGTTCGCTAACCTATTTGTATTAAAAAGAAAAATTCAAATCCCATCCCAATGATCGCTTCAAAAATAGGTTATAACAACACTTACCGAGTGCAGAAATTTCTTGATCCGTCGTCTTTTTGACCCAGTTATCGGCAGCGCTTGCCATCGTTTCGATCGGGTATTAAAATTTCGAGTTCGCGTTTGATTCTTGCAGCAAACAAAACAGAATATTTTCTTTCCTAGCTGTTACGGATGTTGGTTGCTAGGGGATGCAAATAAACATTAAGAAAATTGAGACAGTGTTGCGCGAGAAATTCATATTTTATCATTACCGAGGGGTCGCTCAATGTACTGGTAACTGGCGTTTAATTTCGTGAACACTTTTTTTTCGGAATTTTTCATGAAGTGTCAGGTCGTGTCGTTGTCTTTACCCTTGGTAGAATCAATTTCAAAACAGTATCCCATTAGTCAAATTCGAAGACGTCATTTCCCGGATAGAATTTTACAATAGCATTTACCCTACTAACAATAAATATTATAGTTATTACTGTTTCAATATTGTTCGATGCCAAGTTCTCACAGTAGATTTACAATAAAATTTCATGTAACAATAAATTTCACTGTTCAGCAAAAAAACTGATACAGTGCATTGTAAAAAGCTATTTTACATTGAAATTTACTGTGAACTCGTCAAAGTTTATTGTTTTTGTATTGTAGTATAACACTAAAACTTACTATAAATTATTGTAAAATTACTGTACTGTCACAGTGAAAATCATGGTTTTGTTACTGTACATTTCTATTTGGGTTGGGCTCCAGAAATCCACGCTGGCTCCAGAAATCGCCTAAGACAAGACGAGACAACTGGCTTCTTATTTTTGGTTTTCTTGCTATTTTTGTGCCCTGCTGAATAATTGACGACAGTTGACTGTATCCCAGTCAAAAACGGCAAGTTGCTGGCTAACGGGGGGCTATTTGCCAACTCGGATGCGCTAATTGCCCTTCAATTTGCCAGCAAATTTCTGGCAATTGGGGGACTATTTCAAATGCAACATTTGGGCGGTTTGCCGCCATCATTTTTTTGCTGCCCAACCCGCCCTTAAATCGCCCTCAAATCGCCCACGGAACGCGCCATTTAATCGCCCTTAATGGCCTAATACGAAAATTAAAAATAATACTTATTTTCGGATTCATTATCTACTCACATATACTTACCAGTATACTAGGTAATCATCACCAACTTATAGGAAGAATCAAAGGTGAAATTGGTATTGCACACCAAAACTTATCACAATCTGACGTTCATTAAGACTTTAGGTCAGAGATCTTGTTCTACTATACTTACACACGATTCCACAATTTTCTAAATTCGTTGGCTAAATGAAGTGCACTAGACTAACAAAATACAAGTGAGAACACACCAATTGTTCAAAAAACAATTTTAAGCTTAAGCCAAACATGAACCGCCATGTTTGAAAAACGCAAAAAATAACCAAGTCTATTTCAGCCGCCAGAAAATTTATCTAAGTATTGGAATTGCCTTTAAATCGCATTCGCAAATTGCATTTGTTCCTAGGGGCAATTAGCACAGGCGAGTTGAGTCAAATGTAAAACTTTTTAAATCGCCTGACCATGTTCGTCTGCATTTTTTTGACAGAGATGTTGGCAGTGCAGCCAATTTCTTTTTCATATTTAGATATGTCCGTTTCATTAACTTTCTGCTTGCCACGCTGAGCAGAAGTTAGCAAAAGTTGAGCAAAGTGAAATTGATGCTGGCAGAGTTTCTGCGAGCATTTTGCGCGATTGGTGCGAGAATTCTGGCAACGAATTCGCTCAAATGCAACAACCGTTTCTGACAGAAGCGGTTAAACCAACCGGTGCTGCTCACTTTTATCCAGAATCCAGCCAGAAATGTACGGCCAAGATCTCTGCATGCTTCCTGCAACATCTTTGTCAGATGTTTTGCTCGATTCGTGCTAAATTCTACCAGGTAGGAAATGCCAGGATCTTTGCACAGTTTATGTCCGAGTTATGCCAGGGTTTAGCTCGGTTCCTGTCGAATTTTGCCAGAAAACGCGAGCGAAACCGAGCTCGCCCTAGCTCAACTAACCCGACAGGATACGCGCAGAAATCTGACAGGGCTGCCAAACCAAGACTTGCAGAAATTTAGCAGAGCGGTCTCTGCCAGAAAATTTGCTCACTGGGGGGTACTAGTTGTCTCCCTAATAAACATCTTATGATCCAAGAGCCTAACGACCTGTTCAGAGTATAATCCAAACAATAGGTGGAATCGTTGGATTATATGGGTTAAAGTTCGTGTATAATTTTTTTACTAGGGCTTGTCTTGTCTTAGTTTATTTTAACCGTGTGGAATCCAGCATCTACCATAATTTTCAGCTTAAATTTTTACTGTGTATTTCGCGGTACCAGTCTATAAAATTTATCCTGTGTGCTACATCAATGATATTGTAAAACAGACAACAAGAACGTCATTTTTGTTTTCCTTCTCGTGATTAAATTTTTCGAAAAAACGTGAAAAATTCTACATTTTCTCGAAAGAATTTTTTCAATCATGCTGTTTTAAAACTTTACTTATCATGGAACCGGAAGTGATTCTTATCGATGATGACTTGGAGCAATTACCGCGGCTACAGCCAGTGGCTCGCCCAGGACCAAGTCGTGGACGCCGAGCAAATAAACGCTCTAGCAATGGAACAGTAATCAGGCAGGTACAGCAAGTACAATCGGAACCTTCATTCTCGAATGGGTCATATGTGTACGAGCTTTCATTGCTCACTGAGTCAGCAGTACCTCCTGCAACCACCGTAGTTCCAGCACCTGCACCTGATCAGTATGAATCCGTGATAGTAGATGGCCAGGATGTTTTTATCATCGAAGAATTAGATGATGGTAACGCACCACATCCTATAGCAGCTCCGGAACTGCTTTCTCAACTACAAAGTGCATTCCCGCACGCTAATCCCGTATTTGATCCCGTGACGGAAGTCGTACATCCGGAAGAGAGCGGATCGGGTACGGACGATTACTACGAGGTCAATCCTTTAGAGTTGTCTGATGTCTGGAATGATCTGATAACTGCCAACCAGGAAATTCTCATCCTGCTAGAATTGCAAGATTTGAAACATCACATCGTGGATGCTAGACAGATTGAGGATCAAATGAGAAATATGGTACCATAAATGGCGATTTGCGAAGGGCGTTATTGATTGTTATTTTTATCTTGACAGGCTTGCGAATATTGTCCCCGTATTTTGCCAAACATTCGTGAATGGAATCAGCACATAAAAAAGATGCACTTCCAGACCGAGCAGTTTGAGTGCGACAGCTGTGATGGTAAGTTCAAATATTTTGCTCGCTTCCGAGACCACCTCAATGGACACACCGGTCAGAGGGTTTACCAGTGTGACGAATGTAATCATCAATACGCTTTCCGTATTGGATTTCTGGTACACAAAATTCTGGACCACATCAAACTGAACGGGATTTATGTATGCCCGAAGTGTAATCTGGACTGCAAAAATGCCCAAACTTATAAGCTACACATCGCGACGCACATTGATTTTACCCCCCGAGCACTGAATGCAGCAAGGGGTTTGAAACATGTCAGCTCACCAGCTGTGACGCCCTTGGCAGCTTCCCGGTCGTCTCAGCGGAACAATCAGCCTGCGTTGGCGTCATACTCGCAGAATAACGATCGAAATAAGTTTCTAAATGTGTTCGAGAATTTTTCTAGGGAAAGAAGAGTAGAGTATAATCATCTTCCTTCCAACAAAAGGAAATTTTCTAGACCGTAGGTAAGCGAGTAATTTTGTGTTATTTTAACGTAATTATCATTTAAGTATTTTAAATAAGTATCAAGATATGCATCATTGTGTTTTCAATTGGAACATTGCAAAAAACTGACACACAGTTGTGCATTTTTTTAAGAATTTATTTTTCATTGAATACTGGATTTATTGCATTCAACTAATTCTATTCTATTGTACGAGAGTTGCATTTCGGAATTGAAAGCTTTTTTCGTTTTTTCGCCAAATTCAGTTTGTAAATAAAAAAATACTTAAACATGATTGATGAGCTTTTAGCAATAGTTTGGTAAGAGATGACATCATTATCATAATATATGTAAGGAAATTTAGGATTTATGCAGAAAACTCCTTTCGTCGTGCTTTTTGCATAGAAGGACATTAATGAGACTAGAGCCTAGTTCAAAATGCTGCAGAATTTCAGACAAAGAGAATATGGAAATTTCAAACGCCTTTAATAAAGAATAATGCAGCATTTTATTTGCAGGGTAAAAGTCCTTAAACTCTATTTGTAAAACAATAAAGTTCAAAATAGCAATTTATACTCGTCGTTTGAATCCGCTGATACTATAACTACCTTTCGTAAGCATCATCGACTTCTATCACTATTATCATATAACCCTTGTTGAAACGATGTAGCTTACGACCACAAGAGATTTGTATTTAAACCTAAATCAATTCACAATGTGTTTCATGCGTCATAGTGCCTGTGTGATTCCTTTCGTTATGCTACGCAAAATTATTGGTCGCTGAATTCTTGGATTCAAATGCTTGAGAAGTGTATACCGTTCCTCCAGTCGAAGTAAAGATTCGCACTAATAAAATCCCAATATGCTGTCATGTGGAAGCCAATATTACTGTACACGTATACATACTCACTCAAAGCGAAGAGTGAATAGACTGAAATAAAAGTTTTCGGTTAAAATTTGTACGTTCCAAAATGTTAGTCCTCAATACCTCCGCGTTCACAATAAGTGTTGTGCCTAATAAAGAAGTAAACTGCCAGTAGGATTGAGCAGAGATTTGCAACGAACAGTCTTTTCTTGTATTTTATAGATTTCTTTTCCGACGCGGACAGAATATCGAGTTCTCGGGTTGCTCGATTGATGATGATCAGTATGATCATATAGCTCATCGATGCAATTACAAATGTAGTAAAGCAAAACTTGTGCACTTCTACACATAAAAAATCATTAGATAGTGGCATAGTAAAATACAAAATCGATATAGTTGACTCACCATAGTTATCAATCGAAGTCCACATGGTAAGCCCAACCAGCGAGCTCAGTTCCGTAATGTTTAGTATGCATGCTAGATAGGCCAATTCCTTTCGTCGTTTGCGCAACAAACCCACGTGGAAGTTTTTGTAGAGAAACGCGATCGCGTACCGCGGTGGGGCGTGTACCAGCACCGAAAATTGCCATACAAATCGTTGTGGCTGATAGTTTCCAATTGCCGCCGAAAGTGATGGTAGGAAATTATACACAAGACAGTGGGTTGAGTTGGCCTGGTCGAAATTGTACAGCAGAGACCACACGACACAGAACAGGAATCCCAGAACTGGGAACATTACCGTAATCACAGCCAGCTTACCGAAGCGGATACGAATCGCACTTCGACCAGTTTGGTCGGCTACGCCGGAGCCACTGTCCCCAAGCCGTTCGTACTGGGGGAGCATATTGGCTAACAATTTTAATTGCAACGGGTAAGAATTCGCTTTCGTGGATCAGTAAAAAGATACATTTTCTGACGTTTACACACAATCAATTTGTTTTCTACTGATGGGGCATTGTAAATGATGTAAACAAAAAGGAAAATGATTTGCTCATAAAGAGGTGGAAACATCATGTATTTAACGTCATGCGTACACGTGAAAATTTAATAATCCAGTGTGAAGATTAGAAAAAAGCGAGTTGTTCGTCATTCTGACACACTAAAAAAAAATATCGCGTTATTGCACAGTTCCCACCAAATCGAACTGCACAGTATGAAAGTGTGATGAATCAAAAGTGTGATCAAAAGTGCAACTTCTTCGACCTGACAAATTATTGACATAGAAAAGTGTCAAAAACAAACTTCTTCTTACTTTTAGTAGCTAGAAGGTTAGCATGGCTGCCAGTATCCCGGTTTTTACAATAAATTGGATGGAAAAAAGTTAATTTTTTGTCAATTTCATACTAGGGGCAGATCACTTGTGATCTAGGGGCAGTTCACTTGTGATGCATTTTTAAAAATCAGTGAAATTAAATGCATTTATTTCCATCAAAATAGAAATTCATAATGTATTTTGCGTTGCGTGCAATGTTTTTGCGTTCAGTGCAATGTTGTTTGCGTTGCGTGTAAGACGTCAAAACCAGCCTCCTGTCAAGAATGGCGTCTCTGTACAGCCAGCATCACTGCCATGAAAATCAAAACAATAATTTTGGATCGTATCATTAAAAGCTGTATTTACTTACTAAGTGCCGATTTTCTGAATGATATGGTAACTAATCATCCCGCAAAACGTCGTGTGAAATGCTTCAATATTGTTCATAGCGCCGAACAAAATTCTTTGTTTGGGGCTTTATAGCTATAACGCCCCATATATGTAGGTCGCTGTCAAACTCCATATGTTGGTATAGGGTTGCCAGGAGGCTGGTCAAAACTAGAAAAACTCTAGTAAGAGAACTGCGGAGAGAAAAACAGCATTTTTGGCAACGTATGCCCCGGCATTGTATGGCAACACGTCCAAAGTTATAAGGATAGGCAATGTTCGATTGGATTCGTTTTTTGACAGCTAAACGCGAATCCAATCGATCCAAAATGGAGTCTCCGCAGTTCTCTTTCTAGAGTTTTTCTAGTCAAAACCTTACAGAAAAACTAGCCCTACACTTTAAATAATCTACACGGAAACGAAAAACTACCTAAAATTGAGTTCCTTTGACTCAATCTCGTGGTATCGTGGGGGAACTTAAAATTAGGTAAACCGTTGAAGGTAGTTTCCATTTAACCACGGCAAAAATTACAACTCATTGATAGGTTTTTTATACTCAAATTTAAGTTGAATTTACCTAATTTTGAGTATACCCCAAACAACTCAAAAGTACCTTCCTCCACGGAAGATCTCGACTGAGTCGAATCTTTCGTTTTGTTTTTGACAACACTAATAAGTGCGAAAGCGACGCACAACTCAAAAGTAAGTTAAAAGAACTTATGCTGCAGGTTGTTTTATTTAACTGTGTACACTTTATTTCGAAGGAATTTGACACATAAGATTTAAGTTTCAACCCACACTGAGAATTCAAGTACCTTCCATTTAACCCTTAATAAAATTATACTTCAAAATTAAGTGTGCTACCCTATGACATGATCGGCTGTCATCACATTTAAATTTCAGCGTATTAAATCATAAATTTGTTGCCCATGAAAGCCATGTTTTTAACAATTGCGGCAACATTAAGAGTCACGTTGACTAAATTTTATGCGTGCGAGTATTAAATTGTGACTGTTTTGCCCTTTACTGTAAATAATGTACACTTTTTCAAGAAGAGGTCGGCACATAAGATATAAGTTTCAAACCACATTAAAAAGTCAAGAATTTTCCTTTTGCCCTATATTACAATTACACCTAAAATTTACGTGCTGGCATGGTTGACTGTTATCACATATCACATGTGTTGCCCATGAAATCCATTATTTTTAACAATTTCGGCAACATTAATTGTGAAAACACTTAAAGATAAGGTCACTTTTTCTCAACATTGATATGAGAAATTTTTATAAAATGCTTATTTGCATGATAAATACATATTTTTGTGCTTGCGGGTAATGAAAGTGTCAGCTTATTAAATCATAAATGTGTTGCCCATGAAATCCATTATTTTTAACAATTTCGGCAACATTAAGTGTGAAAGCACTTAAAGATAAGGTCACTTTTTCTCAACATTGATATGAGAAATTTTTATAAAATGCTTATTTGCATGATAAATACATATTTTTGTGCTTGCGGGTAATGAAAGTGTCAGCTTATTAAATCATAAATGTGTTGCCCATGAAATCCATTATTTTTAACAATTTCGGCAACATTAAGTGTGAAAGCACTTAAAGATAAGATCATTTTTTCTCAACATTGATATGAGAAATTTTTATAAAATGCTTATTTGCATGATAAATACATATTTTTGTGCTTGCGGGTAATGAAATCGACGGACTTCATTTGAACAGAACCAAAGAGGAGACGCGTCAGGGGTAAACTATTTTTATTTATTTTTATTTAATTACATGCAGGAATAATATATGTATATATATATATATATATATATATATATATATATATATATATATATATATATATATATATATATATATATATATATATATATATATATATATATATATATATATATATATATATATATATATATATATATATATATATATATATATATATATATATATATATATATATATATATATATATATATATATATATATATATATATATATATATATATATATATATATATATATATATATATATATATATATATATATATATATATTTAAGTTGATGCAAACTTAAATTCTATGCAGAATACATTTAATAACCATTTGTCAGACACATAATTAGAATACGCCATGCATATGAAACTTAAGTGTGCCTTCTATGAGAATTAACGTTTTCTCAATGAAGTGCGTAATCAAGTGTTCGTCACATACAATTTAAGTGTAAAGGCAGTTGCGGCAAAATTAAGTGTTAAACACTTACGTTCAATGTGCGGATTATTTACAGTGTACATTTAACAAAACGTTGAACAAAGTGGATCAGCGCAGGACGTTTGTTAAACAACCCACTGAGACGTCCAAAAAATTGTTTCAAAATCGTTCAACACGGGTCCAACGATGGACGTTTGTTGAACGGTTATTTGGACGTTGTCCAAATTGGTCCAACGAACGTCCTTCATTGGACAATTTTGAAACCAACCGTTCTTAGAGGGAAACTTTTCTGCGAGGCAGTGCAAAGCTGATGCAAAAATGGAAATTAAATGCATTTTTTTCAATTTGATGCAAATTTGTTATACATTCTTAGAGTGATCTGTCCCTAGCTTGCGATGCATTTTTAAAATCAGCGAAATTAAATGCATTTCTTTCCATCAAAATGATATACGTAATGCATTTTGCGTTGCGTGCAATGTATTTTGCGTTGCGTGTAAGACATCAAAACCCTCCAAAAAACAGCCCTACATTCAGCACAACATCGCACAACGTGGATCAGCGTAGGACGATTGTTAAGTAATCTTTTCTGCGAGGGAGTGCAAAGTTGATGCAAAAATGGAAATCAAATGCTTTTTTTCTAAGTTGATGCAAATTTGTTATACATTCCTAGAGTGATCTGCCCCAAGATTCCATATCATTTTATTTGGCAACCGTGAAAAAAGTGTGATTGCGAAGTGCATCAAAAATCCAACTTTCAAAGCAATAAGCAATACTTCTATGTAAAAACATACGTGAATTTCATCCACCGAACTTTTCACGTAAATTGTACCGGGTACTCCAGTAAATTAAAATCATGTTCAGTATCTGATTCATCAGGTGAAAGATGTGTGTTTTAAATATATAAATAGAAATTCACGCAAATATTATATGAAACCTGATATAACAACTACAAGAAATCAAACGTAATGTGAAACCAAACGTAATAAATATATGAAACCAAACCAAACTAGATTGCATTTTCAATCAATTTGCATTGTAAAAATTGGCCCTTATACTTTCAATATTTTTGACAATACTAGAGACTATTGACAAAAGTATTCTGGTTGCAGTTGAAAATTGAAAAATTGACTTGCGCCTTTCGTTTTTTCCCCTATTAACAGAGTGGGCAACTAAAGCGCATCGTTTGTACAGTTTAGAGAATCAACTTGCGCATCATCTGCACCAGTTGCACTTTAGTTCCGCACGCTGAAAATATGAGAATAATCGAAAGGCGCAAGTTCACTATTTCGATTTTCAACTGCAACCAGAATATTGTACGTGTTGCATTGACGATGTGGATTTCAAATGGGATTCAAATATTGTAACAATATCGTCAATACTCTGTATTGACAAAAATATTGAACGTGTAAGGGCGCTAAAAAGTAAAATCTATTCATTCTAGTCTTTTTAAATTATTTTGTATCGTGATGGGCAAATTAAGCATAATCTTAATAGTTCCCGTATCGTGCAATATCTCGTCGAATGGTACATAACATTGAACGATGCTATAGACAATGGCACGCTCCATGGCTACATGGCCGGAAATTCTAGTAATATGGGGAAACTCTCTTCTAGTACCCGAAACGTTACACTGAAAATAAGCATCAGACTCACGGTCCGCGCGATCATTCAAGAACGCACACAAGTATGCGAGTGGTCACAGGATTAAAAAATCGAATTTATGCCAGCGAAGTTCCATACATGCTAGCATACTCGACTAACACGTTAACATACAAACGCTTGAGCTTCGTCCAAGCACAACTACGCCCGCGTTCTCGCTGTAGAGATTGGGACGAAGAGAGAAGAAAACGATCAAAATGAAATCGAATGAGAAAATGTCTGAGAGACAACCAGATTGAAATGTGGAGAATAAATCGTCGTCAGTTGTGTGATTGATTTTGAACGACGAAGTTCGGCTATTGATTCGTCTGGACACGACAACGGCGCAGTTCGGTAAAGTTAGTAAGCATGAGAAATTAATAATTTCCCCGAGAGGGTATCCGTTATATAATCCCTGAGAGGGTACAGAAAGTATCGCCCCCGTGATGGTTTTGAATAAATCTCCTGAGATGGTACTGGATGTATTGTACCCCGAGAGGATTTTTCTAAGTATAATTCCCCCGAGAGGGTCATCAGAATATACACCCCTGAGAAGGTTTCCGGTTAGTAATACCCTAGCGAGGGTCAAGAATACGTTAAATTGAAAAGAAAGTGCTGATTTGCCGCCTAGTTGATATTTTTTCGGCTTTTATTGTTCTTCGTTGACAGACGCTGTAAAACACCATTCAAAAAATCTATTTTTTACAAGCGGTGTGCGGTAGAAGCGAGCTTAGGTTGCTTGTTTATACTTAGGCACCGTTGCTAGTAACGCGGCTCCTGTTTGTGGAAGTAAATTGCGAGATTGAATTCGCTTTCGACTCTCCGACTACCGATGTTCCCAAGTAACCAATAAGCATTATAACGTAGCCTAATATCTGCTTTAGATCCACATATAAAGCTGCCCTAAAAAGCCGTGAAGCCCTCAATACTTATATAATGGTGGTACAGTTTCGACCCGTTTTTATAAACTCCCGGTTTTATGCACCCCCATTTTTATGCACCCCCGATTTTATAAACTTTTTGTACCCGATTTTATCAACCTCCCTATGCCAGCAATGCAGACCTACAATCTTACAATTGTATTCAATAAGGGTAATGAGTTAATGAGTCTTGCATTGTTAGGTAGCAGTCAAAATGTAAGGTAGTTTACCCAATTTTGGTCCTATTTAAGATAATTGAAAACTAGAATCACATTTTGCTTGAATTCTCAAAAAATCAATGCTGTGTGTTTTCATGATAAAATAACACACTATCACATACTCTCCGTGGAAAACATAACACCCTATGTAGTAAAAATTGTATATTTAGCAATAGTATATCTTAAATATGTCGTAGTTCATGACAAACTGCAAACAAAATTTAAACCAAAGACTATTTTTTGCGGACTATCTGTAAACATCGGTCCCGAGCGTACTATTTAGCGCATATTTGTCTCAGAGACTGTGATGTCTGTTCTCTAGTTTATCTACTCCTATAAAACGATCTCCTGCCAGCGCACTTGAGTTAGCACTAAACAAACTTCGAATTGAATCAATAGCTGATTCTTGTTCCTATTTTCTATTGTTATCTCCTATGTTATCCAAGCAGATTGATCTATTCACTTGTAAGTAGGAACAAATTAATCAGTCCGAACCAACGAGAATGGGTCACGCCAGTCGAAAGCCACTAACCTAGGCTCAAACCGCCCATCTCTATAATAAATACGCGTGCCGGTTCCAAATTCTTTGATATCCGTTACGGAATATTGTTTGATGATGAAAACCCTTAAAACATAACAAGCCTGTTTTTCCCACTGTTGAAATTCTACGCATAACTGTCCCACAAATAAAATAATCAAAAAAGTAAATATTAAGTGTGTCAACTAAGAGATGGGTACGATATTAAAAACTGCAATAGTAACAAATGTACAACTATTCATCTCTGTCGTCGCTTCCAAAAACTTAAAACATGGCGAACTCATCCATTTCCGATTTTAGTAAAACTTGAAGTCGCTTAACAAGAAATCTCTCAGTGCAAACATTCGTAAGCAAAATTTTTCGGTTGGTTGATTAAAACGGGTCATTATGTATTATGTCAGAAAAGGCGGAATATAGTGCTATTACTGTGCAGAGATTGACAGCTCGTTTCTGCAGTACTAATGCTATTATATAGCAAAAGCGTACAAATGTCAAATTTGAAAGCCTTATATTGGCACTACTAATGCTATTAAAAAGCTTCAGGTGGCTGTCATTGTCCGCCATGGTTTTAAAACCATTTCTTATGTTTCCTTTCGGTATGATGAGGAAAAATCTTAAAATAAAAAATTCTGTTTAAAACCGTAATTGACTCTGTTCTACTGCATTGTAATGAATATCGTTAATGGGTTTTCGTTCTCACATGATATGAATGTTTACGAAAATTACCTTTAGTAAGTCTCGAATTGAGGTACCTTGCCTCGTCCTTCACGGTAAGTGCGCTGCGTTTACTTCCTGGACTATATTGCATATGTACGATTAAAATGAAATATACCGAATATAATCTTCAAGAAGAGTTGCATAACAAATAAACCAGCTTTTTATTTGCTCTATAATGGCACTAAATGCATTTGTAAAGCTTACATGCTTTAAAGATCCTTGAAGCATGTACGCGTTATATCAGCTTTATATACGCATATAGAGCAAGCGATAATGCTATATGTCGGATGTGCATTTATGCATTATTGATGCTAATATAGAGCTTTATTGCGTTGTTAATGCTGTAATGGAGTTTCAATGTAACATTAGTGCAAATGTATAGCCAATATAGTTCAATGGCTTAATGCTTATGGTTACTTGGGTTGTTCCACATCAGTGTGCAAACGAGGAAAAATAGTTCTTGGATTTCTTGGCGTGAAATATGCGAGGTTCAATTCTTTTTGCCGCGACCAGGCATGTTGGCGACGGCGCCGATGGTTGGGTGGTAAGCGTGACCGCCACTCACCCCAGTTGGTCTGGGTTCAATCCCAGTCGAGATCGTTGAGATTTTTCTGAGGTGAGAAAAATCAGAGCTCACGCCTTCCTTCGGAAGGGAAGTAAAGCCGTTGGTCCCCGATCCATGATTTGAATGGGTCGATATCTAGTCCAGATAGTGGGAGTCGTGTCACATCTCTGGCGTCGGTGTTTGGCCTCGTAGCGGAAATAGGGCGACGGATAATAACCAGAACAAGAAGAGGGAGGGATGTTGGCATGCAAATAACAAGCCTGGGTAGCGTACATATTGTCGTGACCGGAGCCATCCCAATTTATGTCCGATACCGTCTACTTCCTTCCAAAAACTGAAGCTTGATTGTCTGTCACAACAACCAAGGCCTGCTAGTCTAAAATCGTTCATTCTACTTGATAACCTAGCATCAAGAGGGGTACAGGGTATATGCTAACATGAAAACACTCCGGTGATTAAGTGAATGTTTTAGCACTTATAAACGCGGTTTCAACCGGAACCTACAAATGCCCATGTTCGCGCGATAATGAATCGGTCACGTCCAGAAATCTCCACCTTCGGTCCTAGAGACCTAGGTCCTTGCGTTCAGTTGGGTCAATAAAAAATTGACGCTCATATCCATAAAGCGGCCCTTACACGTACAATATTTTTGTCAATACTTGAGAGTATTGACAAAAGTATTGTATGTGTAAAGGAAAAAAGTTGTATTGACGATGTGGATTTCAAACGGGACTGAAATATTGTAACAATATCGACAATATTGACAAAAATATTGAACGTGTAAGGGCCGCTTAAGACAACACGTTCCATGGAGACGTGACCGGGAATTCTAATGATATGAGAAAACTTAGCATTTAAACTATACACTGAAAATTAAGTATAAGATGCACGGTCCGCGCAATCATCTAGAAATCCACAAATATGCGAATGGACACGCGGTCATAAAATCGAATTTTATACACGCGACAACCACAAATGCTTGAGTCCTTCGCGATCATCCACGCAAACTACACCCGCGACTTCGCAATCATTATAATGCCCCTGTGATAAGAGCATGCCTTCAATTAGACCAATTAAAAAAACGAAAGCACTCATATCCACTGCACAACACATGGAGACATGATCGAAAACTAGTGATATAAAAAAACACACTTTGTTCTAGCATCTGAAGTATCAGATTCACGGTCCGCGCGTAAAGACACACGTTTATAAAATAGAATTTATACACGCGAAGTTACACAGTAAATCACTGTAGCACCGTGTTGAAGACCTTATTTCTGATCCGTAATAATTCATCGGTTAGTAGAACAGTAATGAATTATGCCAAAAATATTTCGGGGCAAAAGTAGGGTATAATCAAATACAAATATATTTGGTATGTATTTGGTATAATCAATGACATCGGACTACGAATAATCGAGTTACGGTTCTATTCAACTTCAAGTAAAATCTAACAAGATACTATACATGAATCAACTGAGCAACATATGGAATCTAGAGGACTTTACAGTAACTAATATTGGCGTAGGACTAGGTCTTTGTTTTAGATATGGGGGTGCACTTTGAAAATTCTACAAAAATGGTATGTAACGAAAAGTGGTCTAATTTTAAAAGCATATAATTCAGCCATTTCACCATAAATTTTCAAATTTTTTGCTCACAATCAGGGATGCCACATTGAAATCTGTGTTTCGGTCAAAAAAATCTTTTTGTCATCTGTGATGACTGAAACAGGAAAAAAATCTGTGATAGATTTCCCAAAAATCTGTGAAAAATAACGATATTTCCAAAAATCTGTGAAATTTTCATCAAAATGCCAAAAATCTGTCATCTGTGAAAAAGAATCTGTGATCAAAAAAGGTGCAAAAAATCTGTGACATTACAGAAAAATCTAAGAATAGATGCCAATAGATAAACCCAAAGATTTTTGATATCATGACATTAAAAATTTAAAAAATGTGCAACCTAGTCAAAATATCGCGCATTTACACACAGAAGATAGCGCTTCTCAAGTCCAGCACGACAGATTTGTGTACCTAGCGCGCTACGCTTCTATGAATGACGTCATCATCGACTATTTATAGAACGGATTTGGCCGGACAAGCTCAGTTGTCTGTTAAGCGGAAGGCGGAGAAGATCACTGCGCTGTGTGTTTGCACAGCCAGTGTAGTTGAGTTAGAAGTCCGTTAGACTGGGGCATGTGTGGTTCACTACTCAGTGCCGTCCAACACGCGACTGAGCTTGTCCGTTCAAAAACTATGCTTTATTTTGTGTTGTGCTCGTTTCCATTACGCTTTTATGTACAATCTCAAACACAATTATTCGTACACAAAATCGCTTGTACATTCGAGCTCCATTTGCAAACACGGTTAACATAGTGTCGTGGTACTAGTTGTCTCTTTCGCTCTACCCGTCATCATCAGCGTTGACTAATTTTGCTTTGTGCGCTTGGGTTCAAGGCGAATGTGCAGGTAGGTATATCTAATTTGTTATCGGCTGTATGCGTAACCTGCATGATAGCAATCTGTGCTTTCGTTGCGCAGAGACGAAAACAACAAATTTACGTGGATCGATGGAAAGCACAACGAAAGCTTATTATTTACGTTCGATCAATTCATTGATTCATTTCTACTTCGCGTGATTCATTTCCACTCAGTCTATCCTATTTTGATTCTGCTAATAGGCACATACTACAAAGCCTATTTATAAATGAATTCAGTGCCACTCGAAAAACCGTTGCAAAAACGCATCTAAGTCCATATACAAAATTGTTTTCAATTCTTGTATATTTATTGTTTCGTTATATGATTAAGACCACTGCATTCGCTACATTTGTATGCGTACTTTAGGAAAGTTACAATAATGGCAAAATATAACTAGAAAGCTTGGTCTATATATGAAATGTTATTATATTGTATAAAATTTGATTTTTTCACCGGTCCGGGTTTTTTACCACACACAATCGAAAATTTTTAACAATTTTTAAAAACTGATCTTGTGCTATAAAGATTTAGTTCCAGATATTAGTTCGGTCACGGTTTTCTGTCTCCTTTCTTCAGATCTTCTCAAATAAGTTTAATCGGATTCGATAACCTATTACAAATGAAATGACCTGATAACCAAGAAGGTTTGGTTCACTATGTAACATTCGATGTTGATTGGTTGTGCCAAATACAAATTAAATACGCCAAGGTCCCATATGAAACTGTCTTTATATTTTGACTCACCGAATAATCAAATATTAAACAACCCAATTCGTATTTTTCGTCTTGACAGATTTGAGTTGCAAAAAAAATTAACTGGCAACGCTAATTAGCGTATCTATGGAGATGTATTTCATTTGTTTATAAAACCACAACACAATCTTTAGTAGTGCCGGTTCCGATTTGCATAGTTTATATTTTCGCATGTGGAGCCTAGAACCCTTGCTAGAACCATTGACGATTACAGTTAGCTGGAGACCGGCACGAATATTTGAATAGTTTCCAGTATTTCGATAAAACCAGCAATTTCATTTTTAATGCTGTAGATAAAAACTGTTCTAACGAAAAACCGAAAAAGAATACCAACGTCTCTGCATGGAAAGGTGAGCGTAACAACTGCGTACCCGGAACACTAGTCACTGGCGGATAGCTTGTTCAGTAGTTTGTTCTCGATAAGAGGTCCTTTTCTCGATAAAGATCTGCTTTAATCGCACACTTGTTTACTTGTTCATTGTGCACAAATGGCAAAGGTTACTAAAGATAAAAACCACCATATGAACGGTTGCGAAATGTTCAACAACACAACGTTTGGGAAAAGATGAGCTCCAAAAATAGGCGGAAATACGAGAAACTGCAGTTTTATACGGTTATCCAACGACGCCAGCTCTTGATAAACTGAACGGTAAAATCCTAAGAAATGGGCAATGCTTATATGGATAAAAAGGTATACTATTTATTGGACTAATTATCTATATGGTTGCAGTTAAAAATTGAAATACGCTTTAAGGCGAAATGGTTCTCATTTTCTATGTGTGTACAGCTATACTGCCCATAATCATAAGTCAGTCCCCCCAAGTAACCATAAGCATTAAGCCATTGCACTATATTGGCTATACATTTGCACTAATGTTGCATTGAAACTCCATTACAGCATTAACAACGCAATAAAGCTCTATATTAGCATCAATAATGCATAACTGCACAGCCGACATATAGCATTAAAGCTTGCTCCATATGCGTATATAAAGCTGATATAACGCGTACATGCTTCAAGGATCTTTAAAGCATGTAAGCTTTACAAGTGCATTTAATGCCATTATAGAGCAAATAAAAAGCTGATATAATGCTATTGTAATGCTGTGGGTTTATTTGTTATGCAACTCTTCTTGAAGATTATATTCGGCATATTTCATTTCAATCGAACCTATGCAATATGGTCCAGGAAGCAAACGCAGCGCACTTACCGTGAAGGACGGGGCAAGGTTCCTCAGTTCGAGACTTACTAAAGGTAATTTACGTAAACATTCATATCATGTGAGAACGAAAACCCATTAAGGATATTCATTACAATGCATTAGAACAGAGTCAATTACGGTTTTGAACAGAATATTTTATTTTTTCCTTTTTGCTCATCATACCGAAAGGAAACATAAGAAATGGTTTTAAAAACATGGCGGACAATGACAACCAACTGAAGCTTTTCAATAGCATTAGTAGGGCCAATATAAGGCTTTCAAATTCGACATTTGTGTGCTTTTGCTATATAATAGCATTAGTACTGCAGAAACGAGCTGTCAATCTCTGCACAGTAATAGCACTATATTTCGCCTTTTCTGGCATATTATCAGCATTATATAAGTATGTAGGGCTTCATGGCTTTTTAGGATAGCTTTATATGTGGATTTAAAGCAGATATTAGGCTACGTTATAATGCTTATTGGTTACTTGGGCCATGTTCTATGGCAGTGGTTCTCAACCTTTTTTGTACCACGGACCCCTTAGAAATTGCCCTGGGTTGCTGCGGACCCGCACAGATAAACATCGATTTTGTATGCTATCAATATGTTCATTTTTCAGTTTGTTAGGAAGCAAGACTTGAAATTCCAATCTGTACTCGGAACATATATTTTTCTTCGCGGCCCCCTAGTGGTCCGCGGACCACAGGTTGAGAATCACTGTTCTATGGAATTTACTATCTACATGGGACTGACTTGCGATTTTGGGCAGTATAATAAACAAGTGATGTACATTGTTCGTACAATGATGTGCTAAAATGTTTACTAGTTAAGCTTTAGTAGCGACCAAATAAACCAGGAGAAAATATTTGTATTTGGTTGTGCTTAAACCAAAGATAAACTCAAGATTACCATGTTCCATATAAAACAGTCATAATTCATGGTCCACGCAATGTGAACCAGTGAACCAAATAATAGCAAGCGTATGCTAACCCCTTGAATATAAGCGTCGTTGCCGTCCAAACGCTAAAGTGAAAACACCATGGATACCTGAGAAGCATTGGTAAACAATAAACAATCCTATTTTTTTTCGTTCCATGTCTTTCAACGAAAGTTGTAAAAAAATCCCATTTTCTGGATACAGTTAAAACAAGTATCACACTACAGAAAAGTCTTTTATGTAATAAAAGTGAACTTCTTTTTCGGTCCCGGAATGTGTAGAAGGAAGCCCACGAAAGCAAAATTATGTGTTATCACGGTTTTAGACCAAATACTATTGCCTTTCACGGCAAATCGATTTAATAATATAAATTTTAAAAAATGTGTAGTGTGACGGTGACTGATCGCAATTATAATTATACCACCAGTGTCGAGAAATATCATAATAAAAATGCTTATCAGAGCCCTTTTCAATGTTATTCCAAGGTGCAGAACAAATTAAATGCGATAAATGTTTGTCAATAATGTGATGTTGCTATGCATACGACACTAGGGACGACGTCTACAAAGACGTCATTTGTTCAATTAGCAAATTGTCACTTTGACAGTGAACCGCATTCACCGAGGGGTCACATGTGAGTGGTACATGAAAAAAGCGTGACCATTCTATCTTGAGTTTATCTTTGCTTAAACTATACGTAAGAAATATATTTGAAATCCACATCGTCAATACAACTTTTTTCCATTACACGTGCAATCTAGGGGCAGATCACTTGTGATGCATTTTTAAAAATCAGCGAAATTAAATGCATTTCCATCAAAATAGAAATTCGTAATGCATTTTGCGTTGCGTGCAATGTTTTTTTCGTTGCGTGTAAGACGTCAAAACCCTACAAAAAACCAGCCCTACATTCAACAAAACATCGAATAAAGTGGATCAGCGTAGGACGATTGTTAAGTAATCTTTTCTGCGAGGGAGTGCAATGTTGATGCAAAAATGGAAATTAAATGCATTTTTCTAAGTTGATGCAAATTTGTTATACATTCCTAGAGTGATCTGCCCCTAGCGTGCAATGCTTTTGTCAATACTCTTTATTGTATATTGTCAAAAATATAATAACTTTCGACAATGAGCAATTTGTAAACGAGGTAGTTTTTTTTTCGAGTGTTATGTACGAGGTCCTGGACTTGATAAACTTCTGAGAATTCTTATCTGCATTACTTTTTTTACGAAAGGGTAAATTTCGATAAATCAAGTTTATTCATTCATTCCGCAAAGTTTTTACTTAATTTTACATATTCATTAACTCTAATATTCAATATTTGGTTGATTTGTGAGTAGTGTGTATCTTGTAAATAAATAAGCTGTCAAACTATGTTGAATGACGTTTGGAGGTAATCAAAAATCGTCCGCTTGTGGGTAAATAAATTCGAATTATTTTAATTCTGTTGTAAATACTCAATTGAGTAAACGAATTCAGTTGTGAAATATCAATAAACATGTCATCACCGGCCGATCGCCATTATCCGTTTGACTCGCCGGAAAACAAGGACGGAGCACCACTCTACAACAGCACCGATGGTTTTCTTCCGCTCGGCTTCAGTACGCCTCAACATCGAAGCACAACGCAAAACAGTGCGCACAGTCGAAACTACTATACGGCTCAGCCGAAATATATGCTTCCTCGCCCGAGAGGGTACCAGCACCGAGGTCGCAATCCTCAGCAGAATAGCGCAGCAGCACCACCAGAGAATTCCTCTCCCGGGAATGAGGATGGTCCAAGCATTGGTCCCCAGGAACGAAAAAATTTCGAAACGAAACGTCATTGGAAGGGTAACTTTAATAACTACAACCAGCAGCATAACCGCCAGAGGCAGAGGTTTGGTTTTGGGCATCAGGTATAGTTGCAATGTTATAGTATGAAATATAGTAGCAGATAATGATTTTATCTTTGGGTTTTGTTCCAGAGCAAAGGTAATAGCAGATATAACATAAAGGATTACTTTCACCCTTCGATGCTGGAAAATCCTTGGGAACATTTAGAGCGAAAAAGTCAGCAGGATAAGGTCGAAAATGATGATGACTCCAGTGAAGCTGGTGGAGGTGACGGTAGCAGTGGAGCAGGAGAGGACTAACGGGTTTTTGGAATGGATTTTGGCGATTGATTTGCTTGACGAGTGAGTTGTTAACATGAATATATTTAGGCTTTTTTTCTATTTGAAACAAATAGTTTACTATGAATAGTGGAACAAAAAGAATTTCAATTTATCACTGAAAAATTCAAAATTAGAAGGAAAGATTCCTGTAGCACTGAGTAGGAGCAATCAGCACTTGGTTTAGCATGGATTTGGTATTTTATTTATTTGTATATACACCAACAGAACCCAATTTTGGTTACTTATAGTAGCTATATTTAAGAAAAGATGATGAATATTTAAGGACAGATAAAGATACATAGATATCCTCATAGTGTCTATGGTAATAGGGTCCAAAGACTTGGATTTATTCGGGTTTCTTGTCAAGTGGAAGCAATACTATAAGAAATACGCTAAAGCCCGATAATAGCAGTGTTGCAACCATAGTTGGTTTTCCTGAAAGGTACTCACAGGCAGAGTTAAAAATATTCAATTTCATTGAATGAAAATTGATCATATTCAGCCGCATTCATTTTCAATATTCAGTGACGCAGCTGAAAACGTCAAACGAACAAACCGCCCATTCATCCATGCAGATTTTCATTCGTCTCCGATTATTACACGAAGCGGCCGTGCAGCAACGAATCGAACGCATCAAAGTAGGCCCTGGTACAATGTAAGCGATGATGATTGTTGTTTCATATGCTTTACCGGCATTTGAAAACATTTTCCTATATAATTAGTGAAATGAATGTATTGTACGATATTCAACTGAATGAATAACATGGATATTTGAATGAATATTTTTTCTATTCACCGTGAGTCGCATCAGGTTCATTTTCAGCTGTCAATAAAGAGCTTCGATTATTTTTAACTCTGCTCACAGGAGATAGTTATTACGTAGCTCGAATGCGGGCTTGAAGATTCAGGTGTTCAAAGATAGAGCAATCCACTCTGGCTGACAGCTGACAGAGATGAATATGAACGGAGAGCAGTCCCTCCAGTGTTGAGGTATATTAACTGACAACCAGAGTCTAAAATTCTCATACCTATTCAATGAACGACGAAATTCAGAGAATTCATCTTCGTCCTTTCCTTGCCTCTTTCGTCGCTAAATGCATGAAAAAATAAAACAATAAAGGCGATGTCCCCTCCTCTCTCGATTCTACGAAAACGAGTAGCAGCAGCAGCGAATTTCGTTTTCCTATGACAATCCGAAATTTCAATTTCGTTTTGATGCCTGCTCAGTAATTTGCGAATCTAATTCATTAAATGAAAATAATGCAATGTGCATCTAATAATGCAAATAGAACATAGTTAAAATGAGAAATATGCGCACCGATCAGGCTTCCGTCTTACAATACCATCATTAGCTCGCAAATCTACAGAATCGAGCATCGACAAATAAATATCATTACTAGTGTACTTTCGTTTCCCCAGCAGTAAGCTCAATTAGGCAATCCATGAGACGTTTCTGATCAGCTGATTATTTCTTGTTTACTTATTCTGACGTTACTCCGAGGGGTGCGACGTCCGACAACATCGCTGATTCGATCCAACATCAAACGCATCGGACTAACGAAAGTTGTTTGTCGGACGAGTTTTTCTGTTCGCAGAAGTAGATTTGTTGACAGTACCCACCGCTGAATTGTCAAACAAACGTCTAATGGATTGCCTAATATCGAAGTTACCAATATCATTCTGAATCTCAAAGCGAAAACGAGCGTGTGGAGAGAATAATTAAAACGCTCTGCTACATGCTTGCTTTGTCCTAGCCCGTTGTCTCATTTTCGATTTCGCAAAGTGCTAGTGGTATGGAAAGAAGCTTCGTTCTTTCGTCAGTTTCGCCTGATTTTGGCAAATGAAAAAAAAAACATTTTGCGACTCTGCTGACAACGGTATTAATTTAAGTAGTGCTAATCTCTAATACATTCTTGAAAAAAAACGAATTCAATACCGATCTTAATTTTTTTCAGGTATTTTAGAAACCCGACTCAGTTTGAACTGTTTCGAATTTATTTTGATTCTAGACGTGATTGGAGCGACTTTCTGGATAGAATATACAGAATTCTATTCAATATAAATCTGGAATAGTAAAGTTGGGTGGGGTAGGGTAACAGTTCCCTAATTCATCTCTTCATGCAGCCATTTAGACACGTCTACTATCTTTGTTCAACGCATTAGCTTAAGCAAAATTGTATGAGAATTCCATCGCTCCTCGCCTTATACGATCGTTGAAAGTGAAATTACTGCTCAGAAATGACATAACTAACGCCTCGTGCAAGGGCCCCTAAATAGTGCGACATCCTGACTAATGAGATGAATAAGGGCTCGTCTACCCTACCTAAAAAGAAAAAAAAATAAGCCTCGTTAAGCGGAGAATCTGAATAAATATATTTTTTTAGAAAAGACTATCAACGCTTTTCGTTAACTTTTGATTGTAAAGATAATAAGTTAACACAACATTTCTAGCAAAAGTTATATATCGTTAGCTTGATTTTTATTTTTCTTATAATTTAAGTGTCAAAATTATTGACCATTGTATGAAATGCCTTAACCTCACAAATTTGACAAGTGCTGGTCCTTTTGTTTACAGTTTGGACTTAACAAATTTGAATTTCATTAAAATAAGCTTAGTGCTAATAATCAATTCCCAAGAAATTTTACCGCAAAACTACTTACCGATACAGAAAACACTAGAAGTAATTGATAAACAAATAATTAATTCACTTATTAGATCTTTCATAAACATTTTCCCACAATAGGGAAGAGCACAATTTAATTGTAAGGCGTTCTAGAGTACTATATACTTCCAAAAACATGATTCCCAAAATATTTCAAATGTTTCCCAATATATCATTTTGAGAATACGAATAATCTCTAAGTTCAAAATATAATCAACAGGACCACCACCTGTCACATTAATGCATGACGTCACAGTGCAGTGACCAATTCATATCTGGTGTTTGTACACAGAACATCGCAGACAAAAAATATCACATATCCAATGTTTTCTCTAATTGGAAATCATGAGCACAAATGGTAATGATTCAATTAAAAACTTTTAGCCTATTTGAACATTATTCTCCCACTGTGTTCGAACACTTCAATTTTCTGTTTGTGTTTGTGTGCCTTCGATCCGGCTTGTTTGTTCAGCTTTCGCATCGCAGATCGCAACACGGACACAGTTGAGTCAGTTTGCTGGAGATTGTTGTGACGTGAGGTTGGTATCCGAGCATAATCCACGGCGGATGTGATTGAACTGAACTTCTGTGGTGTGTAGTGTATAGAGTTGATTGAACATTCCCCGCTGAGCACAGCACATACCACCCATCCACCGGTCGCTCCGCTGACGGGTTTGAGTTGTTCTCGCGACCAGACTATCGACATCGTAGTTTTTGCTTGCTGCTAGTTAGTATTAGGACTTGCTGTATTTGTTTAAATTCAGTAAAAAACTGTTTCTAGTTTTTCATCGGGTTATGTTTTTGGTACTTGAGAAACCACACCGGAATCTGCTGTGCCGTGGTTAGCCGAAGCAATTTGGCAGTTTGAGACGAATTGCAGTACAGTTATACATTGTGGTCATGTTTTTTGTGTGTACAGCGTAAAGCGATAAAACTATGAAGAATTTGCACAAACCAAGTAACCTGTTGATTTCGATAGACTGAAAAGTTGCATGAAAAAATATGATTATTTTTCTATACGATATATAAACCTCAAAAATTTAAATTTTTTGAAGCAAGGATTGCATATATTTGTGATAAATTTATACTCCAGTTTACGTTTGAGTGGAATTGCGTGAGTACTGTGAAAGTTGTTTAAAAATGCATGTGTTGTGATGTGATTGCCGGCGCTTCAACAAGAAAAAAAGTGAGATACAATGGCTAGGTACCATTAGCCTTCAGATTGTATGTACATTCCTGCTGAACGGTTCCGGGAAATTGAACACCAGCGAGCGGCATGCTATCAGAATCTAAATCTGGTGCTGCATTCTGACCGCTCAGTTCTGTGGCTCTCTCTCTCTATCCCAGTGTGTGTGTTTATTCGCCTTCATCGTCGTCTGCCCTTTACACCGCTTGAACTGCCTGTTGGTGGTATAGGATCTATGTAGTGAAATTAAAAAGCTTCTGAAACCAGCATTGCCAGATCGATTTAGACAGGTTAGTTAAGTTTATTTTAAAATGAATTTGGAAATAATGCAATCTTGCTAAATGAAACTAAATGAAAATCTATATAATCATGATTAATCTACAACTAATAAAAGTTGATAGATTAGTTAGGGAATTTTCCTTTCGATTTCGTCTGATCAGAATGACACTAACTTAGTGACAGAATTATGTTAGCGCCAGATTGACTCTAGCTCCAAAAAACTGAAACAAAATTTGTGTTGCTGGGCAAATCTCTAGTAAAGCATAATGTTCCGAAAGAAAAGGAGCTCATTTTAAGCTGATGAGAACTAACGGAATCGAAACATTCGGTTTGGCTTAGCAAGCCAATGCAAGGTGCACTTTGCTATATTTCACCTTAGTGGAGAGCAATTTTGGAAAAAAAAAAACTATTTCTCCTCTATTAAAGAGAAAATTGTTTAAAACCATCTTTGCGCGTGAAGAGTACAAAATCTATAAATTAGTTATGGATCTTTCGTTTCGACTTCGTCTCATCAGAATTCGACACTATCTTAGTGATAGGACTAAGCTAATGCCGGATTGACGCTAGCTTCAAAAACGGAGATACAAATTGGGTTACTGGGCAATCCCCTTTCTTGCGGGACATCACGCTTAGCTAAAAAAATGTTTTAACCAACATTGTTCTCCACTAAGGAGAAACATAACATAGTAAAATTTGATGGTTTTTTGTATTCGCTTGAATGTTCGAGTTGTGTTTAAATGAATCCATAATATATCCTAGAATCAGAAAATTAAAAGTGTCGATCACTACTGTTTTATGTTGATTTATTCCATTTGATTTACAATATTTTGTATAGTTATTCTGAACCCAAAAACCCAAATGTCTGAGGAACACGACGGCATTAGAATTTCCATTCCATTAAAATGTATTGTGAGAAAATGAACTTTTGATTTTTATCAAAAAAAAATCGCACATTTGAAGCTGCAGCCGATATTTTTCTCGATTCTTTAAATTTGATTGAAAAGAAGATCTCGTAGGTTGTTTCTAGAGTAAATAGTTCCATAGTTATGAGTAAAAAGGGTTCACGAGTTTCACGCGGTTCTTTTAGCAATTTGCAATCGATTCCTTGGATCTTTTTACATGAGAAATATTTCTTTTCAATCACAACATTCGGCCTCCTACCAAGATGACTAGTCAGTTTTAACTATAAACTTGAATTCTGTAAAGAATTGGTATAAAATGGATCAAAACCCAAGATTCTACTTTGTTTTATAGAATCTTTGAACTTTTTACCTAAGAAACACTAACTTTAGCCGACCACATTCTGTTTTCTTCCTAGTTATACAGCCAGTTTTTTCTAAATAAACACATAAAGAAGAATCGGGGTTGGACGAGCATTATAGCGTATTTTGCGGTTGTTTAAAATAACTCAAATCGATTCGTCAGACATTGTTACATGAGGAGTACACATTGGTAGTACACGTTGCCTTCTATGAAGTTATTTTGAAAAATTGTGTTTTTGGCACTTTTTCCCACTGAGTCATAACCTGGTACTGCAAGAAATCGTATATCACATTACAGACAAATTCCCAATTCCAGCATTCAACTGAGTTATTTCGAAACCAGTTTGATCTTAAACAAACCGTAACGCTGGTGGCGTCGTGAAAACTATCAAATAGGTAGTGGCAGTTTGGCAACAGCGTAAAGCAACATCCAAACGCATAAGATTTCTCCATTCAGTGTAATATAATCTACGCTCACTGTTGTCTATTCTCCTAGGTTATTTTTGAATACACAATAATTGTCGCGCCAACAATCGGACAATAAAGGAGATGGTTTCCGGTTTTGAAAAATCACATGTTTCATCTATCATCACATTCATACCCTTTGATTGCCTTTTTTATTTTACTACCTACGTGTCACTTCTCTGTCGGCGGGTGTATAACAGCTAAGCAGTACAGGATCGAAGCTACGCTTGTCTGACCAGTCCACGATTAGCACCTGATCACCCTTTTTTGTATAGGCTTCTTCGGTTGGAACCGTTTTGTCTTGTACATCAACGTGGGCAGGTGCCACCTATCTTTTCCAAAAGCTGTCGATGCATAGCTGGGCCATCGTCTTTGACCATTTGAAGGCGGTCGGCTGATTATTGAAACTAATCGGGGGCATACTTCCGCCTGCTGATCCTAATAGGAAGTGATTGGGCGTTAGCAGAGATTCAGCGTCGTTTTCTAACGGTATGTCAGTGAGCGATCTTGAGGTCAGGATCATCTCGATCTTCACTCGCAGAATCCCGTCGGATGGCAAGCGCGGGAGGTTGAAATTGTTTACGATCTTTTTAATACATTCGATTAAACGCTCCCAGCAGCCTCCAATATGTGGAGCGGCCGGTAGGTTGAACGTCCACTTCGCGCTAGGGCTAACGAATTCAACCATAAGTTTATTCTCATCGATTTACTGCATGGCTTCGCGCAGTTTTCGCGACGCTCTCATGAAGTTAGTTTTTCAATCGCTTATAATCTCCAGTGGGGCACCGCTTCTCGCAATGAAATTACCCCGTGCCGAGATACACGAATTCGTCGTTAGAGAATACACTACTTCAATGCTCACGCCTCGGGATGTCATACAGGTGAGCAGAACCTCCCATCTTTTCTCGGTCCTTCTGCCAACTATTACCGACATTGGCCCGAAATAGACGACCCCCACAAGTGTACAAGAACGGTATTTGAAATGCTGCAATACGTGCCGACGGGAGATTTCCCATCGCTGGTGGTTGTGGCCTTAATTGTCGAACTTTACAACGCTGGCAGTTTCTGCGAAAACGATCGAACTCTGGCGAGGCATGCTGAATTTCAATCTGGCTCAGTGCTGTGGCATGATTCTGATGACGCGGTACGAAGCGTTGAAGTTAGCAAGCACCAGATTGGTCACGAGATTCCGTTTTAGAAGCAGGATTGGGTTTTTCGTCGCCTAGTGAACCCATTTGCATGCGTTTATATATCCGTAGGACACCCTGATCATCGATGGCTGGACTCAGCTTGTACAACGTGCTGGTTTTTGGCAAGGCATGTGCCCACGGATTAGCATTTGAGCCATTGTTACGAATTAACCACATTTTGACAGGATACGCCTGCTGTTGAACTATCCGGTAAATTGTGCTGTAGTCCAGTTTCAGCTCTTCCAATATTAGTGGGCCCAGCTCCTCGACGGTAGCTCCTTCGGTACGTTTACGAAGATTCACGATGAAACGATGGACATATGTCACTGATCTCAGCAGACGTTTCCATTTGGAGAAGTCGTCGAAAATCACTAGCGGCTCGGTAACTGTATGATGTAGGACCCTGCGACGATCTTCTACGGTTTATCCTTGGACTCGATTATTACTAGGCTTATTTGCTTTACGAATTCCAAAAAAATCCTGGGCGCGAAACCAGCGGCTACTAGGCCGAAACTCTGGCAGCCTTTGCCACTTCGGTAGTGCCTTCGTCCGCTAAGTTCGGTTTAGTTGGTAATCACCTTTACGAATCCAACTGTGTTGTATCCAGCAGTTCGCTGACCCTGAAGGTAATGAATTGGCTATTGTACCGATGGTCTGATTGGGACCAGCATACCACCTCACGGGAGTCGGTCTCCACAGAACACGGCGCACGATCTTCATTCGATGTGATTTGACGATACATTCGGCTAGACGAGCTCCAATAACGGCAGTCCGCAGCTCAAGACTAGGATTAGCGTTTAGATCCAATCATCACTCATTCCACCTGTCCTTCCTCTTCGAACTTGAAGTAGGCTACAGCATCCATCCCGTTCTCGTTGGCATCACAGAAAATGTGCAATTCCACATTCTTCGTTGGCTTGGCAGATGTTACAATTCTGTAGCAGCGAGGAATCTTGACTTGGTGGACGTTCGACAGCACTGCGATCCACGTCAGCCACTTTTCGGCCAGTGTTCCATTCGTCATCCCAGCTACATCGGGAACGCCAGATTTCCTGTGTCGGGATCAGGGTCAGGTAGATGAGCAAGTTACCGATGAATCCCATCAGTATTGCCCTCACTGTTCTCAGAACTTCTCGTTTTGTGGGCACCTGGTATTGACCTCATGCAGGTTATTGATGACAGAACTGTAATGCAGTTGGAGTAGATAGATCGTACCTCGCTGACTAGTTGTACAGCTTTCTCCTCATTTTCACTCACCAACATATCGTCGACGCAGTGCTCATACTTTATGCACTTGACTCCTCTTCGAATCTTTCAGCGTTTCGGTTCTTCACGTAGTGCGCAGAGGTTGAAGAGCATGCTACACTGAACATCGTAACTGGAACCGCATACACTTCGAACCGTCCTCCAGGCTACCATTGTTCCGTAGAGTCATCTGGCTTCGTTTGTCTAGCTTCTTCATCTGTACTTGGAAGAACATTTCCCGAAAGACCCCCACTATGGCGACGCGAAACTCGCAACTTATACACAACTGCAAGCAGTGACACCAATTGTTCGAATCCCGTTAGGCATCGATCGGATAGCCGCATCGAATACGATTCGTAGCTTCCCCAATTTGTTCGAATTGATTACTGGGAAGATTGGCAGATACCAGCCGTTAGAATGTTTCTCCGCTTTCATTCTCCGTCGACAACCACCGAATGTAACCCTTTTCTATGTACTCCAACATTTTTGTTGGCATCGCCGCAGCTAACTCGGGCTCATTCGCTTGCTTGATAAGCTAGGCGCCTTGTAGACATCCACTTGTTGTCTGGTAGATGTATTTGATCATAGCGCCACAATATGTCGGTCTCATAGCCTGTTTTTGTATACAGAGTCTTAACCGCCCGCTCCTCAGCACTTGAAAGTCGGGATTTAGGTGAACCAGAGGTTCCCAAAGACTCAATTGAGTAATATTCAGTTAGTGTCGTATTCAGACTCCTTTCTTCTTCCTTGATACAAGAACAAATGTGGAATCTTTTATAACCGCTAATTCAGAGTTATTCGTGCCAGATTGCATAATACAGGTTCCGTTTACCATTCATCCTAGGCGGGTTCTGGATGCCACCGGTTCGTTCTAAGCGACAATTGTTCATCCCTAGAAGGATCCATGGAGATAATTCATCGTAGGACTCCAGTGGCGATCCTTCGAGATATCTGTATTTAGTTGCCCGCTGCGAGATTTTAGAGTGTGTAGGAAAGGAACGATTTTTAACCATATGAATCTCTGACAGGTCTTATACTTCGCGGGTATACACCGGAGAGCTTCAAGGCCAGTAAGACTTCTCCGCCCTCGCTCCCGCCTGTGTGTTGCCGCTCTGTATTATTGAATATCGGTAGGTTGCTGCCAAGATGAAGAGAAAGAAAGGTGGGAACATTTGACACTTTTCAGTGTATTAGTTTTTTACCTGCAAAATCATGGCGACCAAGCCACTGGAAATAAACATAAACATCCGGACGAGCATCCTGATTCTTTGGCGAACGACGAAAAGAGAGAAAAGGTCGAGTTTCACCTCGGATCTTCCGATTCGAACACTTAGGGATACTTTTTTATCCGAAACACAACTCATGGCAACATAAAAGCCCACTACGACATTTGTTTATGCTTTTCCTTTTCATATCCTCCTGTTTTATCAGCTTCATCGAAGAAAAGTGTCAATCGCAAAAATGTACCTACCTGTATCCATCTTGGACTGCTGCGCTGGAGTCGATCGTTTGTTAAACCGCTTGTCGCCGTGCAACAAACTGCTGTGCATTAACGAATAACCGTTCCTTCCGCACGATGTTTTTACATGGTAGGCCTCCCAACCAACTTTCTGCACAACCATTGCTCTTTCGCAACTGTCCAACGGGACCAGGCACCCATGGGCGAGGAATTTCCCACAGGTTTCCAGGCCACTGTATTCGTCCAAGCACACGGGACAGTCATTTGATGCAGTGATCGGACGCCATCAATCTCTACTTCCCGGGCGGGTACGTATATAAGATACATCTTTGTACACGCCCGAGTATTGTTTAGTTAGATCACGCATATATCGAAGATGTTAAATGTTTATCTTTGGTCTGAAAGTAGACCATCCGGAGCCGGTTGTACTAGAGGGACATAATTTTACAGAAAAAGAGACTTATCGGCATTATTTTCATATACATCACACCTCAGCTGGTTCTAGAAGACTTCAACTCCCACGGTATGTCACGGGATTCTCTTACCGATGAGCACCGATCTATCTTACTGCATGATATTTGCAGTATTAAATTCAAACGTCTGTAGGGAAGTAAGGTATTATTTAGATTTTAATAAGGAAATCTGGCAACCCTGTTGATAAGCAGGTGGGTTGAGAAATATGTTTTACAGAAGAAAAAAAGTCAGTTGTTAGTCTAATCTTGGCTCACACAGATGCTCAGATCTTAGGAGCAGCATCATTTGATTACAGGAATCTTCGCAACTAGAGTTGCTTTCTGAGTGCACGTTGGCCGAGTTATCTTTCTTTCTACGTCTCTCTGGTTTCGAGGTGCTGAGAAATGGCATTGTGATTATGCTCGCTGCTTGAATCAACTTCCCGAGTCCGACAGAGTGACTCTGTTCAGTCCCTATGGATGGTACGCCCAGTTTATGTATCTTATATATAGCGGAAATCTCTCCGTCAGTTCTTGGAGTAACACATATACTCGTCCAGACCTAAAGCTCTCCCCCAGAAGTAATACCGAAGTTCCTGGGAGGAATGATGGCGGAGCCCAATGGAGTTTAGTCGGTATTAATGGCAGCGTCACCATTCGAGCCCGACACGCCCCCAGTGCACCCCGTGTGGTAGATTGGACTCTACCAATAGCACGTGTACTGGGCTAGGACGTAAAGGTCTTCTCCATTGTAAAAAAAGACCTAAAGCTCTGATGGTCGCGCAGACGTTTTGAACTGCAACTCCGAAATCGATCGATCAGCGGGCAGTTTTTCTGCCTTCGGCGGTGTCATCTCCCAGATCTTATTTACTAGCGAATGGTTAATGACTTCCGGTCTTCTAAACAGGGTTCTTAGCGTCGCTATAACTCCTGGTAAGTTAGCAGAATGTAACAGACGATAACGTGCCGTTTCCATTGCCTTTCCTTTGAGGCTTCGTTGTAGTCGAAGCATATTTTCTTCTCCAAACTTTGTGAATGAGAATTAGATTTTTAATAACATTTTAAATGTCAGGCATTTCTAATGATTTTCATTTTCGAGATCGCATTATCTATGCTTATTTCAAGTACATGTTACTTTTTAAATTTTGATCCGATTTGAGCACAACTAGTTTCGTTTCAGAGGGAATTTAAAGAATTTTGTTTATCATTTTAACATGTTTGCCAAAATTGCTTCGATGGACTCCGATCAACGCAAGGATGTAAGTTGAGGATCAAAGGCCGTTTCTTCAACTACAGCATCATCAACGTACACTGCCCACACGATGGGAGACTCGACGATGAGAAGGAAGCGTTCTATGCGAAGCTGGAGGAGGTGTACGACGGCTGTTCGCAACGGGACGTGAAAATAGTCATCGGTGATATGAACGCTCAGGTAGGACGGGAGGTAATGTTTAGACCAGTAGTCGGGCCAAATAGCCTGCATACCGTATCGAATGACAACGGGCAACGATGCGTGAACTTCGCAGCCTCCCATGGCATGTTAGTCCGAAGTACCTTCCACCTGGTATCCACAAAGCCACCTGGAAATCACCTGACCAACGCACCGAAAACCAAATCGATCACGTTCTAATCGACGGGCGATTCTTCTCTGATACGTTTGTACCTACCGCAGTGCGAACATAGATTCGGACCATTACCTAGTTGCAGTAGGCATGCGCTCAAAACTCTCGACGGTGTACAACACTCGTCGTAGTCGGGCGCCAAGGCCCAACATCGCGCAACTTCGGGACGCCGGGGTCGCCCAAAACTACGCACAGCTGCTGGAAGCAGCACTACTCACTGAAGAACACCTGGGCGCAGCTACTCTTGAAGATGGCTGGAGGGAGATCCGTTCCGCCATAGGAAGTACTGCTATAGCGGCACTAGGTACAGCGATTCCGAATCGAGGAAACGACTGGTTCGATGACGAATGTAACCAACGTAATTAATAAAGGAGAAGAATGCAGTACGGGCGATGATGCTGCAGCACGGAACGAGACAGAATGTGGAGCGATACGAACTAGGACGGAATAGGCAAACCTCGGCCCTCCGGAGAAAGAAGCGCCAACAGGAAGAACGAGATCGCGAAGCAATGGAACAACTGTACAGCGTAAAGGACACACGGAACTTCTACGAGAAGCTAAACAGTTCGCGCAAAAGCTACGTTCCGCAAGCCGATATGTGCAGAGACTTAGGCCGATGACAAGCTGAAGCGGAAAGCGAAGCGTTTGCGGACGCGTCCATAGTGTTTTGCGCGTTCGCCCCGCTTTTACTATGACAGTATTACGCGTTCTACATGCACACACCAAAGAGATAGGTCAAACGTATTCGCTTCGCTTACCGCTACCGCATCGCAAATCGCGTAAGCATGTCATCGGCCTTAGACAGCAACCTTCTTACGAACGAGTGTGAGGGAGAGTTGGAAGCAGTACTATGACGAACAACTCAACGGTGAAGCAGTAGAGAACGAAGGTGGTATGGCAACGGATCTTGGAGCACACGCAGAAGACGCTAGACTGCCGGCCCCTGATCTCTAGGAAGTCAAGGAGGAGATCGGTCGACTGAAAAACAACAAAGATGCCGGTGTAGATCAACTACCCAGCGAGCTATTAAAATATGGTGGTGAAACACTGGCTAGAGCGTCGCGCTGGCTAATCGCCAAAATTTGGGAAAAGGAGATTCTTCCGGAGGAGTGGATGGAGGGTGTCGTTCGCCCAATCTACAAAAAGGGTGACAAGTTGGACTGCTGCAACTACCGCACGATCACACTACTTAGCACCGCCTACAAAGTCCTCTTCCAAATTCTTTGCCGCCGATTGTCGCCATTTACAAGGGAGTTCGTGGGGCACTACCAAGCAGGATTCATGGGTTCCCGCGCCACCACGGACCAAATATTCGCGATTCAGCAGGTTCTGCAGAAGTGCCGTGAATACAACGTGCCCACACATCATTTGTTTATCGATTTCAAATCAACGTATGACACAATCGATCGAGATCAGCTATGGCAGATAATGCACGAGTACGGTTTTCCGGATAAGCTAACACGATTAGTCAAAGCGACAATGGATCGGGTGATGTGCGTTGTTCAAGTATCAGGGACACTCTCGAGTCTCTTTGAATCTCGAAGAGGGTTACGGCAAGGTGATGGACTTTCGTGCCTGCTGTTGAATGTTGCGTTAGAAGGTGTAATAAGGAGAGCGGGGATAGACACAAGTGGCATGATCTTCAGGAAATCCGTCCAGCTTCTTGACTTCGCCAACGACATTGACATAATGGCACGTAACTTTGAGGCGATGTCGGAAACGTACATCGGACTGAAGGCTGAAGCCAGCAGGATTGGACTTGCCATCAACGTTTCGAAGACAAAATACACGAGAGGAAGAGGTTCTAGGGACGACAATGTGGACCTCCCATCCCGAGTTCGGATTGACGGTGACGAAATTGAGATTGTCGACGAATTCGTGTATTTGGGCTCACTGGTAATCGCCGACAATGATACCAGCAGTTCTCTGCTTCAGACGACGGATCTTGGCAGGAAATCGTGCCTACTTTGGACTCCGGAGGACGCTGCGGTCGAACAAGCACGAAGTTGATTATCTACAAGATAATAATTGTGCTTGCTGATAGGGTTGCCAACACATTGAGTATATTATTTGGTCTTTCACTGAGTATCGGTATAAAATCAGATCTCAATTAGTATGAGTCCGAGGAAGAGCACCCCATGTTTGTGTTCGTGACATTCTGGCTTTATGCGATTTTTCAAACATGAACCGTATCTATCATTTCCTAACAACGATGAACATGTGAGAAGTGCATAAGTGCAAATGAGTCCCTCTGTGTTTACTTTTTCTTTCGATTATTACGGCGTCATCACTAAACTTTCCCACATTGTTACAATAAATATCGAAAGATTCTGATGTCGGCCGAGTTATTGACGGAAGAGAAAGAGAGACTCTTTGGTACTAATAAACCAATTAGATTTCTCTACAACACAATTCCTTCCTTGTAAATTGTAAACACAGATACTATAAATAAAGACAATGGAAAATGGATTAAAATGAAATTCATGAACCTTGCATATATTTAAAAGGTTTAAATTGATGAGGATTACTACAGCGTTAGTTTTAAGATGCTAAATTTAGACAAATGCTCTTAAAAGTTGACTAGACAAAAACTAATATGAACTTACAGACGTCGCATAAATACATATCTGGAAAAATTCTGAATGAATCTAAAAGGGTGGCAACCCTGAATACATCTATTGAAAATCATTTGCAGGAATCTATAATAATATTGTATAATGTCCAAAAGAAAAGGATTTATTCTAACAATGCCGAGCATTTAACGCAATAGGGGAACTAGGGGTAAGACGGACATATTAAGGATGTACTCAAATATAACATAGAATATATACTCGATATTCTGTTCCATATGTTGATTTTCGAGTGTACAGAAGGATTGTGTTACAAAAATCAACAAGTATCTTTTTTAGAGAAATAGAAAACGAACAAATACCTATCTGCACTTTCTTCAGACTGCTAGTGAAACGGATATATGGCGGGGGTAAAGGGCGACAACGAAATTATTGCGACACCGAAAATGTCATGCCAATTTTCTTATAATGTTTAAAATCAAACCAAAATTTTAGGGTAGTTTTATATATTTACTTCAAAAATCAAAAGAAAAGTTAATCGATGGAGCTTTGAGTGTAAAATTGAACGCATTTTCGCTTGATGCCCTTCATCAAAGTCTTTACAGTGTCATCCGGTACCAGTTTCTCAGTTTTTTTTTCCATTTTCTTAACATGTCCTTCTCGTCTTTGACTGTCTTCTTGCTCTTCCGAAGTTCCCGCTTCATCATTGCCCAGTACTGCCCCATCGGGCGCAGCTCCGGACAGTTTGGCGGATTAATATCCTTTGGAACAAAATGGACAGAATTGGCCTCATACCACTCCAGGACACTTTTAGAATAGTGGCATGATGCCAAATCTGGCCAAAAAAGCGGAGCTTCGTCGTGCTGCTGCAAGAACGGCAAAAGGCGCTTCTCGAGGCACTCAGATTTGTAGATCTCGCCATTTACTGTGCCCTTTGTCACGAAAGGCTCACTCCTCAGTCCGCAAGAGCAGATGGCCTGCCAAATGAGATATTTGGAGGTGAACTTCGACATTTTCTTGTTCTTAACTTTGTCGTCCACATAGAACTTGCTCTTGTCGGGGAGTCGGTTAATTTTCATCATTTTCGGCACAGTTTACTGCCTCCCGGTTATCAAAAGTGTGAATAACGGTGCAATTTAACAACTATACAAAGTGAAGTGGGTTATAAAAGCATTTTTCGACATATTTTCGACAGACGCGAGTGGTGACAGTTTGTGAAAATCGAATTCCGGCAAATGAAAAAAATATCCTTTCCTCGCATTACGGGCCGTCGATTCCCAATGCAAGGACAATAAAAGTGCACAGAAAATGTCTAGAAACACAGTGTAAATTGTAAAAATAGTGAAAAATGGTTTTTCAGAGAAAAAAATTCAATCCGAACAGTGAAAAAATATGGCAAACACATTCAAATAGTTGGCGTTTCACCAGCGTCTAGCGACTACCAGGTGTCGCCCCAAAATGCTTCGCCCGAAAAATAGGTGGCAAACCAGCTCAGCTAATTTCGTCCGCGTCCCTTGTCACCTATTTTTATTTAGTGATTCATCGGCGGTGCTATCTTTGAAAATGAGCCGCCTTGGATATTCAACTGTTTTTTTACTTTCTTATTTTATTGCAAATCAGTAGTGGTTTTGAATCTTTTATATTCGGGATTGCAGATATTTTGTCGCATGTAAATTTTGGGTATCCGTTGCTACGATGTCATTGTAAGGGAACACGTATCTGCCGGTCGGCAAACTAATTTCTATGTTTGCTTAGGGTTTGTTTTACCAACGGAGGAACTGATCCACAGAGCATTCCATGTGCTTAGGGAAAACACATTACCTTATTTGAGTAGAATGATGACTTCAATCATGTATAAGGCTTGAGAATTGACAATTGGCGAGAGGGATCGGGGACCGGTTGGCAATTACCTTCAGTTATGTTAGCACGAAGAATAAGTGTTTTGCTGTCATTTTCATTGGTTAGCTTTCAATTCTATCTCATGCCTCCGCGCGAGTCTAAGTCTATTGATGACATTTGGTCTTTAGACCGGCGACGACTGGGAGCTATCAGCCTTCTGCCGATAGTAGCAGAATGAGAGTGTGCGAACTGATTTAGCCGAGAAAGCAATGCCGTAAAAGTTGTTCGGATATCAGCTCCAATAAGACTTTAATTTGACTAGTATCGATGATCGCGGATCAATACGTACTGAAAATTCGCCTCGTCTGTTTTAATGAATCTAATTTCAAGTTCCGTTATTGGTAACAAGCCCGTCCATCAGGTTAACGATCCTCTGTATTTCCCTTCAATGTTCAATGTAACCCAAAAAATATATCGTAGAGAAGGAATAGCGAAGTTAGTCTAAATAATGTCGCAATAAATAGTGATCCGGTCCATTAAGCAGATAAGATTAATTTTTCTGGGCAATACTCCCACGATCGGCTGTGTGGAGTTGAAATTGCTTTTGTTTAGAAAACATAGGATACTCTCGGTAGCCGGCTACCCAGATTTTAAAAGAATAAAAAACTAAACAAGATCTTATTTTTCGAGCGATCGTGTTCTCGAAAACTAACTGAACTACAAACTAATAAACTATGCTTTACAGGTCGCATCGCTTGCTTGGAGCGAATCCTAGACCCTATTTCCTTCCAAACCACCAACTCCGCGACACCTATGGAAGAGTCTGATGAACCTACTGTATAAGATTCCTCATTTTATTCAAACGATCGCCGGGTAAAATCAGCACCGACACGATAGAAACCACGAAAAAATTCGTCGCGTGATTGAATATTATTAAAAAATATAAGCAGTGCTCCTTATAGCCGGCTATCCGGAGTTCAAGTTGCTTATTTTGCTAATCGTATTGATACAACAAATGATAAATTTCCCAAATTCTCGGCAGCCGGCTGCCCAGAGCAATTATTACATGATAACGCTATTGGCACACTTACTAACAACTCTCCCCTTCCCGTGATACATGTGGAGATGCAGAGGATTCCTCGGTCTCTAGTAGCAACATGTATCGGACTAACATTCCTTCCTTTCCCAGAAGATCTGCATTCGGACGTGGCCGGCGTCGGTATTGATCAGCATGCAGGGATCAGAATAGATTGTACAATGTGGCTCATCATGTTATTCCCAAGCATGTTGTTCCAATGAACATTTTGCAACCTAATTTGTTTCTGGTCAATAACGGAGTAGCAACTACGGGCGATCTCTTATGCTTATGCTTATGCACATAGAACTTGCTCTTGTCGGTGAAAAATTCCAACCCCGGAATTTGCTTAAAATCGGCTTTTATATACGTTTCGTCGTCCATCACACAGCAGCCAGATTTTGTCAGCATCTTCTCGTAGAGCTTCCGTGCCCGAGTTTTAGCCGTCGATTGTTGCCGCTCATCGCGGTTTGGGAAGTTCTGTACCTTGTATGTATGTAGTCCAGCTCTCTTCTTTGCATTCTGGATGTAGCTCTGCGACATGCCGATCTTTTTAGCCAAATCACGGCTTGAGACGTTGGGATTTGCTCTAATCATCCGCTTCACCTTTCCCTCCGTCTTTTTGTTCTCCGGTCCCGGTTTCCTTCCAGCTCATTTGCCGTGGTCCAACGTCAACCGCTCCTGAAACCGCTTCAACACTCTGGAGACGGTTGAATGGTGAATGTTCAACATTTTTCCCAACTGCCGGTGCAACAGGTCAGGAAATTTCAGGTGTTTGGAAAGAATTTGTTCTCTCGACTCGCGTTGGTTCACCTCAATTTTCGTTGAATGTAAACACTACACATCGATGAGAAAGTGTGCAAAATTTGGTTGATTTTTACTTAATGGTAACAAAGTTATGCCCTGTTGAATGTGTCGCAATAATTTCGTTTTCGTCCTTAAGAAAGACTGAATCAAAATGGTGTTTCTTTATCATTATAAAGAACTGATACGATGAGCAACCAATTTAATCCTATATCGGTGTGGCCTCCCTTGGAGCCAAGAATGCACTTAAAATGTGCTGTAAAATTTTAAAGGCTTGCTTGGGATTTGTTAGAGTAGTGTTGATTACATCTTTCGCGAAAAAACTCAACTTAGGACCAACCCTACCAACCTTCCAATTTGAAGTGGACTCGTCGAGTTTTTCTACACAATCCACATTTGTGGGACTTTTAATTTTTCTATACCGTGCAATTCAAAATTATCGGTGAATGATATTTACGCAGTACGATTGTTCGGTTTTAGTTCTTTCAAAATTCCAGCTGTCAACATTTAGAAGCATTATTGCAATTATCAAATTTGCAATAAAATTCAAATATAAAGATTACTAACCAATCAACCAAAATATGTAAGTTGATACTCAAAATAATATCAAACTCAACGTTGTTCTAATTCTGGTTGGGTGTTATTTCAATAATTTTGTCGCTATGTATAATTATCGGAATATAAACAGTTTATCTACCTGCGCGCGTTGTAATCATTCAAAAAATATAAATTCAGTTTTTTTCATTTTTTAATTCCATGTGCGATGTGATTCTTCAATTTACAATTTAAAAAGGCTCTTTTGTTTTGGTTGATATATTTTGATTGTTAGGAAATACAGGAAAGTAGGCACATGGCAATCTTAATATCATAGGTACATGCTGTTGTCTGAGCGTCAAATGTGTCACTGTTAAGGGTAGTAACCAGCAGGATTGGATGATTACCGCAGATTCACACTACTCCAAGTTGCAAATGAGAGATATAAAATTCATTCTTCAAGCACCAATTGATCGATTTTTCAAATTTTTCACTAATTTAGAAATTAAAATAAAGTACCCTAAAATGAATAGCTTATCTTCTTGAAGAACTGAATTACTAAATATTTTGCAATAAAAATTTATTTTTTGTCTCCTTTGAGAATCTAGCTTTTTCCAGTCATTTATGGTCAAAATTTTTAACAGCTCTGCTTGGGACATTCTAAACATACGGACCTACGGACGGCCTAGTAAGAATATTTGCCAACAGATTTTTATTGACCTTTAAATGCTGATTTTTATTTCAATAATATAATCGAGGAAGCGCACCGAATCGCGCATTTCTGTATCCATTCGGCAAGTAGCCGTGCCGATACAGACACAGAAAAAAACATACAAAAATATGCATTCTTGGATAAATAAACCTATATGCAAACGAATCAAAATAACAAATACATAACATCGAACGAAATGAAAAAGGAAAACGAAACACTAACGGCAGCCAGCTAGGGCAGCATTGAAACGATTGATGATCGAACCGAAACCACAACAAGGACCGACGACCAATCAACCGGTTCTAATGTTGTATGTGTGTAACCGGTGAAGCTGCATCGGCATGAATGGAACGAACGTCAAGCAAAAAGGATGTTTTCAATCTATGCGAGAAGGCGCTTTTTCGCCAGTGTAACAGAGTGTTGATATATTGTCTAGACGTATTGGTGCAACCAGAAACCGGTCTGCAACGGGGTGGATTGCCTATCGGAATGACCATACAATGCAACGTAAATGCATACAGGGCAAGCATGTGCAGTTTACAGACGGGGAAAGCGATGGGCGAAAGAGCGATGCGATTTTTGCTGTTGCTTTTTTCGGCTTATAATTGTGCAGACAATTTGCTCTTGGTTGCCAGTGGGTGTTAAATGAGCGATTTAAAAGCCTAAAGACGAAATAAATGTCCGATTTTATGGACGACAGGTCAATAATATTAAATTGTGGAAAAAGAAACGTGACGTGTTATAAACAATCAATTTTCCTTCTTATCCCAATCGTAAAAAGCTTCCCTTTCCTATGGACCGTTAAGTAAACATCAAATACTCAAACTCGAATATTTTTATCCATGAAACTACTTGGCAGTCAGCTATACGCAATTTCTGCTTTGAAGATTTCAAGCTGTGCCAAGACAAGGACCGTCGAATCCACATTACAGGGCACACCACAGGAACAACTTCTGTTAGCATGGAGCATAAAATGATTTTAACTGCATAACTGCCTCGACGCCCTTTGTATTTATATCCCGCCAGTTATAGTATTTATGTACACGATCTATGTGGGATGGTAGGTCTGACACTATGTGGAAGAAGTAGTACGGTTCGACGAAACCAAGACAAGAATAACACTTTGCAGCCATTTATAGTTTCAAGCAGATTTTAACGTGGGCTTGAAGCGTTTTACGACAACAGAATTTCCAGCCAGTCTCGAGAGTTGGTAGTAAAAGCAGACCCTAAGTGGCAGGTGAAGGAGCGTTGGGAATAGTGTTGTCAACTAAATGTGCAAGTGCAGCGTCTGTCATCCTTCAAGTGCACCGACATTTTCACTCTATAACTAAAATGGTTTTGTGTACAGACCCAATGCAATTATATGCGCTATATTCGTCAAAGTTCAATGTTTCACATCAGAGTTGTTTTATGCTTTTGGATCAGTATCAGCTTGAAGTTGTGTATTTTTAGTCTGTTGATTTCTGTCTATCCTTTGAAAGCACTGATAGACTGTTGATTGTAGTATCCAAGTCTGGGAGTAAAAACAAAATTTTATAATTAATATCGTTCAAAATTAAAATATAAAATTTATCTGCTCATGGCGCTTTAAAGGAATTTTTATTTATAATTACTAGACTCTAAATTAGTTGTTTTAATCCCTACGCTATATTCCCTCCTAAGGAGAAAAATAGGGTAAACACCAATTTCTCAATGTGCAAAAATGTTTGGTGAAACCCGTCTTTGTACGTGTAGGGCACAAATCCTAACTTAATAAAGTCATGGGTGCGCTTCGACTTCGTCTCGTCAGAAACCGATACTAACTTTTTGTCGGTCTAGATTAGCGCCGGCTTGACGCTAAATCCCTAAAACTAAAACACACTTTGTGTTTCAATCGAACGACTGGTCAAACGTGATGTCCCGTCCGAGCAGAAGTTCTTTTTATGCCGATAAGACACAGTGAAGCCGAAACTTGGCTTTGCTTAGAAGGCCTATGCGAAAGCACTATGCTGTATTTCCCCCTAAGGAGAAAAATTGGGTAAACATCAAAATTTCTCACTAGGGCCAAAATTTTTAGTGAAACCCGTCTTTGTACGTGAAGGGCACAAATCCTAACTTACCCAATTTTTCTCCTTAGAGGGATATATAGCATAGTGCTTCCGCATAGGCCTGCTAAGCTAGGACAGGTTTCGGTTTCATTGTCTTATCGGCATAAAAAAAATATTAAAATTAAAATGAAGCTTCAAATATAAATACAGTGCAGTTTCATCACATACGAAATTCGGTATTGATTATGTGCAGAACCATAAATCAAGCAGAATTTGTAGAACAACATACAAGACGTCAAGTGTGGGAACGTTGCATTCAGCATCCCATTATATATAGACGATGACACAATCGAGGTACGACTACACGATCTAGCACCGCATACTAACAAAATCTGTTTCACGAATAATCCGGACACTTTATTCATTCTATAGCTGCACCTCTAGTGATCGAATTTGGATTACTTGAGAGCGATTTGTTTGGAAAATTAACGTGTTTCAGCTTCGTCACGTTATCATGAACACCCACGAAGTCAATTTAAAATATGCTCTCTAATCGAAATGTCACTAAAAATGTTTTGCCAGCTATTGTACAGTCTGAAGGATCCGTCTGCTAGCAAGTCGCTGTTCATTCCGTGCCACCAAGCAACAGAACAATATGATGAACTAGAATATAGTGACCAGAATACTCATCCAGAAGCTGTAGAGACTGTATCTAGGGTGGATGTACCAATAGCCGCATACTTAAGGAAAACTTTTGCTAAAAAATCGATTTTTAGATCTATGGGTAATGTTAATACATTAAACTTCATAGGAAAAATATAAAGATGGTTTAATAACCAATTTATGTATTCAAAACCGCTTGTACCGCTATATGAACACATGTACCAATAGTGGTGCAATATCTAATGTTGCAAATTCCATTGATTTCTTATGGGACCCGCAACTATAGGTACATTAGATCAACTATAGGTGCAAGGGAGCTCAAAATTTGAAGAAAATCAATTTTTTCAATAGTAATTTGAGCAAATTTTAAGGATAATAGTTTTACTGTCGCATAATTTTAGTGCGATGAATCGATAAAAAAATATTTTTTGATGGATGGTACCTTAGTTAGGCGTATAACTCACTTCTGCAACTATTGGTACACCTCAACTATAGGAGCACCCACCCTGAAATAAGTTATTCGTCTATTTTTATTTCAGATCATATAAAAAAATGAAGAGTTATTCAAGCAAACGTTTGATCCATTATTATACGATATTGAACTTATTCATTGTGAAGACCAGATGAATTTAATATTATTCCTTCACGAATCTTTCGAATACTTCTTATCAACTTCAAGAGAAGTGTATCATCATATTTTCTGGACACTTTAGCTCAAATGTTTTTGAGCCCTTGCGTACTTCTCCAGCTGCATTACCAGTCTTAATGAAGACCACTCTTCACAATTGCCTAGCATCGCTCGATGGGTCGAGATTGAGAGCAATTTGGTGGATTGCTGTCCGTACCCTTTTCCCTAAGCCAATTGTGAGTTATTTTGGCGTAGTGTGCCAACACTAAATCCGGCCAAACAGCGGAGAGGCACTATGGTTCTAATATAAAGGTAGCAACCTCTTTTGCAATTAATCAAGCCGCCAAATTTCCGCATTTATTGTTCCGGTAGTGTGAAAATGATAGACTTCAAACCACAGGAACATATGGCTTGCCATGCCAGCGCTTTCGACCAAAAATCACCACATGAATGCAGCTATCCGCATCGCTTACATCATTCCCTAAGATGGCAGTATAATATTGTGAGCTTTGGATGTTCTGAGTCCTGTTTCACATAAGTCACATCCGGGTTTTTACCGGCCTTTCTAGCAGTTCCTCAAATTTGTTTGGGATGGATTTTACACTCGCGTAACTCCAAAGTGCTTCAGCAGTTTTCGTATTATTACATCCTTTTTACTTAGCCAAGTGTCAAAAACTTTAATTTTTGCTTCATTTCCAAAGTGTGACAGTTTGAAAATAAAGAATTTAACCCTCTGCTGCCCAAATTTTTGATTTGCCTAAAAAGCAATTGTATATTGTTTTTGTAATGAGAAAGCCGACAAGTATATTGTCAGCTCACAAAAACTACAGATTTTTCATTTAATCCTCAAAAATGTCCAACATAGCCATTTTACGAGTCTAGATTTTATTGCTAATAACACTAGGTTACATAATAAAAATATGAACTTTAATATTCGAACACTTTTTCTGATGTAAAATTGCGTGCTGAATCCGAAAATGAGATTAAAAAAATTTAGAGTAGAACAGTTTTCGAGTTACAGTGAAAAAATGAATTTCACCTTTAAAATTAAAAGTACGTTCAGTAAAATCCATATATCTTCGGTTATAGTGAATCGATATGAAATATTATTATGTTGAATTAAAGGTAATTGAATGCACTTTCGATCGTTAGAACTTAATTTTGTTTTAAAGCGACTACTGGTTCTGACGTTATTTACGAATCTTTTGGACTTTTTCTTAATTTTTCGTCATTTTTTGAAGAAAAATGAGCGTGTGATCAATATTTTCGGCAAGATGAAGCAATCCTAAAAATTATTTTTATGGGAAATTAAAGCCTGCTAATAACCAATACAAATAAGCACTTGTTAGTTTGAATCCGATGAAAATTGCGAAAGTTATTCAATTTTTTGTAATGGCAATTTTTGTGTTTCCGTCTCGATTCCAATTTTTTCTGGAGCTTGTTTAATAATATATGAGGGACTCTCTATCAGAATTCTGTTAAACAAGTAAATGGAAGAATTTTGAAAGGATTTAATGTGCGGAACTCGTTTATCCAAATGATTAAAGACTTCTGATAATAATAATTTCAGGATCAATGAAATTATAAGTCATCGAATGATTGGTATGCAATACTGCGTGTAATATTTACAAGTGTATTATATAAAATAACACTCTTATGATACAAAATTCGTTGTAAACTAAACCCGCACACGTTATAAAATTCGTATTTTGAAAGCTGCTGGCTGCTCAAGTGGGTTTTGTACAATGTTAATACAAATTATACGAAACCGTAGAAATATGTGATACTACATACGTCAAGTATTATGAAATTAATAATTTGTAAAACTTTTAATTTGTGTTCCTTCATAGAACATCTAGTGTTTTGAAATTGTGTAGCACATCGAACAAGACTTATTTTAGGTCTAAAATCTAAGAATCTGAACTTAAGAATGATTTGAAGAATGTAGAATATTTTGTAATTGAACTTAAATGTTTTACGCAATACATTGTAGTAGTTTGAAGTTTTGTGAACCACTACAGTAAAATCGGTATATCGTAGAAGCCAATGTTAATCCAATATGATTTCAAATTATAAACTTCTAGACGTTTTAATAACGTAAAAAAAATTGTTAGTAAAACAAAACGTGACGAAATAGGTGGATAAGTCATCTTTCGTTAAGCTAGTGCCCGAATTTAGCATTTTGCACCGTAATAAGCTTCCGATGTGTGTATCAAGGCATTGTGGAGCGTGCAGTTTACAACGTATTTTCTACATATACGATTCTGTATGATACATTTGAACATTATGCGTATTTTTAATGCCAAATTTTTGATAACATTACTCCACTGAGCCTGAACTTATTGTTTTAAGAAGTCTTGAATCATTGGGATAAACGAGTTCGAAAATTAACCCACATTAAATTTTTCCAAAATTCTTTTATTTACTTGTTTAACAGAATTCTGACAGAGAGTCTCGCATATATTAATAAACAAGCCCTAGAAAAAATTGGAATCAAGACGGTTCAATAAGTTGATCCAGAGAAACACACAAATTGCCATTTTACAAAAAAATTAATAACTTTCGCAATTTTCATCGGATTCAAACTAACAAGTGCTTATTTTCATTGGTTATTAGCAGGCTTTAATTTCCCATAAAAATACATTTTTTTGGATTGCTTTATCTTTCCGAAAACATTGACCACATGCTCATTTTTTTTTCAAAAATGACGAAAAATTAAGAAATAGTTCAATGGATTCGTAAATAACATCAGAACCTGTAATCTCACTAAAACAACATGTTCCAACGATCTAAAGTGCATTCAATTACTTTTAATTCAACATAATAATATTTCATATCGATACACTACAGCCGAAGATATTTGGATTTTACTGAACGCACTTTTAATTTTATAGGTAAAATTCATTTTTTCACTGTAACTCGAAAACGGTTCTACTGTACATTTTTTGGACCTCATTTTCGGATTCAGCACACGATTTTACATTGAAAATGACCACTAGCTTATTTAGTTCAGAAATGGTGTAAACTAGTGTAACTTTTATTTCCGCATCGTTCACAACATAATTTCACAGCTACAGCGGAGTACTACAAGCTAGCAACTTGAAAATATTTTGCGATTTTCTCCAAAAATTTCAAAAAACATAAATATGATGTTTTAACTAAATTACAATGCCATACGCAAAATAGTTTTTTTTCATTCGTTTTCCTCAAATTTTCAACTTTCAACGTTGAATGTATTCAACTCATTGATTTAAAAATGCAAACAAATTTTTGATTAATGGGAATGTTGTGAAGAGGTTTTCATAGTGTTGACAACTTACAATCGTGTTTTGAATATTCTACAGCGATTTTCTCGTAACCCGTCAAAAGGCGGAGTTGGGTAGCAGAGGGTTAAAGCGTACAAAAAGTAATCAAACGAAAGATGTGTCAAACGCGCAGCATTCTGTGATCCATCCACTACAACCATCACTAATACGTGCATACAACGCAAACGTATGTGAATGTCTTATTTTCGATACAGTTTTTTAGGAACCTGTTCTGACTAAGTACACAGGGTGCCATTACATTAGGGCATTGAATTTTTTTTTAATTCTTAAAGGCCCCCCAAACAAATTTTGACAAATGTGAAAGTAAGCTCAGATGCCAAATTTCACATCATTTGGGCAATTCTAGACTCCCGCCCACTTCGCTTGAAATTTTTGAAAATGGGACTATGGGAAAATATGGAGGAAAAATACATTAAATGCCGTAATTTTTGAAGTAGCAATCAGAAATTTACAATTTATACCTCTTTTTTAAAGGAAATAACCTTAGTATTAGAATGGAGATATTTTTGTTTCTAGAAAGATAGAGAAAGTGAGGTACTGTGTCATTTTGGCCCCAAAATCCCCTATTTTTAATTTTATTTTTTCTGCTTCGTGATGCAAATCATACATATATTGCAGTTTTTTTTTAATGTGAAAAAATCTCAGCAATCGAACGGTACCTTTTTGATCTTTGTCCGACTACGAGAAGTTGGGGTTATAGGGCCTTTTGTAATTCATATTGAATTTTATCATTTTCTCGTGCATATATCTCTATTATTCTTTAATCAATTTTCATTAAATGTAGCTTGTTGAACGTGGAAAATTATTAGGAATACAACAAAAATAGATTCGTTAGCGGTAAAATTAGGAACATTAAATTTTTTGACATTAACTCTACAAATCACATTTTTTCATTAAATGTTCTAATACCTCAACTTCCCCTATTTTCCCAGGAATGAATCTTTTCTCATGTGATCCCTAAGCTTCTTTTACACTAGTAGTAGTAAATTAAATAATAATTTTGTTGTTAAATGGAGTTAATATGTGCGATTTTATGATAAAAAATGTGAAATCGAGACTATATGTCAGTGAATTTGATGTTTCTGAATTTTACCGGTAACGAACCTATTTTTAATTTATTCATAAGAATTTTCCACGTTCCACAAGGTACAATTTATTAAAATTAAGTGAAACATTATAGAAATATATGCACGTGAGAATGATATAAATTATAAATATAAATTTAATATGAATGACAAAAGGCCATATAACCCCAACTTCTCGTATTTGGACAAAGGTTCCATTCAATTTCTGAGATTTTTTCACATTAGAAAAATTGCATAATATGTATAATTTGCATCGCGGAGCAAAAAAAAATATCAAAAATAGGGGATTTTGGGGCCAAAATGATCCAATACCCTACTTTTCCGTATTTTTCTAGAGACAAAGCTATCTCCATTCTAATACTAAGATTATTTTCTTTAAAAAGAGGTATAAATTGTAATTTTCTGATTGCTACTATTGCTAAGTTATAAAATTTAATATATTTTTCCTCCATATTTTCCCATAGCATCAATTTCAAAAATTTCAAGCGAAGTGGGCGGGAGACTAGAAATGTCCAAATGATATGAAATTTGGCATCTGAGCTTACTTTGACATTTGTCACAATATGAGAGAGGGCGGGGGGTTTTGAGAATTCCAAGAAAAAAATTGTAATGCCCTACTTTACATGGACGAAGAAACCTATGTCAAAATGGATTTCAGGCAGGTTTCCAAGCAAAAGTTTTATTTGGTCACAGCATGGGATGTTCTCCGAAGCAAATTTAAGTTTGTTTTTCGCCGATAAATTCGTCAGGCAACTGATGATCTGGCAAGGAGTTATCAGCTGTGGACTCAAAGCCAAGCTTTGTATCACTAATAAAATGATGGACTTGCAGCTGTCTAAGTAAGGGTGTCTGAAGTTCTGGTCAGATTTGGCAAGGTGCCACTACAGCCGGGAGGTCCTACAGTGGTACTGTGATTGAAAAGATTGTTCTAAATATGGGAAAAATGACCGCAAAGTTTGACCAGTCCAGTGTACGGTAGAGGAAAGAGAAAATTCCAAAGAATGTCAGCGAGTTAACCCGTACACAGTTAAAGCTAGTTTGCGATTTTTTATAGATGTGCAAAGAAATATCTTCATTTTGACAAAATTACATGTTTCTTACGATTCAATCCCGAGAAACACCTAGTTTTTTTTCCGGATTCTAAGTAAAGCGGATTTTAGTAATACTGCTGCAGCTTGGACTAGCTAGAGCAAAATCCATAGTGAATTTTTTTGTGACATCTGTTCTGTCGTGTGCAATGCATCAATCACCAATGAACAGTCTTAACAGTCGTTATTTCGATTTAATAATCAAACAAAATCCACTTTGATATAACTTTTCCCAACTTTCGGCCAGTTTAGAAATATATTTTTTGTCTTCAAACGTACTGGCTTAAAAACATTGAATTTCATACAGCTAAACAACCGACTTTGTTGCAAACGTTAGCCCCTGCTCGGAATAAGTGAAATGATGCTCAAAGTATAACTATAAACATTCATTTCATGCAGATGATTATGCTGTAAGGCAGAGGAATTAGCATCGTTCATAAAGGCTCGATCTAACACCGTCTCTGCTACAACAAAGCATGTCTTCTTGCCACAAGTTAGCTTTTCGAGACATTTTCAGTCCTCATCCCACGTTCTGAGTGCAGGCACCCGGTTCCATAGACTGAAAAATTACGTATGTACATACCGGCAGCATACAAACGAGTCTCCATAACCACGATATCTCTAGGGTTGTTCTGATTTATTTTAGCGTCAATTTAGTCCCAGAAAAGTTGTCACTTATTATGAGCACCAACAGCGCTAATTGGAATTTAAATTTCACATTTTTGTAAGTCTGAGTTGAGTGTTGTATTTACTATTTAAGAAACGAATCGATTTGCGGTCATCGGAAAAATGGTTCATCATCTCCTTATCGACAGTTTCCCGCGAAGTATCATATAATCTTTAACCACCCCAACGTTTGTATTCCTTTCGCATGTTCAGTCGATGGTAAGATTGTTTCTTATTTCTCAAGATTGCGAAGATGCATTTTACTCCTATGGAAAGACACTCTCGAAGAATACAAGAAAGCGCAAGAATAAATGTTATGAATAGCGCACATAAACATATGTTCAAATGCGCGAGAATAATAATGCTGGGTGCTCGTCGTCTGATTATAGCATTTATCCGTTTGTGGCACTAAATTATTATCTAAAGCATTTTTTTTAAGAACGGCAGCGCTTCATGAAACAGTTCGCTAATTTCCCGCAAGGAATGTTGGCTCAAAATTCAAAGACTAACTAGAACTCTGTTTACTTCATATACAGTTGAAATATGCCATCCGTTATAAATCCTACTCTGACAGTACGATTGTGCCCCTGGCAGGCCTTATTGTACTTAGAGCATTCTTTTTCCCATAGATTTGGTTCCGGTAAACAAGCGCACCGAGACAAGATACGCCAACACTATCTGGGTACTAAACAAATCGTCTCATGCCGGTTCGTACATAGACATACCAGAAAAAGCGATGGGAAGACATTTTTCTACGAACCACGTTTTCCAGATGCATTCGAGCGTTTGTACAGGCTTCTGTCGGTTGTTGATATACGGGGTGAACTGCGTGGGGACAAGACGTTTCCACCGTAAGTTTCAAGAAAGCGGGATTTAAAACCGGCTTTCGAAGCCAGCTTCCCGGTTTTGAGCCCGTGTCAGCTAGGCACGGTGAGGCTTAAAGTGTGTAGATCTGTTAATCTTCGAAACGGTGAAGCCAGTTTTTTCACAAATGTGTACGCCTTAAACGACACATCGTGTTCGAAACCTATACGATAGATGCATATACGCACCAGAACGTGGTGCCGCCTATATTAGCCCTCGAAGCCAGTGCAGTACACTACGGAACAAGCCACGAATATATAGGTATGGAAAATATATTTGAATTAACATTCTTTTCTGCCTATTTTCCATCGCTTTCATCGCAGTCCTCCGCAAGACCGAAGCCCAAATAAGACCCGGGAGGGAGATGAGAAAGATTGATTGCCATGGCATTCCTGGCTGATATGCTGTCTGCCTGGGAGACTTAGTGGTTCCATTTTTCATGGGCTGAAAGTCTAGCTGGGCGATGCGTCGGTGCATTCCATCGGAAAACAGTTATCGGGCTATGATGCAAATGGACTGTGTTCTCGAGCATGTTGTAAATTTATTGCAAATATGACGTTTGCTAAGCATTGCTTGTGTCCCGTTGGATGCATAATTTGGATACACAAGAGTTAGGAATCGTTAAATATTAGCTCAATCGGCACGTTTCGTACGTTGTTTGGTGATTTGCACCTTGCTATTTCGTCTCATAATTTCTCTGATGGAACGTGAAAGAGCGGGGGGGCAAGAAAGGTATAGAAATAAAACAAGGTAACCCAATATAATCACAACACAAAACAGTATAACAGTTACTAATGAAACTAAACGCCATTTTACCGTGAACAATAGCTAATAACGTAATTGTTTTGCCGCAGGGCAGTTACATAGTTATCAGATGATACGAAGTTCCGTAATCGGATTCACAAAGACCGCACGAATAATCTTCTGCACGTTGGAAAGTAGCCATTTGCTAATTGAGATTGCAACATTTAGTCACATCATATCTAGAACGTTACAGATGTGCTTCGTGCTTTTTCACATTTTCGGTTTCGCATTCGACTAAAAATCTTCCATATTCGTTGTAAATGTATTTTAACTGTTATGTGTCCAACAAAAAAAAACTCATAACTATGGCTTCCTGTATCCGATTTGGACACTTTTACATTTGTAAAATTGAACCGGATGAATGGATCTGGTGCTTGGTAATCCGGATTTTCCTGGGTAATGTTCCAATACTAAGGTATGATTTGTAATTTTTAATAATGTCTTAGCAATATGCGTATCAGAACTCTTCAAATTGTCTCGGAAGTCTGGTATTTATTGTTACGGGACCCTATGGCAATTTAAAAAAATAAATTGGAATGGAATGGCCACTCACGGCCCCACGGGAACCTGCTCCGGAATGTCCGTTCCGAGGTCAAATAATCAAATGGTTCCGAAACCACGAGATATAGCCTACTGATTCCAATTCCAAGAATATTGATACCCATATTGCTAGTATTCCATTGAAGTTCACAAATAGTATCGCAGTACTGGAACCTGCTTCCGGAAATCGGAATTCCCGGGAACCGAATGAAGTAACCCGATTCATTTTTACCAAGGCCAAAAGCGGATGAGTTCCTGAGTTCCAAAACACCCAAAAGCATCACAATCGGTTGGAGATTACCTTAGTTATTGGCATATCAGTTTTGTGGGTACCCGGGTACCCATGTCGGCCTGTTACGTAGTAAAAAAAATCAGGAGCCCCTCCTAACTCCCCCTTACTATATCAATAATATTATTATCCCAAAAGCTTGACTTAGTGAAGTTCTAAAACATAGGAATTTGATTAATTGAAACCTAAAAAGGTACCCGGGTACCGCGTCGGACACATAACGGTTAAGGATGTCGATTGTCAAGCATTGCGTGTATCCAATTGTTTTATAAAATTATTTATAGGTTCAGATAATTTTGATATATCTTTATATGTCAACATGGAACAGTATTTTGTAAGAATTGTCCATGTTAAAAAGTACATACTGCTCTCGGGCTTTGAACACTTAAAATTTGTCATTCCAGTACAAATAATCATGGACATGGTTGGGTCTAAAAGAAGACATAACTTAATCAACAATAAAAAGTGATAAAGTTGTAAACACAAGCGTGTAACAAACGATCACAAACTTTAGAACAGTGAGACAAATCTCAATATGAATACACAGAGAACTTATTGTTCTTATTTCGGAACCGGTTCAAGTAGATACAATACTGTACTGAAAATTAAAAACACAAAGACCAAATTCATTATCGACGCATTCAAGACAAAGCAAACCAAAATATTCAGAATAATCTAAACTGCAAAGAATACTGAAGACACTAGAAAAGAAAGGACGGACCCCTTAAAATGGCGAGCAAACAATGAAGACCACGTGCAACAAACAAGATGATCCTTACCTAAGTCTCGCTTGAATTCCCACTGAGACGCCCAAAAAATTGTTTCAAAATCGTTCAACACGGGTCCAACGATGGACGTTCGTTGAACGGTTATTTGGACGTTGTCCAAATTGGTCCAACGAACGTCCTTCATTGGACGATTTTGAAACCAACCGTTCTTAGAGGGTTAGTACAGTTTCTGTTGCACTTACGTCTGGCCGTGCTGCCAAAAGTGCACATCGATGTTTCTTCCGTTAACCCGTAAACTAACCTGTGCCATTAACGGGGTTGATTGTTCTGTTTTGTTGCAAACATCGTGTACTTCCAGAAGTTTTGGACTTATTCGGATATCAAGATCGCGTAACTCTTCCAACTATTATTTCATTTCATTGGTTGCTTTCGATGACACTGAACCATTCCCGTTTGTAATTACGATCGGCAGGTGCAGTGGGGATCAGAAAGTACCTACAGTGAGGTCAAGCAGAGTAATACACTTCGGTTGGTGGTTTAGGAATCTAATGAAGTTTTAGCTGTGTTTAAAATATTGTCATGCTGAAGTTATCGGGAAAAATGGAGATCGATTAACATGATGAAGACAACCTGGTACCTGAAAGACTTGGATGTCTGGTTTTCGCAAATAATCGATTATCCGTTAATCGAATAATTTTTGAGAGCTTGATTAATTCATTCGATTAATCGACCAAGATAATCGATTAAAATCAATAATCGATTACTTAGTAAATCTTAGTTTTCCAACCAAAAAAAGGTCGCTAGAAACATTTTGAAAAATTTGGAGAAGTCTTGTCATATTTTTTGTTCTGCGACTTTCATTTTCAAAGCATACCCTTCATCGATTATTGATTTTTCGATTATTTTAGAAATTAATCGATTATTTGCGTTAATCGAGTAAAAAAATACATCATTAGTTGCAGTTATCTTTAGCATTTCTGGTAAAGGGTATCACGCATGTCAAACTCGCATTCGTTACCATGCAGTTAATTCAACTTTGAGAACAGGTACGAAGGCGTAAAAATACGTGGCAAACGATGTCATGTCGATGTTGACTAGAAATCTCTTAGCTTAGCTGGGATAATCTTTAAAATTTCTGTTCAGGCTTTTGCTTTTAAAATCTTCTGAATAGTCAGCATATTTTTATTTCAGGTTCGAAAGTAGACCACCTACGGTCCTACCGAGTTGAAAGGCTTCATATGGGACAGTAGAAACAGTCGAAGTCGATAAAGAAGGAATTCTTTCTCAGGGAAAATCATTTATGTACATGTTACTCAGTATCTGCACAAAAATACTTTGAGAAGGAACAATATACAAAAGTGTCTAGCGCTCATCTAGTTCCACAATGCATTACACAAGAGGAATTTCATGAACTTCAAGTAAGAACATTGGAAAGTCTATCAAGAATCAGACAAACCCTACAAGCAATGGGGCGTCTAATAAATTCAAGGGTTTGCAAAATTAAGGAAATTTCTTACCTTCAGAGTGATCCTGAGAAGTCCAAAACAATTCAAGGAATTTTTGTATCGAACTTCTTTTAAGGCATTGATGAAAAAATCAGAACAGAAAATCTTCGTGATTTAGGGGAGCCTTATGAACTCCTCCTCATGGAATTTCTAATTCTAAGTATTCAACAGCTTGGCGTCTCAGCAACCAGTTCCGGCGGCAACGATTTCGACAGCGTGCCTTCCACTTCCGGTGGTTCCAAGCTTTCAGTTTCCGCTACCCCCGCTACCTAACCTATTAACTTGGACTACCTCCGATGGTAACTACTACCCCGCAACCAGATCACCAAACTTCGTACTGCGATGACGTGTCAATTACGAGAGGACATCTTGCGGCACGGCAAACTACGAAAGATCTACTAAAATTTGGCGGCGATTCTGAAGATATTGGCCACGATTTGTCATAGTGTATGAAATGACTTGCCGGATGTGTGGTTTTCGAAACGATGAGTTGCTTGATCGGCTTGAAAAGTCTGTGCGACAAAGCGCTAAGCTCTGTCAAAGGTCTGCTTCTACATCCCGACAACATTCCGATGATCATTCAACGATTGAATACACTTCGGTAATCCGGAGTTCATTGTGGAGACGATCGTGCGCAAGATTAGGATGATTCCTCCACCCAAGGTTGATAAAATGGAAAATGGAATGTTGCAGTGCAGATTCTGTCTGTCACGTTCCTCAGATGGATGAGTCGTTGTACAATTTCGCATTACTACAAGAATTAGTTGACAGCCTCCCATCAAACTTAAAAATGAATTGGGTTTTTTATCGGAAGGTGTGTTGTGCAACTACATTGCTGAAGTTCAACGAGTGGCTTGGATGAATGGTGAAAGCTTTAAGTGGGGTGAACCGACCACGGCTTGCGAGGAGAAACCGGAAGGAAGAAGCCTATATTCATCTACATTCCCCGATCTCGCTTGAGGAAAAGACAAAGCATGCTAGGTTCCTCGATATGTCACCGAGTGCACGATGGGTGTTGGTGAATGAAGATCTATCGGAAGAGTCTGACTAAGCATTTTAATTCCTGCGAACGGAAAGTTTCATGCGATCATAACGGATGTGATCTTCATCATCGGTAGCTGCACGATGATAACAAGCACGAAAAACAAATTCCCAGCAGTTCATCGCAAAATATCTCCTTACTGTTTGATCGGCGGAGTTCTGCTAAAGTACATCCGAGTTACGGTGCATGGCAGAGAGAAGTCCATTAACACTTATCCCTTGCTCGATGCAGGATCGACCAGGATGGAGCTAACCCTTGTGTATCACTTGGACCGGCGGACAAGCTAAATACGAAGAAGACTCGGTGAAATGTGCGATGGATATCGCCGCTCTACAAACTCCGACTCATAATAAACGAATTGAATTAGAGTTTGAGTTAGTTTAAGTTTACGGAAGTTTATTTGCGTATTGTTGCCCTATCGGGATCTCGTAGATAATTCCTGTCCCCCACCTCCTCTCCACGGATAAGCGTGGACTTTTCCGTATATCCCACCCTCCCCGAAATTATCCACGTGATGTATAGATGACCTCCAATGATGTTTATTATTTTACTTCTATCTCCAAAACGAAAAAAAAACTCGTTTAAAACATCAGCTTTCAAATACTTCAAATCCTTGCTTAAACTCATGAACTGAAACATATCAGTGTAAATAGACAATTTTCTCATCTTTGTAATGTAACCAAAAGAAAATTGAAATAAAGAGCATACTTTTAGAGTTAGAGACACTTTAAGACATACTAATTCGTTACAGAAAATAGTTCAATATTTCTACAACGGTTGAGATTTGATGGTATGCGTAGAATGATTTATTTACTAAATATGGTTTTATATCACCCCTCAACAGATTCTTAATTATGATCTGAATACTTTATACATAGATCGCCAAAACTGTGTGTATAACTATAGCCAGCACCACATTGAAATTACTGGCTCACCTAGCCTTATTTACCCCTGTTTGAATAATTTGCCGATACTTTTGTTTTATACTTGTAATAACCTCCTTTCTCCTATTTCGTCTATTTCAGCACGAACTTCACGTTTCGCATCACACGAGCAGCGGATCGCAAAAAAAAACAAATATCGCAGCAAAACATTAAATCCACTGTCCACAGGTTTAACCGTTTCGCGCGACTATTGCGCTGGCTAGTTGACCAATGACGACAGTGACCGCGAACTAAGCCAAACTGAAATCAACCTTCTGATTTCGGATAGTCTACGAGCCACGTAGAAAGAAGGAGCTTCATCATCATTATGAGGAATTGATGCACTGCGAAATGCGAAACTCGTTCTCGCGAAACTTGATTGTTTGATTATGATCGCACGGTAAATTTCTTGAGCAACACGACTCTGGCGGCGACGACGGTGGAGGCGAACAGCAGTTTCATAGGAAGCTCGCGTCGGTCGGTCGTGGTCTACCGATTCGTGTTTTATGTATCGGAACTTGCTGACTGGTGTGAGTGGGTGGTCAGCCAGGGCTCCGCGAGACATCCGTTGCTTTTCGCCGGGCCGGTGACTATGATTGCCTTCACCGGAAGTGAGAATTATCCCTCCATTTCGTTGGTGAGCGGTATTAGCATTCATTGAATGTAATTGTTGTTTTGTGTGATTTCCAGCTCATTTGCATAGCTCTGTATTAATACGCACAAAACAGCGGGGGGTCGGAAGGAAAAGGCACGTGATTTTTATTTGTGTTTTACGCGTTGGGGGTCTGTGATATGCAGTGCTATAGCATACGAATTCAATTCAACCAGAACGATCGGAAGAGATCCATTCAGTAGTGTTTACATAGCCGTATGCTACCGTTTTTAGCGGAGTTAGTGTTTCGATAAATACAACGAATGGCATGCGTAATTCGTAACGGGGAAGAACAAAATTATGAAGTGCTATGAATGAGCCAAATCCTACGTGTTTATGTGATCGAAGTGTTTTGTGTTTAATCTGTGTGCTGTAATTACGAAAACGTAAAAGAAACCGGCGACACCCCAGTGACCGAAAATGGGTTTGGCATCGTCTAAAGCGGCCAGCAGCATAGCTGCCAGTAACGGTGGCGTCGGTAGTTCCAAATGTGGCAGTGTGCTTGTAGAAACACACCATCCGGATATTCAACAGCCCTGTTCACTGCTACCGTCGCCATCGAGTGGCATCAGTAGTATTGATGCATGGAAACCGTCGAGCTGTCACGTACGTCAGGCTAGTATCCGGTCGCGGAATTTACAACCCATGCCAGACATTGGCGAGCTGGATCGTCGGTTCGCGAAAGTGCTGGTAAGTTATTTTGTTTTTGTTTACACAGAAAATGTTACAGCAACTGTAAATTACTGGAACGACTATAAAAAGCATATTACCTCAATAAACGGAAGTTAGACACGTTCTATAATAACGAAGGAAGCGCAGTCTCCTGATCAAGCTAAAAGAATGCATCTTTCTTTGTCTCAGTATAGCGACAGCCGGCAGCTTTCTTTCTTGAGTTGATGTATTCACTTCGTCGGCAGCGTAGCGATAGAAGCTCGCCAGCTGGAGACGTTCGGTCCCTTCTAAAATAAATATTTACTCGTTTGGAACTGCCGCTGTATACGGTCGCGTAACCTTATGGCATTCCCATCTAGCTTGCTCCATAACGGAACGACGACTCTGGGCTCGAGCTGGGAGCTAGGGTACTAGACTAGTGCACGAGACTCTATGAGTACACTCGAGCATTATGAGCTTATTTAACTTGGCACTGACGCGCACTCCAACAGCGCATAAAGATGTCAGCAGGGCTGAATTTCAGTGCCAAGAGGTGAGCAGTACTTCAGCAAAGTGAAAGGGTTTTCTGGATATGTTATTAGCTTTAAGTGTTTATGTCTCATACATGAAAACCTCTTGTGTAGGCTGATCAAAACTATATAGGGACTAGATTACTCAAATGGTTGTGTGAAAATTGAGGCACTCAATTCGCACTTTTCCTCGCTCGAACACATGTTTGTAAGTATAAGTTCCTTTTACATTTGATATTTTTACGGCAATATCACAAGCTGTTGGTTTTTTGCCTGGGAAAAGAAATTACTTACCTCGTTTTCCTCCCCCGTTTAGTTAACTGTTTCGATTAGATGAAAATTTCATCAGTATCTTGCACTGCATTGGCACCCGATAGACGCTAAATCCAAAAATTAAACAATGCTTGTGTTCATACTAAACTACTAAACTACTGGTACAAAAGTTCTGTTTACTGATGAGTAACAGTGAAAACGAAACATCGTTTCGACAAGCAAACATGCTAGGGTGATGAGACTATTTGCGCCATGTTTCTATTATCACCCTACCCATTTGAAGCCGTTGGTTAGAGCAGTGTCTGCCATCTTTGTTCAACGCATTGAGTCAAATGGTAGCGCAACAATAAGGGTACTCGATTCGAGTTTTAATTGTGCTCAAACACGAGAATTGTACTGTTTTCAACGCATTTGTGTTGTTATATTGGTTCTTAACAACGAAACAAAGCGGTTGATGTCAATTTTTACGCATTCCATTGGTTGTAAGGCAAGAAATTACCGAATTATTGAGGCACTTTGCTTAGTATGGTGAAAATAGGCTCATCACCCAATATTTTAAAACTATTTTGAACATGAAGCCTTGAAGAATTTGCGTTTCGATTTCGTCGCGTCAGTATTTGACACTGTCTTGGTACCAGACCCACTACGGTTACATATTTTGCTCTTCGGACACAAAAAGGTTCTATTCAACTTTTTTTCTTTGAGAAAAAATAGAAAGTTTATTTCTGTTTGGCTTTTGCTCCTGAATAAAATTAAAATCATTCTGATTCCGGATACATCCCTGTTTCCTGCCCAGCATCTTCCTGGTGCGACATCAAGAGCAGTTTGACTGAGCATCCTGCATGCATTCACTGCACACGTCTCAATGAGTTCCATTGAGGTACCTCGTCATCGCTGTCTTTGTCACTTTAATTCGTTGTTGTGAATGCAGTTTTGTTCATCGTTTATTTACCTACCTACTGTTATGCGGAAGTAGGCATACTCATTCATCCATATGGTACGATTGTTGAATAATCAACAAGGGACACCCTGCTGTAGCTATTTTCACTGGTTTACAAATTTGATTGTTCTATAACTAATAGCTTTATCCTCCTGATAATGCGTCACAGATGTTCGCCAAAGAAAGGTGGAACCTATAAGAAATACATTCGTTTAAAATGTTTATCAATTTATCCTTGAAAGTTGTTTTAACTTTCAAAACAAGCGCAAATATTGCTACCTGTTATGAACCAGAATTCTTCACCCGGCAGAAAGTCTGTCTGTATTCTTCTTTCTTGCATGTTTTTAAGATTGTCAGAGATACATGTGCAAGATGGTAAAAGCTTTCCAACGAATTGATTTGCATAAATCAGCAAACTCTCGGATGCAACATTCAGGTTATTTATGTAAATTTTCTCCAGTGAGTCCCTTTCTATGCGGTATACAACAGTAGGTTAGGATTAGTCAGCGTAGCAATAACTCAATTGCCAATGTTAAACAACTACTTGCATTATATGCGTCATCGTGTTAGGACAATAGGAGCTTATTTGCATTTTTCATTAGTGGCATTTTTTGGGCTTGGCGCAGGTTTTATCCTGTTGTATGTTGCGATTACAAAAAACTATGTGTAAACTATGACACAATAAATTGTTATTTAAGTACAGAATTTGCAAACGATTTTAATCCATTTAACACCGTCATAAAATCTGTCTTAGATTTTCTAACAAAAATAAATCGGTTTTTAGATTCACGAAAAAATTGCAATTTCGTATTGTTTACAAAAATTGTCCCCAGCTCCTGAAATAATGTATAATAAACTTCGTATTTAAGAAACCATTTGCTTATCCACAAAAGTAGTTCATATCAAACAATGCCTGACTTTTCACTCAAGTGTTTGGTAGAGTTTGGTCATGTGTTGAATATGTTTAGTTAACACTTATTAACTACATCGAGTAAAGAGCTGTAGAATTCATTATCGCATTTTTCTTGGGGAGTAATATCATTAATATTCACGATTGTAGAAGCTTTGTCACGTTCTTCGTATTTTTTTTGTATATTATCGTGATATTTTATCCCGCGACGTGACATGCCAATATGAACTATATAACGAAAGCGTATCTGATTGGCAGCATCTAATGATTTTGTGAAATATTTCACGAACACGATTTGTGACTCTGTAATGGATTTTTGGTGCTCAGTCCAGTTTTCGTTTTCTTTCCGAACATCATTCTGACCTTTTTCTATGTTATATTTCATGGAACAGTTTTGCGGAACAAAGCTGAATTCTTTATTCCAAATTGCATGTAATAGCTCACGTGGCAATTTTAAGACTCTGTGCTGAGCTGTATGAGTGAGAAAATAATCAGTAATATCTTCTAAATGTCACAAGCATACAAGATAGATCGTGAATAGTATTCAATGAATCTAGAATCAGCTCACAAACCCATGAATAATGTTTTATCATTTTGTAAACCATTTCAGCACGAATGCCAAGTCGTAACTAATATTCTAGGAACCAGACCAGTTCACGAATACAAGAATAATATTTTGTTTCAGTACGAGTACGAATGGCAATCGTGGATCAATGAATAAACCCACAATGCATGAACAAAATGTTATGATTTAGTGAAATTTTTCACGTGCACGAATGACTAAGGACTAAGATACTAGCGATGATGAAACAGTACACGGATTCATGAATAATATTTCATGATTTTGTCAACTATTTCACGAACACCGATCGTGACTAATATACTAGTAATCATGAACCAGTTCACGAATACATAAACCGTTATATGCCATTCCTGTACTAAACGTACCACACAGTTATTTTATTGGGGTCTCTAGGATCTGTTCTGGAAGCTCATCACACTGAACAGGCAGTTTTGTTTATTTATTACCCCGCCCACCAAAAAGGAGCTTTGCCAGAAGCGATGATTTTTTGACAACTAATTGCAAGTTTGATTGAAGTCGTGGCTCAAGCAAATATTCTCTGCATGATAAAATTGCAAAGAAAACTGAACAAGCTAAATTATGTTGGTAAATTATGATCAAAAACATCCTTTATGAACGAATTCAAACATAAAAAAGATGGGTGGGTAATGTCTGCGACATAACCGGAGAGATGTAGAATACATAAGGAACACGTTCTTCAAATATGTTGATATTCATTGGAATTTTCGGACAAAAGGTGATTTGGGCGAGGAATATTTCAAATTATTCTTTACAAAAATGATGGTGGTCCTGACAAGGACCGTTTTTGTTGGCGTTGTTGGCCTTGGTGGGGAGATGCGCTGGCTTCGATTTTCGTTGGATGCTTCTGACTTCTTACTATTTCCGGGCTTAGCTGTTGTCCAGGAGGTGATTCTGACATGATTGGTGTAGGTGTAGGTCGTCAACCGGTTATAATTTTTCAAGCGTTGTTTACATTTGAAATTAAACCACTGGATCAATTAAAAAAAGTATTGGTCTGTGATATGAAAAGTACGAAATATATCTTCGGGTTTCTGCATTGACGTTTTTGACAAATACAAGATCAATGCATGTGCCTGCAAGTGTAGTTGCTTGTGATGGATCAGAGATCAAACGAAGCTTGAAACATTCATTCATAAAATAAACAAATTTCAAATTCTCTTGTTTTGAAACATCTATGTTGAAGTCGCCTGAAACGACCATTGGAACATTCTGATTTCTAGACTAAATATTCTACATTAAAAGATGGGTGGGTAATGTCTGCGACATAACTGGAGTGTCGTAACTACACTTGTGACGTTAATCCAAATCTAATGATATGCAACGAAATTACGTTTGCATGTGAAATTTTCAAATGATTCGTTATAATTATGGTTAAAAATTCTAATTGGGAATTCTTTTCCATCACCAACTATTTTTCTTTTTTTCGAATCTACAGCATTCTTTGAAAATATTGTTGAAATGTTATTGATGAAAAACTGAAAATGCGTTTGGCAACACTGCTCACTAAATGGATGGTGGGAATACGCACATTCGTTTTGATTATGCTAGTATTAGTAGCAGGAAAGAATGAAAAGGAACATAGCCCGAAAACGAGCAAGCGAGAGAGCGATAGTAATTCGTATTCGCTCTACTAAACTAAAAAAAGATGGGTGGGTAATGTCTGTGACATAACCGGAGCATCGTGACTTCACTTCGAGACGTTAATTTAAATCTAATGATTTATGCAGTTAATCAAAGGAGGCTGCCAAAAAGTTCGAATAAAAGCACGCGACTAGTGTACTTTGCACGTTCTATATTTTATCAACACTAGAGAGAATCGAAAAAATAATTCAAAGTGTAATAGCAACATGCAATTGTGGCAACACTGGCCATGGGATGGTGGGGAACACGCACATTCGTTTAATTTATGATGTATTAGCAGCAGAAAGGAATGGAAAAGCAGTGCGCGAAAACGAGCGAGGATAATTTAAATTCTCTTTCTATCCACATATCGTATTTCTAACCTACTTGCTGAAAATTGTTAAACACCTCAAATGGATATTTCAGTTTAACTCTTATTAGAACACAATTAATTGGTCCTGAAAAGAACCGTTTATTGTTTTATTGCGGGAGCATAATTCAGACGCACTCCCCGCGACACGGTGAGCCAGTTTAATATATTTGGCCTGAAAGTTATGCGTTTGGTGCAGTATTTTGCATTCTCGAACAAACCAGGCGCACTATTTTGCATTCTCGAACCAGTAGGCATCGTTGGCTTCTCGGGGCATCATTACGACTGAGGTTTGTAAGCATAGCTCGACTTTGCAGTCCTGTACAATCTCACGAACCAGACGCTGGAACGATAGCCTACAGATTAGTTGCCCTTTAGTTGGGGCGAAATTCTTGCAGGGCGACAGTTCCGATGAGTCACCAGTAGCTGGGGCACTGTTTTCGTCCATCGCCATTGCCAACTGCTTTCCTTCGGTGGACTGGCTGCTTGCTAGTGCTTGAACGAATACGAATGATGAGAAAAACCGACTGACCAATATTCATATATAAACACACGAGAAAGCACTACTATCGCTCTCTCGCTCGTTTTCGTTCCATTCCTGCGCCTTTCCTTTCCGTTCGGCTACCAATACTAGCATAACCAAAACGAATATTCTGTCTTTCCATCGCCTTCAATGTAGTGGCCAGTGCTAGCAAACTTGCATGTTCAGTTTTTCAATAACAACATTCAAACAATATTTTCAAAGAATGTTACAGATTTGAAAAGAAGGAAGGAAAATATTTTCACAAATTTAAATTCTTTTGTGTTATTTGTTAGCGCTGATAAAGGCTATTTAGTTTGCTACTAGCAAGGAGCTGCACAAACAAATCGATTTATGCAGTTAATCAACGGAGGCTGCCAAAAAGTTCGAATAAAAGCATGCGACTAGTGTACTTTGCACGTTCTATATTTTATCAATACTAGAGAGGATCGATAAAATAATTCAAAGTGTAATAGCAACATGCAATTGTGGCAACACTGGCCATGAGATGGTGGGGGAACATGCACATTCGTTTAAGTTATGATGGTATTAGCAGCAGAAAGGAATGGAAAAGCAGTGCACGAAAACGAGCGAGAGAGGATAATTTAAATTCTCTTTCTTTCGTTCCACACATCGTATTTCTTATATAGACGCTGGAACGATAGCCTACAGATTAGTTGCCCTTTAGTTGGGGCGAAATTCTTGCAGGGCGACAGTTCCGATGAGTCACCAGTAGCTGGGGCACTTTTTCGGACCGTCGTCATTGCCAACTGCTTTACTTCGGTGGACTGGCTGCTTGCTAGTACTTGAACGAATACGAATGAGAAAAACCGACCGACAGATATTTATATAATCGCGCTAATATGCACTACTATCGCTTTCTCGCTCGTTCTCGTGCCGTGCGTGAGCCTTTCCTTTCCGTCCGGCTTCTAATGGCCTAACCAAAGGAGTATGCCGTCTTTCCCCCACTAACTGCTCTCGTCAAGCAACCAAATACGAATAATCATAAAACAAACATGTAGTGGACCTATATATAAACTTTTCATTATTTTATTGTTCGGTTGGTCCACCATTTTGACGGCTCTGTGCGGGATGGGCTGAAAATTTTCACTTTTCCGAGTCGTTTTCGAAAGATTTTTCAAAACACAATTTTTTGTTATTAGTGCATGTTATACATACTTAAAATTTTAATACAGCATAGAGGAACATATTTTCAACAAATTGGCCTAAAAATCAAATCATTCTGTTAAGTATGATAAAAGTTATTAACGTTCAAAATCTGACGCGGTGCCGCAGCCGATATTTTGAAACGGGACCCCTATATTGAAAGCTTAAATGTATTCTACATTAAAATTAAATTCGCCGCGCGATCAAATGCGTTATCATAGAAACGCTTGTGCCCTTCGCGATGGTATAAATCTGGCTACACATGCGGACACACAATAGGGACATACGCCCGTGTTATAGCATACGCCCGCGATATCGCACACACACGTCCGCATTCTCGCATTTTTATGTGTGCGAATATACGCTCGCGAACATAAAACTTCTCCGGTTATTCAAGTGAATATGTCAGCATTTTGTGGTGTCAAGTACTATTTTACTAACGCCCGTTCCTAAACTTTTATGTTTCGCTAATGTGCGGAAGCCACTACGGTTTGTCCTAGCAGCTCAGCTCCATGTCTTCAGTTTCGCCTCCAAAAAGGGAAACTGACATACATTATGAAATCTCACAGCGCCATGGCCGGATTACTAGCATGGGGAATGTCACTTTTCCAGATATGAACCGTACGCTCAAAACCGCAGTTCGAACAAGCATTCAGAAACACACACACACGAATATACAAGCGGTTACACGGCTATATAAACGAATATATACACGCAAAGTTACATACACGCGACACACACACCCATAAATCAAACCCATAAACATACAGTCGCTCGAGCTCTGCGCCATAATACAACCTTGATGATAAAAGTGAACATGCAATTGTGATCATGCACGCAAATCTACACCCGCGATCTTGCAAGCATAAACACCCCTCGTGTGACTAAGTGAGCTAGAGTGCGATTTTAAAAACTTTCTCACGGTCACTTCCAGAGGCATTTACTCAGTATAGCAGCTTAGGTCCATGCCTTCAGTTGGACCATTCTCAAGAAATAATGCGCTCATTTATACTAGATAACACGTTTCAGGGCAGTATTTGCCGGGTACTCTACCGATACAGAAAAACGCAATTTCTTCTAGCATCTGAAGTAGAGATAGGCTAACCGACTCAGTTTAGTGAGCGAATCTTGTCGGAAAATAAAGAATCCACCCTTGATCGATGTAGTGAATCATTTAAAGAAATATCTTATTTCATTTGCGCTTATTTATTTTTATGTGATTAATGACCACAGCTAACTCACTAGCTTCTTTTTAGGATCATCGTTCTTCATTAGTTCGGTGCAGCACATTCATTCAGTTACATTCGCCTAAGTCGCTCAACAGCAGATTTTTTTTAAAGGATCGCAACTTTTTAAAAAGAATCGTTGGTCACTCACTGTTTTTTCAAGAGTCAATTCGCGATGCACTCGCCCATCTCTAATTTGAACCGTACATTCAGAATTAAATATCGGATTTGTGGTCCGTGAGAGCATTAAAGAGCCTACATAAATATTCAAATGATCACACGGTTATATAATCGCATTTGCACGTATAAAGTATCATATTAGCTAGGATACGCTACATACAAAAGCCCACACGTTCAAACACAGTAACATACAAACGCTCGAAGTCTTCGCGACCACGCACACACACACACATACAGCTACGATCTCGCAAACATTCAAACGCCCCGGTGAGTAATGAACGTTTGAGCAACACATAAACGCGGTCTCAAACGCGAACATAAAAATGAAACACTCATCCCCACGTGATCATACACTCAACATAACAATCAGCACTATGCTACATATCTCTTTAATAGGAAAATAATTCAACATTTATTTTTTCTCAACTATGGAGAAAATCGTTTAAAACCACCTTTGCACATTAAGGGCACAAAACTAAATAACGAACTAAATTAGTTATGGAATTTACGTTTCGACTTCGTCTCATCAGATTCCGACACTAACTTGACAGGACTAAATAAGCTAGAGCTGGATTGACGCTAACGCTAAAAAGACGCAAGCACGATTGATTTTTTAGTTTGCTTACATTTTTTTAATTTTTCCAAATTGTATTTTAGGTATCTAGTCGCGACATATAATTTTCAATTCTAACAGAATTTGCAGCCAATTTACATACAGGGTTATTTGCTGAGCAAGTTCAACAATCCTACTATCTCTGAAAATCATCCGTCATATGAGGCTCGATTATTACCGGATTAGAACGTAAGATTAGCACTTTTCTCGGTCATAACATCAATAAACACATTCCTCGAAATTAACTAAAATAATTAATTTTACTTGAAGTTTGAGTTCTTTTGAGATGTTTTGATACGTTACATATAATGTACATTAGGTATAATGGATGTTTGGCATGATGTTATTGTATAGCTTTTTAATGTGAATTTTAACCTTAGGCTCGTTTTTTGTCGGGTTAGAAAAACCTATGCTATGCTGCACTATTTTCTCGTATAACTTCAATATGAGACTGCAAAATCCACAAAAACATACAAGATATTTTCCTTGTTATTGCAAAGGGAGGACTGAAGATTGCTTCAAATAAGAAAACAGTTTTGAATCAAATATATTTCAAGTCTATTACATGTATTACCGATACAATTGGAACAGAATATTTATGAATAATGCACCGTAACGAACACAAAACAGTTTGTTCATATCTTTAGAGGCATTAACTTTGAGCTGGTGCGTCTAAGACCAAACATAAATTTTGGAACTTTCGAAAACTTGCAGTTTTTTGGGCAGATTAAGCATTAGGTTAAGGATGTTACGTTCGCTAAGGCTTTATTTATTTCTACAATTCATCACAGTACACGGATATATCTTTGATGGTAACAAGCATATATTCATAGAAATAAATAATATGGAAGGTAATTATTGTAACAGCAGCAATATTTCTGTATTCGGTCAATAAATAGTAATATAATTTACCATTCTTCATTTCCTGAGCTGTTATTCAAAACAATTGTTTGTTCTTGAACAATTTCAACAAGCGTATGTGTTTTTGCAAGTTTATACAGTAAAATAAAATATTGATAAAATTGGCCAGTTTCCATTCACGCTTTCACGAACCGACGATAAAATCGTCGAAAATGAGTTTCTTTAACAGATACATCAACATGATAATTTATGCCTAACACCCTTTATGTCCAACGCATATTATGCCTAACCACTGTTATGCCTAATGTCTTAATGCCTAACGTCCATACACGGAAAAAATGTGAATAAAGTTCCATGTCATGTAACGAAAACAGGACCATGAACAAAAATCACATGTTTTAGAATTATGTTCAATTTCCCTTCAGTAGCGCCCGCATAACGCTTTTATTAGCAGAAATATCACAACTTATTGATTTTATTAATAGATTTAGGAACAATAGTTCACAAAATCAAATATTTATATTTTCTCGTGAACTATTTCACGATACTCGGAATTTTATCATGAACTAATTCATGATTTCTAATGTATTAGTCACTATCCAATATCCTCGTGAAATAGTTCACAAAATCATCATATATTATTCTTGTATTCGTGCACAGGTTCATGATTCCTGGTGTAATAATCACGACTGACCGTGCATTTCCGTGAAATAAATCATAAAATTTTAAAATATTCATGTTTTCGTGAACTGATTCATGAACCCTAGTATAGTAGTCACGACTTATCATTCGTGCTCATGAAATCGTTTACAAAATCTTCAAATATTATTCATGTATTCCATAACTGGTTCATGATTCCTAATATTTTTGGCACAATCCAATATCTGTGCTCGTGTAAAAGTTCACAAAATCATGAAATATTATTTATGTATTATAAGCTGGTTCATGATTCCTAATATATTATGCGCGGTCCAATATCCCTGCCCGTGAAATTGTTCACAAAACCATGAAATATTCATGTATTCGTGAACTGGTTCTTTATTCCCAATATATTAGGCACGATCCAATATCCGTGCTTGTGAAATAGTTCACAAAATCAGAAAATGTGATTCACGTATTCGTGAGCTGATTCATGATGCCCAGTATAATAGTCACGACTTACCATTCGTGCTCGTGAAATAGTTCACAAAACCAGAAAATATTATTCATGTGTTCATGAACTGGAACATGATTCCTAGTACATGATTTATGATGTATTTTGCGTACTTGTGATTTTTAAAAGATATTTCTAATCATTTTCAATTTTATGCAACATGGTAATGAAATTTTCAAGTGAATTTTTTCACAAAATGTGGAGTATTCGTGTAATCATTTTTGTTCCATGCACTTTTCTACGAAATATCCAGCTGCTAGCGTCCAGTAATAGGTACTAGCAGTAGTTATGAGAAAACTATTTGGTCCTCGTTATTCGTTATGAACATAAATCGCTCTATTCATGACTAAAATATCACGATAACGTGAATAGAAATTACGAAAATTGCGACTTAGATCCTGAAATCATGAACATAAATCATGAAAATTCATGAATAAAATAGGCGGTAACTTGATGAGAAATCCCGAAAATTGCGAATAAGCTCCTGAAATCATAAACACCGTTTGACTGTCGGCTGTGGATTCCTAATCATGAACGAGAATCATAACAAAAACTAAGCATGTCCAGGGAACAACGACAGTAACCGAACCAAACATTCGAATGTAACCCAATGTAGATGAACGAGTTTTTTTTTCGTGTAATGTATAACGATACCTATCGTCCATCTACCTAACGTATTATACTTTGCACCTATGGTGGAACACGTGTACCATATCCCATAAGAAATCAATTGAACATTAGCAATAGGACAATTAGGGACCATTTATAAATTACGTAAGATTTGGGGGGGGGGGGGGGGCGAGGGGGTACACGACAAAGTGTGACATGATGTGACATATGGGGAAGGGGGATTGCACTAGAACGTTACGTAACATGTTTTTATTGAAGAATTTTTTTTTTGGGAAATTTGTTACGTAATAGAGACGGGGTATGAAAAATTTGTGACAGTTTGTTACATGGGGGGGGGGGGGGAATTAAATTTGATCAATTTTTGCGCAACGTAATTTATTAATGGTCCCTTTTGAGTTGCTATAATTGAGTTGGTGTTTCCAAATACATAAATAGGATTGTGAGTAGATTTTTCGCAACAAATAGACATTGAAAGATACCAAATAAGAACTGAATGATTGACATATTAATATTACATAATTTTACGACCCAAGCTTTTATTTTCAATAACAAATTTTTTCCCTCTGCATGCCATCTCATTGACAGGCTGTGCAGTTGGTTTTACGTATTGCGTTTATTGAATTTGAATCATACCTATTTATCGGAACTCGAGGCGAAATACCACAACCTCATTCACTGGAATGCCTGACGGCACACCAATTGTTTAAATATTTATCGAAAGCGAAAGTAGTATCGTCCGTCTCGAGGATGACTCGCAGAAGCCCTCAGTTCTGTATCGATTTACCTTAGGTCAACATGAAACTAAAAGTGTCACGGAACATTGTTTGTTGGCACATTTCAATTGCGTTTTGATAGTATGGAGAATAAGCAGATGGAACTATTGTAGGACGAAACAGAGCAGAAATGGGAATTTGTAAAAAAACACGCTGAAAATAAGATTATGTGAAACACGAACCACGACTTTCGCAATTCAATAGCTATTTTGACATGAATGCATAATTTTCTCAAGATGTTGTTGGGAATGTTCATTCTTTAAGTCATATCACGTATACCATCTGCATAACTCAGCTTTTTCGGAATGAGTTTCAAGCTTACTGATGCAATGATGCAGTTGAAGTGCCTGCTAAAAATTGAAAATCAATGCGAAGAAATGTTTCTCCGTAACTGCCAACCAAGTAGAGCTAGTAAATCCCCGACCTAACTTCAAATCACTCACATTTGAATCAATAGTAGTTTAATGCCATCGGTTGATGACAAAACTATTCACATTTTTGCATAGGTTTGCAGGAGGTGATGTAAAATTTTTATTTATTGAACCAAGATCGTCGGAAATTGGGGAAGCATATCCCTAAACAACGAAAGATGTAATCTATCGGAATTTAACACTTGACAGTGAAATATGAAGCGCATACAAAATGCCTACTATAACAACCGTCATTTTGTAATGAAAACTAAAACGAAACGAACCAACATAACCCCGCCAACAAAAGCAGCTAGTGCATTTTGAATCTAGAACACTTCTGACTAATGGAGCAGCACTTCCTGTAATCAAAACTGTGCTGACAGCGGCAGGGTGCTGCTCATAGCTTGGAACACAAAAAAGTCGACAGAGTTGAGACGGAACAAAAACACATGTGCCATATGTATCTGATGCGTCGTTAGATTGACAGCAGCCGGAGCGGAGACCTCCCCAGTTGGAAAGCAGGCGAAAGAGTCAAGGGCAAATCAATTTTCCGAAACATAGGCGAGAATTGTCTACCACAGAGCAACGTTTATCGTTCAGTGCACCGAAAAAGCGGCAGGGGGAGAAAGTTCAAAAGACACATTTTAATTAAATAATCCACCCGCAAGTTAACGTATCTACAGCCAAAAGGAAGAAAGCCTTACCGGGAGTAAATAGCGCGTGGGAACAGGGCCTTTCTGTTTTCCCTATCGCTCGGAACGGGAAGAAAGGCGAACGTTGAAGATAGTTTGCTTGGTATGGTATGGTATGGTGGTGAGCAATTGGAAAGTTTGTTGGATCGATCGGAATCAAACGCACTGCAACAAACATTTTATCGAGCAGTAACGTGCCCCAAAGGGAGTCAGTTACAACCGCAGATGACTGAGGGTTACCGCAATGAAATGATGTTTACCACGTTCATCTCCGCTGGGATCGAATACTTTGTTTCGAACCGTGTGACGAAGTGTTGATCTTATGTATTTTGTCAAATATTAAATTATTTTCATAACTTATAGTCATAAACAGCTACCAGCATGTTGTTAAAACCCAATGCAATTAGGTGAAATACTTAGGAATAACAGCTGGCTTTTTGTCAGATATGGAAATCGGGTGACTGAAGGCAGTATATCAATTTGTTTAGGTTTATCAGCTTAAACCGCATTTCTGGGTCAAAACTGGGTGGATACGCAGACCACAAAAATCAATTACCCGTATCTGTTTTTTTTTTGCGCCAATCACGAATATGTATTGCAATGCAGCGACTTTCCGAAAATAAGCTAATGATAACGACTGAGCAAAAAGTGCTGTTCTCGGCGTATTGTATTCGAGTGTCCGACTCGCTTACCCAGCTCCGGACTGACATTATGAGGGTACTGAATCGTTGTTTTAGCCCACGTTCTGCATCACTATAGTAATTTAAAAACTGCCGGTTCAGAATCGAGGATGATTTATTTTAAATCGGCCTATATTGTATGTAATAGAATAGCAAAGAGATGATTGTGCCGAGGTTGTAATGCTGGTCTCATCAGCCAGGCATTATATATTCGAATCCCTGCCAGGAAGTGCTCTCAATTTTGGTAGAATCATTGTAATAGTTCTGCAATATTACTATCACACTTCAACACACACTTCAATTTACAATAACTGCACATAGATTTATCGCTAAAACCCTTTTTCTTGATTGTACGACGAATGAATTCTGTTTTAAGATTGAGTGGCCATCTACCAGATACAATAGCAATCACGCATAATTGTATCATAACGAATCTTTTGAGAGGTGATTTCAATTATTCGCGCGCAGCTCTACAAATTGCCCTGACCTTAACAATTGAAGTTTGGTGATTGCTGTAAATCATTGCGACTGAGGAATGCTTGTGTGGCAGTGAGACTGAGGTTGGCTCCAGCATGAATCATCTGTACAATTTCTGTTATTCTGTAATCATAAACCTCCCAATCCTTTTCATTAGGCTATGAGATCGGTGTATGGAATGTTTTCGTATCAAAATCTAAAGTAATGTGCCTATTTTGGCCCTATTAAGGAGAGAGTCACACTATTTTTCGAACAAATTTCAAATGACGCTATACTATCTATAACCTCTCTCAGAATAAAGTATCAATTTACTGTTTCTTAAACATCTACATCATACTTATTTAGCAGAAATATCTCTGTTTTCTGCACAAATGAAAATAAACGTTCTATTCTGTGCATTTATTCTCACCGCAACAATCGAAAACAAATCTGGTTGAAACGTAACGCCTTATATTCCATTACGCCAAAAATTTCTATTTGGATACCTCTCCAGATGTTCGACGTCATTGCATGAATTGTAAAACGAATCAATCTACTTTTACATTTGTCCATAACAAACATACGCACATGAAAGAACCTAATCAGCAGTTAGAATAAGCTCCCAGAATTGCGCTCGCAGTAAATTACCATGCGAAGGCTAGCAAGTGGTGATGACTAGTTTCACATCAAACATTGCATTGTCTCGAGCCGAATTTTATGGGCAGATGATAATAAAATCTCTACAATTAGAAATCCGTTGAATGAATTGAAATAATTGATTACACATACCTAAAATTGTGTTACAATAATTTTTTTAGCTTATGTTTTAGTATTGACTGTACTACTGATTTCTTTCTGTGTGCTAAATGTAAAAATATTGTTTTGATTGTGGTAGTATTATGTACTACCGTATTTCTGTATTACGTATTATAAAACTAGGCCTATCCTAGCGTTAAAGAGTGTTTTATGTAGTGAATTAATTTTCAAAAACGAAACGAAAAAGATGGGTGGGTAATGTCTGCGACATAACCGGAGAGATGTAGAATACATAAGGAACACGTTCTTCAAATATGTTGATACTCATTAGGATTTTCGGACAAAAGCTGATTTGGGCGAGGAATATTTCAAATTATTCTTTACAAAAATGATGGTGGTCCTGAAAAGGACCGGTTTTGTTGGCGTTGTTGGCCTTGGTGAGGGAGATGGCTAACGATGAAATTAATTGTTAGCATGAGGAAGTCGCGTAGTACTGGCCAATGGAAGAACAGATAATAATTGATTCCTGAAAATCAATTTTTCTTTATTCATGTAAATTATACATACTTACAAATCTAACAGAAGATTCCTGATCATATTTCTGTATCATTAGTGCGAACATTGTGTAATTTGGTTAAGTACAATGAAAGTTACAAACTTTCCAAACTCGACCTTCTGTTCCTTCAGAAATATTGAAATGGGGTGTCTATATTAAACCGTTAGTCGTGGTCACAATAAAAAAAGATGGGTGGGTAATGTCTGTCACATAACCGGAGCGTCGTGATTTCAATTCGAGACGTTAATTTAAATCTAATAATATTCAACAGAATCACGTTTGAATGGGAAATTTTCAAATAATTCTCTATGGTAATAATGGTGGTTCTGAAAAGAACCTTTGGTATCGGCGTTGGTGTTGATGGTGATGCGCTGGATCGTTGGATATTTTTGGCATGATAGTTACGTGCCTGGCGAACTGTTTTGTAGCCTCGAACAAAACGACAAGACTGGCTTCTTCGGGTACCATTACGGCTGAACTTTATAAGCTTAGCTCGACTTTGAAATCCGGCACAATCTCACGAATCAGACACTGGTAGGGCCATTTTGTTTGCTACTAGCACGGAGCTGCACAAAAAAATCATTTAATGCAGTTAGTTCACGGGGGCTGCCAAAAAGCTTGAATAGAAGCATGCGACTTCAACGTTTCTCTTAAACACATGCAACAACACATTCGTTTTGGTAATACTTATAACAGTAGAAAGGAATGGAAAAGCAGTGCACGAAACGAGCGAGAGGATAATTTAAATTTTTGTTCCGTGTGCAAGCTACTTCTTTCCACCCAACGTATTATGTTGCTTGTTGAAAATTTGCTACACACCTTAAAATGAAAGTTTCAGTTTAACTCTCACTAGAACACAATTGATTGGTCCTGAAAAGAACCGTTGCTTTTATTGTAATTTACGCCCACTCCCACAAACCGACCAAGTAGGCACTGGCTTCATTACGGCTGAGTTTTGTAAGCGTAGCTCGACTTTGAAGTAATACACAACCTTACGAACCAGGCGCTGGAATGTTAGCCAGCGGATTAGTTGCTCCGTTGCCCTTTAGTTGGGGCGAAATACTAGCATGGCGACAGTTCCTGATCGGTAGTTGGTTGCGATGGGCCACCAGTAGCTGGGGCACTTTTGCGGACCGTCATCATCGCCAACTGCTTTCCTCCGGTGGACTGGCTGCTTGCTAGTGCTTGAACGAATACGAATGATGAGAAAAACCGACCGACCAATATTCATATATGAAAACACGAGAAAGCACTACTATCGCTCTCCCGCTCGTTTTCGTGCCATTCCTGTGCCTTTCCTTTCCGTTCGGCTACCAATACTAGCATAACCAAAACGAATATTCTGTCTTTCCATCGCCTTCAATCTAGTGGCCAGTGCTAGCAAACTTGCATGTTCAGTTTTTCAATAACAACATTCCAACAATATTTTCAAAGAATGTTGCAGATTTGAAAAGAAGGAAGGAGAAGATTTTCACAAATTTAAATTCTTTCGTGTTATTTGTTAGCGCTGATAAAGGCTATTTAGTTTGCTACTAGCAAGGAGCTGACCAAACAAATCGATTTATGCAGTTAATCAACGGAGGCTTCCAAAAAGTTCGAATAAAAGCATGCGACTAGTGTACTTTGCACGTTCTATATTTTATCAATACTAGAGAGGATCAATAAAATAATTCAAATTGTAATAGCGACATGCAATTGTGGCAACACTGGTCATGAGATGGTGGGGGAACACGCACATTCCTTTTAGTTATGATGGTATTAGCAGCAGAAAGGAATGGAAAAGCAGTGCACGAAAACGAGCGAGAGAGGATAATTTAAATTCTCTTTCTTTCCACACATCGTATTTCTTATATTGCTTTCTGAAAATTATTTGTTATACACCATAAAATGTAAATTACAGTTTAACTCTTATTAGAACACAATTAATTGGTCCTGTAAAGAACCGTTTATTGTTTTATTGCGGGAGCATAATTCAGATGCACTCCCCGCGGACACGGTGAGCTAGAACGCACTATTTTGCATTCTCGAACAAACCGACCAAGTAGGCATCGTTGGCTTCTCGGGGCATCATTACGACTGAGCTTTGTAAGCGTAGCTCGACTTTGCAGTCCTGCACAATCTCACGACCCAGACGCTGGAACGATAGCCTACTCTGTTGCCCTTTAGTTGGGGCGAAATTCTTGCAGGGCGACAGTTCCTGATCGGGTTGCGATGAGTCACCAGTAGCTGGGGCACTTTTTCCGCCGTCGTCATCGCCAACTGCTTTTCTTCGGACTGCCTGCTTGCTAGTGCTTGAACGAATACGAATGATGAGAAAAACCGACCGACAGATATTTATATAATCGCGCTAATATGCACTACTATCGCTTTCTCGCTCGTTCTCGTGCCGTGCATGAGCCGTTCCTTTCCGTCCGGCTTCTAATGGCCTAACCAAAAGAATATGCCGTCTTTCCCCCACCAAGTGCTCTCGTCAAGCAACCCAATGCGAATAACCATACGAACAAACATGTAATGGACCTATATATAAACTTTTCATTATTTTATTGTTCGGTTGGTCTACCATAACGACGGCTCTGTGCGGGATGGGCTGAAAATTTTCACTTTTCCGAGTCGTTTTCGAAAGATTTTTCAAAACACATTTTTTTTGTTATTAGTACATGTTATACATACTTCAAATTTTAATACAGCATAGAGGAACATATTTGCAACAAATTGGCCTAAAAATCAAATCATTCTGTTAAGTATGATAAAAGTTATTAACGTTCAAAATCTGACGCGGCGCCGCAGCCGATATTTTGAAACGGGACCCCTATATTGAAACCTTAAATGTATTCTACATTAAAAGGGTAAATTCTCCCCCCGAAAATCCAGTTAATTGTAGCAAGTCATTCGATGTTTTATCCGAATATGTAGCGGAAGAAATTTGTTAATTTCCTCGCATTGAACGTAATGCCAATGAAAAAGATGGGTGGGTAATGTCTGCGACATAACCGGAGAGATGTAGAATACATAAGGAACACGTTCTTCAAATATGTTGATACTCATTAGGATTTTCGGACAAAAGCTGATTTGGGCGAGGAATATTTCAAATTATTCTTTACAAAAATGATGGTGGTCCTGAAAAGGACCGGTTTTGTTGGCGTTGTTGGCCTTGGTGAGGGAGATGGCTAACGATGAAATTAATTGTTAGCATGAGGAAGTCGCGTAGTACTGGCCAATGGAAGAACAGATAATAATTGATTCCTGAAAATCAATTTTTCTTTATTCATGTAAATTATACATACTTACAAATCTAACAGAAGATTCCTGATCATATTTCTGTATCATTAGTGCGAACATTGTGTAATTTGGTTAAGTACAATGAAAGTTACAAACTTTCCAAACTCGACCTTCTGTTCCTTCAGAAATATTGAAATGGGGTGTCTATATTAAACCGTTAGTCGTGGTCACAATAAAAAAAGATGGGTGGGTAATGTCTGTCACATAACCGGAGCGTCGTGATTTCAATTCGAGACGTTAATTTAAATCTAATAATATTCAACAGAATCACGTTTGAATGGGAAATTTTCAAATAATTCTCTATGGTAATAATGGTGATTCTGAAAAGAACCTTTGGTATCGGCGTTGGTGTTGATGGTGATGCGCTGGATCGTTGGATATTTTTGGCATGATAGTTACGTGCCTGGCGAACTGTTTTGTAGCCTCGAACAAAACGACAAGACTGGCTTCTTCGGGTACCATTACGGCTGAACTTTATAAGCTTAGCTCGACTTTGAAATCCGGCACAATCTCACGAATCAGACACTGGTAGGGCCATTTTGTTTGCTACTAGCACGGAGCTGCACAAAAAAATCATTTAATGCAGTTAGTTCACGGGGGCTGCCAAAAAGCTTGAATAGAAGCATGCGACTTCAACGTTTCTCTTAAACACATGCAACAACACATTCGTTTTGGTAATACTTATAACAGTAGAAAGGAATGGAAAAGCAGTGCACGAAACGAGCGAGAGGATAATTTAAATTTTTGTTCCGTGTGCAAGCTACTTCTTTCCACCCAACGTATTATGTTGCTTGTTGAAAATTTGCTACACACCTTAAAATGAAAGTTTCAGTTTAACTCTCACTAGAACACAATTGATTGGTCCTGAAAAGAACCGTTGCTTTTATTGTAATTTACGCCCACTCCCACAAACCGACCAAGTAGGCACTGGCTTCATTACGGCTGAGTTTTGTAAGCGTAGCTCGACTTTGAAGTAATACACAACCTTACGAACCAGGCGCTGGAATGTTAGCCAGCGGATTAGTTGCTCCGTTGCCCTTTAGTTGGGGCGAAATACTAGCATGGCGACAGTTCCTGATCGGTAGTTGGTTGCGATGGGCCACCAGTAGCTGGGGCACTTTTGCGGACCGTCATCATCGCCAACTGCTTTCCTCCGGTGGACTGGCTGCTTGCTAGTGCTTGAACGAATACGAATGATGAGAAAAACCGACCGACCAATATTCATATATGAAAACACGAGAAAGCACTACTATCGCTCTCCCGCTCGTTTTCGTGCCATTCCTGTGCCTTTCCTTTCCGTTCGGCTACCAATACTAGCATAACCAAAACGAATATTCTGTCTTTCCATCGCCTTCAATCTAGTGGCCAGTGCTAGCAAACTTGCATGTTCAGTTTTTCAATAACAACATTCCAACAATATTTTCAAAGAATGTTGCAGATTTGAAAAGAAGGAAGGAGAAGATTTTCACAAATTTAAATTCTTTCGTGTTATTTGTTAGCGCTGATAAAGGCTATTTAGTTTGCTACTAGCAAGGAGCTGACCAAACAAATCGATTTATGCAGTTAATCAACGGAGGCTTCCAAAAAGTTCGAATAAAAGCATGCGACTAGTGTACTTTGCACGTTCTATATTTTATCAATACTAGAGAGGATCAATAAAATAATTCAAATTGTAATAGCGACATGCAATTGTGGCAACACTGGTCATGAGATGGTGGGGGAACACGCACATTCCTTTTAGTTATGATGGTATTAGCAGCAGAAAGGAATGGAAAAGCAGTGCACGAAAACGAGCGAGAGAGGATAATTTAAATTCTCTTTCTTTCCACACATCGTATTTCTTATATTGCTTTCTGAAAATTATTTGTTATACACCATAAAATGTAAATTACAGTTTAACTCTTATTAGAACACAATTAATTGGTCCTGTAAAGAACCGTTTATTGTTTTATTGCGGGAGCATAATTCAGATGCACTCCCCGCGGACACGGTGAGCTAGAACGCACTATTTTGCATTCTCGAACAAACCGACCAAGTAGGCATCGTTGGCTTCTCGGGGCATCATTACGACTGAGCTTTGTAAGCGTAGCTCGACTTTGCAGTCCTGCACAATCTCACGACCCAGACGCTGGAACGATAGCCTACTCTGTTGCCCTTTAGTTGGGGCGAAATTCTTGCAGGGCGACAGTTCCTGATCGGGTTGCGATGAGTCACCAGTAGCTGGGGCACTTTTTCCGCCGTCGTCATCGCCAACTGCTTTTCTTCGGACTGCCTGCTTGCTAGTGCTTGAACGAATACGAATGATGAGAAAAACCGACCGACAGATATTTATATAATCGCGCTAATATGCACTACTATCGCTTTCTCGCTCGTTCTCGTGCCGTGCATGAGCCGTTCCTTTCCGTCCGGCTTCTAATGGCCTAACCAAAAGAATATGCCGTCTTTCCCCCACCAAGTGCTCTCGTCAAGCAACCCAATGCGAATAACCATACGAACAAACATGTAATGGACCTATATATAAACTTTTCATTATTTTATTGTTCGGTTGGTCTACCATAACGACGGCTCTGTGCGGGATGGGCTGAAAATTTTCACTTTTCCGAGTCGTTTTCGAAAGATTTTTCAAAACACATTTTTTTTGTTATTAGTACATGTTATACATACTTCAAATTTTAATACAGCATAGAGGAACATATTTGCAACAAATTGGCCTAAAAATCAAATCATTCTGTTAAGTATGATAAAAGTTATTAACGTTCAAAATCTGACGCGGCGCCGCAGCCGATATTTTGAAACGGGACCCCTATATTGAAACCTTAAATGTATTCTACATTAAAAAAACAGCAGTCTCCTCCGTCGATAACAGCGACTTTAAAGTCTATCTAAATGAGCTTTCAACGTTACTTCCGGGCGTGAAAGCCGCTTTTCAGATTGGTTGAAGAGGAGAATGTCGATTTATTGCGGATGACTTGATTGGCCACAAACCTGTATCTTACGGAGAAGTTATATAAATTTTATTCATATGATTTCAAGACAGATAGACCATTCAAGGCTTTCTTGAATCGGTTACCGCAAGGTCAAAATTTGAACGAAATACCTGACGACTGGAAAAATTTACTTGAAACTCCTTCACAAGTCATTTTTATGAGGAGAGCTGGCGTGTTAGGCCAGCGGCACTAACACGCCAGCGCGCTCTGGAATTATGAAGGAGCTTTATTCAATTCATTTTTGCCGTAATGAGGTTAATAATTTGAATGTATTAGAAAAAGCACGTTTTATTTTCCACGTACGAATCTGACCTTGATTCGTAGATGCCAAGGCTTTGGGCACGGCATAAAAAATTGTCATTTGGATTCCAACTGTATGATCTGTGGTGATTTGGATTCCAACTGTATGATCTGTGGTGATAAATCGCACACAAAGGACGCTTGTCCGGCGAAAGACAGCACAGAAAGTTTCAAACGCGCTAATTGTAGTGAAAATCATCAATCCAATTTCTGGACATGTCTCATTCAAGAAAAAAAAAATATAAATTCTCGTCCAAATCAACAAAAACAACAAATAAAAATTTACCAACTTCTTCAGGTACACTTTAACTTCTCTACATATACAAGAATTTTCTATCTCAGTCGCATCATCCTAAAACGGTGTGTGTTGTCTTATGCTTCAGTGGTAGGTAACACGGCTAAAATAACGATGACTACCATGTCTCCAATTTCGTTCTCACACAACGCTTCCTTCGCTCTAACCGATCTCGGTAGCACCAAGGAAAAAAATGAATTTCTTGCAGAAATCAATGGTTCGATTGATGCCTGCAATGCTAAATTCTACCTCCATGTTTGAAGCTTTTCAAAGTGTGGGATTCGCTAACAAAATTGTAATGAATTTAAAGTTTAATAATGACACCCTCCCCAAGGTTTAGGGGTTTGACGGTATTGCAAACATCATCAAGCATATTGCGTGCATCAGTCCTACAGAGCCTCTGACAGACAATTGATTTAAGATGGTTATTGCATTACGCCTCGATAGTGGTGCATCGAGGAGACCGTCTTATGTCGGGCTTATGCGTCTTTTTTATGTTATATGTTTCTTCATACTCTGCACCTGCGCATACAAACGCTCAACCACTGGTCTGTGCGCGGTGATGTGGCCGACTGGCGGATCGTCGTGCATTGACTTTTGCTGTGTGCCGTGTTTGCGTAAATTGTTCCACAATTTGATGGCGGTATTCGTGGACGGGGCTCACAGTAGGAGTCATTGTGTGTCCATTTATCGGTCGACTTCGTCATTGTGCATATACTAATTAAACTAATTTAATAAATACATAAGTAGAAACCTATTAGTTGTCGCTTTGTAATAATCGTAGTTTTTCGTACTAGTGTACAATTGTTATGTGCTAGTCGTATGTCTATCTATGTATGTGTTCGTCTGAGATTTGTGACAGTTGAGTCAGGGAATGGATGCAGAACTGGCGTATATGATAGAGTAGTGGCTAATACTTCTGGTGATCAATTTGTGCATTTGGTTCTATTCATTCGGGAAAGTCGGATTGGATAAATTAGGGAACAATGAATTTACCGATGCACGTGAGCCATCCATTCCCCATCCAGCATAGCATGATGAAAATCTAACAGCATGCAATTGTTGTTAATAGTAAATATACAAAATTTGCTGCATTAAGACGAGTTTGATTGTATGTTACATGTGTTTTTCTATTCATCTTCATTAGTCTGTACTTTTGCACATCTATTAGTTTGCTTTTTTATTATTCATGTATACCAAAATAGTATCGGTCAATTTATACACTTCTAATCAAGCTCTTTACATCTTTTTTTCTTTATTCGGCAGGATATGATTCCTTTTATTGGTATATCTCTACTATTCGCTATCTATAACCATATAGGTACAAACGCTCGGGTCCTTCGCGATAACACAAATCTGGCTACAAACGCGACCGTGCAATTGCAATAATTCACACCTACTAACGCCCGCGATTTCGTCTACATGGAAAAACTCCGGTAGTTATATAAAAGTAACGTCTTTAAACTTCCAAACGCGGTCTCAAACATTAACCCACCACTCGCGCGATCATGAAACGGTCACGTCCGGAAGTCTTACCTCGGTCCTAGCAGTCTGGCCTAATGTCTTCAGTTGAACCAATCAAAAAAGTGACGCTCATATTCACTAAACAACACGTTCCATGGTGACATGACCTGGAACTCTAGTGATATGGGGAAACGGACTCTCTTCTACCATCTGTACCATACACTAAAAATTAAGCGTCAGACTCACGGTTCGCGCGCGATCAAACAAGAATACACACTACATCATTATAAAATCGAAATTATACACGTGAAGTCACATACACGTGACAAACATGTTAATATACAAATGCTTGAGCCCTTCGCGACCATCCACGGCACCTACACCCGCGATCTCGTAAACATGATAACATCCCGATGATAAAGTGATTGTTTCAGCTCCTATAAATTTTCAAACGCGGTCTCAAGCGTGAACCTAAAAACTCTCGCGCTCGCACGGTCATGAATTGGTCTCTTCCGGATGTTTCTATCCTTGATATCAGCAGACTAGGTCCATGTCTTCAATTGGATCATTTAAAAAAAGAAAGCTCTCATATCCACTGGACACCACGTTACATGGTGACATGACCGGGGATTCTAGTGATATGGGGTAACTTACTCCCTGTCAGAATGTGAATTGTACACCGAAAACTAACTATCAAAATGAAGGTCCGCGTGACCATCCAAGAACGCACGCGTATATAGGAATGGCCACACGGTTTCAAAATACAGTTTTGTACACGCGAAGTCACATGTACGCGAGCACACGTGATAAAGACGTTAACATACGAGCACTTAAGCCCTTCGCGATTAACAACTAACACCTACGCCCGCGATCACGCAAACTTGCTAACACCCCGATAATAAGATGAATGTTTTAGCACTTACGAAGTTTCAAAGCGAACCTACCAACGTCCGTCGCGATCACGTCCGGAAACCATTGCCCTCTGTCCTAATAACTTGAATCCATACATTCAGTAGAACCAATAAAAAAATAAAGCTCATATCCTCTAAACAGCACGTTCCATGGCGACATGTCCGGGAACTCTAGTGATATGGAAGATCTCACCTTCTCCTAACATCTGAGCCGCACATCAAAAATTAAGTATCAGATTCACGGTCCGCGCGCGATCATCCAAGAACACAGGCGAATATGCGAAAGGCACACGGTTTTCAAATAGAATTTATACACGCGAGTTACATACACGTTAGCACACGCGACGTACAAACGCACACGCGATCGAACACGTTAACGTACAAATGCTCGAGCTCTTCGCAATGATACACGCGATCGCGAGTCCATACACCCGTACATACCTGAACCGTACAATGAATATCACACTCAGAATCACGGCCCGCTACAATTAGCCTAAAGCAGTGTTGACATTGCCTGTCTCGTCTGCAAATTGTAGTATGTGATTCTGACGGGGAGCCCTTCCGAGAACCTAGCTCTACAGCTTTAGTAGGACTACTCTCGAAAAAAAAATGCTACGATGGAGGAGGGGGGAGGGGGTTTAAAATCACTCAAAAAATGCTACGTCATTTATGGATGATCCCTAACTGGGGCCAATTTGGCGTTAGTTTGGATATATAGTCTAACTGATCGCAAGTTGGTGTCAGTTACTGACGAGTGGAACACAAAATTTCAAATCCAACTTTTCTAAGTTAGGTTTTGTACCCTTATGCGCAAATTTCTTCATCCATTTTTTTCATTTCAGAAAAAAATATATGTTACATAAGAAAATATTGTTCAAATGTTGCTTTATTATGTGGAAATTGACTGAGAATACTAATACTCTCTATATCTCCAGTACAATATTTTTTGAACATATATCTCTTGCTTACCTACATAACGTTACCGCACAACATAAAAATTACTTTTTGACTTAAACGGAATTTCGAGTAAATGTGTCGTTGAAAAATAGCCATAATAACATAATAACTGTATTCTCAAGTTGTTTTTGAGCGGTTATTTTTTCAAAGTAGTTTTCCATTAGGAGAAATTTAAAACAAATGAAAAATGCTTAAGCGGTTTATTTTTCGCTTTTTGAAATTTATTCGGTATTTATCCTTTGCTTTCGCAATGAAAGCGAAAAAATGACATAATACGAAGCAGCCTACTCATTTCAATTTCTAGCAAGATTTGTTTGATTTATGGTTGTCTTCAACGACCCCATTTCTCGACAAACATATGATTACGGCCTAAAAGCCAACTGTCAAAATCCACTTTGAATGGAAATTCCGGACAAACCGTTACACGCCAATCACAGATGTTGGTAGTAAACGAAAGAGAAAAGTTTTCTCTTTCATAAACTGTTGTGAACTGTGTTCAACTAGTAACGGTTTGTCTGGAATTTCCATTCAAAGTGGATTTTGACAGTTGGCTTTTAGGCCGTAATCATATGTTTGTCGAGATTTAAAGATTTGTTCGTTTTCCGTTTTCCTGCTTTGCAGCCGAACGGTAGATTTCAACAGCGGTTATACACTTTCAAAGCTCCAATCGTAGCGTAAAGTTATTACAGCTATTGCCACCACGCAAAACTTTTTGATTCGAGTGTTCCTTTGCCTACAGAGGATGCTCACGTGTAATTTCATTTTATTTTGTTTACCATGGTGCAAAAATCAAACGCGTATGACGGTTTTTTACTGCGATTCTAACACTTGACGGAAACGAGTTTCGCGAAGGTCAACCCGGCTCTGGTTATGAGTCACGGTTTAATGCACGGCTACCATTAGCATTTGCAAGCTCAATACCACAGCAATACGTCTGAACAAGTCTCTCGAGAGCCAAAAACAAAGTTATACTTCAAATTTGCATTGGACGCTGGATCACCAACGGTTTTGAGTGATTCGTCATGCTCCACTCAAACAAAAAAAAAGAAGTGACATTCGCATCCTGCTTACTTGTTAGCATTGTGTTTGTTTTCTTGACAGATAGTGGAGTTTATGATTCCTTATCATCTGTTTACTCGGACAACTTCATTGCTCTCGGAATAAATATGCTGTAAAAGTAATTCCCTATCGCGGTTTAGTGTCAATTGTGGCTCAGTGTTGGAATTGTAGAACATCGCAAAAACATACATATAAGTATTGTGTTTCAACATCCCAACTAGAGAGCAGCATCTTAAAAGTAACTCACCAGCTTGATTGAAATAGGAATATATGTGAATGTGTGGTAGAAATAAGCGATTGTTACATTATTCATTCTCACAAGATTTCTATATATTTAAAAAGGATGAGCTTAATGTCTAAAATGTGCTAATCATGGAGTTTCCATTTGTCGCAAATATGACCGCTTTTGGAACGAAGACAGGTTCTAATATTTTAGTCTGACTCATATCTCTTGAGGCACCGGTCAAGGCGTTTCTGTTGATTACGATCAGGTTGGGGGCTCGTCCAGAACGGTAGATGCTTCTGCTTTCTTTGCTATAACAAACGCAGATTTCAATCTATCGGTAACAATTTTCGAAAAACTGACCGCTATAAAAATACAGTGTAAATAATACACTCTAAACAACTTCTACCCAAATTTTCAAAAGAAAATACCGAATGGGTCATTTTCTACAGCGTTTTCTGCGTGATGTAATTTGATGTGGGACACCCTTAAATAGCGTTTTTCTCGATACCGCGTTTTTCAAATTGGCGAATACGATAACTCAAAAACTAATCAACGAATTGACTTGATTTTTTTTATGAGGATACCCAATATGTTAGTCTGTCGATGAACCACAGAAAACCGAATAAAATTCTTTCTCTTCCCATTATATTAAAGTAAAATGAGCAAGTTTTACGGTAAAATATGAGATTTATCGGTTTTCCGAAAACTCTAACTTTTTTCTATTTTTTGTGGTTTATCGACTAACTACAAGTCTAAGCTTTACAAAACTTATTGAATTTCCCGTATAATTTTATCGAGAGTTATCGTGTTTACCGCAGCGCTCCTCGACTTGGAAATGGTTGGACGTCTACTCCTGGAACGCTCGTATGTGTGGCTATGTGTGACTGAAAATAGTTTTTTTTTCGTGTAAAATTAATGTATAAAGCGATCTCAACATTGCACAAAAGATCTATTGTTGCCTTGCCTTCAAAATCGTAAAACAAAATAGCTTTCGTTTTGAGCACATTACACCAGACGCTCCCCTTAAGAGCCTCGTACCTTAAGAGCCTATATAGCCTATGATCTTTCTACGAACAAAACCAGCCTAGAAGTCGTATGTCATCCGGCGGATTGAAGTATCTCAACCAAGAATTGGTCCACTGGATTTCTGCTCCCATGTCGTAAGAGGCAACTGGAAACAGGAGTCTTCAAGTCAAGGGGTTTCTCCGTGCCGAGGACTGAATGGCTGGCAGGACTTAAATATGTCAGTCGCGTGTCTTACCCTTGCTGTGTTACGCTGATCTTTGACACAGTGGACATTTGTTTCTTCGCAAATCGTGGGATACAAATGATGGTCATGTTCCAAATACCCATTTCGAGGTTCGCTATAGGCGATTATAAGCCAACGTGATAGTGCTGTGATTGAGTATGGTTAGATTAGTACATTTTAATCGTCAGCATAAACGTACTGCAACTATGAATCTATCCCGCCTTGTGCAGGAAGGAAAAGCTTCCATAGCGTATTTCCATAAAGGAAACTTCTATGTTGGAAAGCTGCTTAGCTGCTTAGTCTTCGTAGCTTTCAACAGAAATGGAATGCTAAATCCACGTGAAATGCTTCGTGCATGTATACTTGCAAATAGTGCTGTGGACGCATGTCTCATATCCGAACTCACAACACGCGATATTTGTGCTGTCACAGTCAATATGACTGTTGATAAAACAAACAAGAAATACATCTATTGTCCGGCATAGTTTCATCTGATGATTTCGTAAGAGTTGCATGGTAGAAATGGGTTTCCCCTTATAATCGGCGGTGATGCAAATGCCCACCACATAATTTGAGAAACATCAATTGGAATAATTAAGTAGTACAAATTTGCACATAATTAATTTAGTAAATCGCCCAACATTTGCACAAGTTGGTGGAGAAGAGGCGCTAGATGTAACTCTTTGCTCTGACGGTATTACGCATAAGTTGGCAAACTAGCACGTATCAAACGAGCTCGAACCGTCGTTATCTGATCATAAGTACATCGTTACGAATCAAACAAACTCACTCATAGTGGAGTTAAGCGTGATTCTAGAAGAACATCTTCATGGAATACCGAACTTGTTCGATTCAATAAGTTATGTAGAAGAACTTTGAATCGCAGACGTTGGAACGGGTCGGAGGCATTTAAGTTGGCTCACAAAGCGTACAGATCCTCTGAGCTAAGTGGTTGGAAAAGCCTCTGCACAAATGTCTCAAGTCTCAACAAGACTAGTAGATTAAATAAGTTACTTTCGAAACCGATCGATGTCAGTTCGAATAGAACTGCTAATGATGAATACTCGTCTGATAAAGATTTAGTACTCCAATGTCTTTTTAACACTACTTTTGCTCTAACAGTGCTCTGAAAGCACTTTGTTCAACACATTCGAGATCGAATTTAGTAATCGCATATTGAAATCAAATTGAAGAACTTAGTATTTCAAATGCTATCTACCTTTTATGGGTACCCGGGTCATTCCGGTATTTCTGGAAATGAATAGGCGTACAAATTGGCTAGAGCGGGCACTGCGACTGACTTCGTTGGTCCAGAACCAGTTCTACCGCTGTCGATAAATTGGATAAAGCTTAAAATTCGCTAATTGAATACTATTGAAAATAATTGTTGCTATTAAAGTTGATCTTCAACAGAATTTTGCTTTAAGATCGCCTTGATAGTGGTGAAACTAGGAAGGCGTAAAACTCTCACCTACCCAAGTCAAAGTTCAGTAGTTGACTCCAGTGAGGTAGGGAATTTCACCTTATCCCTTCATCTGAACCGTACAGTAAAAATTATAACCTCAGAACGACGTTCTAAAGTCCATGCGAACATGCAAACGGCTACACGGTAATAAACGAATTCAAACACGTAACATTATACAACACGCTACCATACAGAACATGAAACAGGGTCAATACGTTAACATAGAAGCGCTTATGCTCTTCGCGACACTACAAATCTGGACATGCATACTAACATTCAATTTATATCATCTGCATACCACTACGCCCACGATCTCGCAAACATAAAACATTGCGGTGATCAGGTCAATCTTAGCACTTACGACTTTACAAACGCAGTCCTAAGTGCGATTATACGATTCACGTCAGGAGCTCCTAAAACATGTGTGGAGATTTCGTTTACCGTACCGGTACTCAACCGGTATTTTCCCACCTCTGCTTGAAATTCGGATACAAAATCAGGTGTTCATCACAATTCATTTAACGTAAAAAAAACTTAATTTATTTAAAATGAAGCTATTTCTTATACAAAATTGCAAAGAGGTCAGCATGTTTTGGAATTTCTTCCATACTGGGCTTTCTGTACAGAGCTATGAGTCGTTTTTCAAATTCAACTTCCGCTCAATAATTGCTTGCACAATGCTTTTTAATTGGGTAGTTTGATAAATTAATATACTTGTCAAGGTAATCTATCTTATTGTCGTGGTTCCACCTATTACCCATCAGGGTTACAATTTAGCACTGGGTTCGAGCACAAGTGATAAAAGGTGTAAGATCGCCACAGTGGAACGCTAATTTGTTGGCTAAACTCAAAGGATCCGCAGCACCACCCGTTCTCACTGTGGAGTTCGATCGAGCTAGGCAGGACCGAGAAAATTCTTCCTGGGAAGTTCAATGACTGAAACCGAACGGGAATGCAGCTGTTGTTGTCCTGGCCGGTGGTAACGAATCGCCTGCTTTTCGCCACTAGTAGTAGCAGCAAATCGACGCGTACAGTAGACGAGATTTAGTGGAATAAAAAACACGGTAAATTTTACTTATTTACTTGTTTCCTTGTTGTTTTGTTTCTTTATGTGCGAAATACTGATAAAGGTATCTGCGCAGCTCTTTTCATCTAGGATCTGCCGTGGTTAGATGCTACTTATACACTTAAGCACGTCTCGGTTGTAATGGTAGCTTTGGAGATTTGCTTAAATCTTCAGTGGACCTTTGAGAGCCTTAATGCAGATAGTTACACCATAGCTGCAAATTTCTTGCCAGATTATCAGTTTTCAAGCGAATCTATCGATGAAAACAAACGTGAATTTGTTGGGAACATCAGTACTCTCCCTGGAATCCATCTTGATACAGATTTCATCGTCCAAGAGAAGGCATCCTCTGTATTTCGTCAGAACTAGGTCGTCCAACTTCCGTAGATTCTGCTTCAATGTCCTTCTCAGTCACTTGGATATACGGAATAAACAGTACCTTGGTCGCAGACTGATGATACTGCGGCTGGCACCGTATTTTTGACAACATCTTGATTCGATAGTCGTGAGTTTCTCTTGATCAGCTGTCAATTAAAAGTTCCATCACAATGGTTTAAATTTTTCGGGTAACATTCTCACGATCACAGAACCGCCTGAAAACAACTCTCACGATGGGAACGGCAATTTTCAACTTTCAACTTTTAAGCGATATTTCGAATTGACGTCGGATTTTCGAATTAATTTTCCTGTTTCATCATCCATCCAGCAATGCATGTATTTTTTTTCATTTTTTAATAGATATAAGAATTTAAATGTTTACCGCTCCTAATAATTTCAGAGATATTAACCCCGAACAGGTTCCCTTCGAGCTACTCGAATTAGGTACAGTGCTCAGCGAGAAAACTGTGAATGACGTTTTCTCAAAATTATGTCTATCAAGTCCGGTGACACACAAAATGACAGGAAGCTACTATCGGCGAACAGAACCTGCTTTTTGTCGGTTTAGTCTTCGGTAAAGTATCTCGGATGCCCTATTTTGAAAGCTTTTGTTGGTATCTAGATAAATTGAAACTGATCTAAATCACTTCTATATTAAAATATAAGCCTCCTACAACAAATCTTTTTCCACTAAAGTAACTTGTTCTGATATTTGCAATATATGTTCAAAAGACACTTATGCTTCAAAATGTAGATGGCGCTGTATAGCAATACATGATAATAGCTCCAAAATTTAATTTTTGCATTCATGCATAACTTACTTGCGTTTGCATTCATAAATCACTTTGAAAACAATAAGTGATAATTTTCTTTAGGAAAGTTATTTGTTTTCACATCTTTTGGCATATTCTCCAAAGACACCTATATGTCATAGCCTGTGTAGATGGCGCGCATAGGAAAAATAATGTTCCTTTGACGAGGAATGTGTGTTCTGAGAATGTATGTCTCATAAAGGCTTCGGTAAAGTCCCTTCGATAAAATCAAGAATTCTTTTGATATCTTTGGTTTTGATCTAGTTTAATTCTATCGTTTGACAGAAGCTTTCTAGTGAAAAAAATTCTTCAGCAAAGTAGTTTGTTTTGATTTTATCCAAAATGTATGTAGATAGCGCTGTAAAATACGTGCCAAAGGCGGTTTTTAATTTTTTTTCCTGCAACTGGCGGAAAAGTTTATTTATCAAATTTTCGAAAATATACAATCATAAAACTGATTTGTATGGCGCTGGAAGGGCCCAAATCAAATGTCAAAATAACCGGGGAGACCTCCGACTCGTTTGTGACCTTAGCTGGATTGAAGCATTGCGATACGAAGATATGCTGTGCAAAGGAACGAAACCATCATTATGAGATCTCACATGGTTTTTGGCTCCGCGTGTGACATCGACATCATTGGCATTGATCGCAGAGCAGTGGAAGAGGCGTTTTTGCCTTTTAAAAGAGAAACTGTGATAGTTGGACTGACCATAAACTCTCACATGACAAAGCATATTAATATGATAGCTTTTTGCCTTTTAAAAGACAGACTGCGAGAGTCGGACTAATTATAAACTATGACAAGACAAAGAACATGCTAGCTGGTAGAGAACAGAACAAGGCAGTCCCGAACTGTGTTGGTTCCGAGGTGGAAACCGATGGGGTACGGTACGAGGTTGGCGCCGAAATCAGGTAGCTTTGAAGGAAGTAGACTATCGTGTGCTCGGTGTTGTTGAGAGAAGAATTTTGTGTTCAATGCTCAGCGGCACAGCACAAAATTAAGAATGGCATAGAAGCATGAACCACAAACTGCACCAAGTACACAAACATGCTGACATTTGAAGACTGATAAATCACAGTAGGCTACAGTGAACTGTACTTGTAGCGCGAATGCCGGAAGATGGCTCAGCTAAAGTTATGCTCAACAGAAAGGAAAAGATCATCGACTTCGAGGTAGACCACATACTTCAATTGCGCTATTTCTCCCCACGTTTACTTCACATAATCACTGAAAAAGACTTAAACGAAAAGTTGGAAAAACTTATATGGGAGTGTATAACGTATCCCTCTTTCTTTAACGCTATGAATAAATATCGAGCAATAGCGATGTTTTATTAAAATTAAGAAAATCACCTGAAAGCAAATGCTAAGTGCTAATAGCTAATAGTAATAAACAACATGATTTATGGAATTAGTAATCATACAGTTTACGACTGCGAACTGACGATAAAGAAGGATTAGTAGTAGAAGGAAACTCATACAGCCTTTGTGTATCACTTGACATGAAGTATGTCTGTATTTCACTACTTCAATATGATAGCAGAGTGAGTGCCTAGTGATATTTACTACTGTATAAACACAACGCATATCATTTGTTATATCCAAGTTTACAATAATGTTTTAACTGCTATCCTAACATATGTGAATGCGCCAAACTAACAATGGAGCAAGCATTTTATTTGATAGCTGATTCAATTATTTCTTTCGATCATCTTCGCATAAAAGACAAGATTTTGTTTGAATGTTCGATCATTCAACTCTTGTGGAGCCGAGCGAATAGGGATAGTAAATGCACAACGCTCTTATTGCACCAGCTAAAGCATGATTGAACTGAACTCCTACATAAAAATTCAAATCACCGTATCATCGCTATTAAATAGGTTTTTTTTTATAGCCGTAGCATGCACCCGTCTATAATAGGCAGGCTCAGCATTCCCGTAAAAAGTTGTTTCATATAAATAAACACCTACATGGTTGCATACAACTGGAATGTATGGTGGTCGCCTTGCTGGATCCGGTTTTGTTTTAAATATAAGAAAGGAACATTTTATTTTGAAGAAGAGTCAAGACGTCCGTTGCATTTTTCATTAAAAAACCGATGATTGGCTTGTGCAATGTTTTATAGGTGTTATGGTACATGCATTAAAAATTTAGAATTACAAGAACGGGCATTACTTTACATTTCAATAAAAAGTGATTCAGGTAGGCGTATGCACACTACTGCACAGCAACGAACTCATGGTGGCATGGATCCCAATCAGCAGCGTCTAAACACAAGCTTGAGTTCTACCGAAAGAGGAAACTTGATCTCATAACCTGCGCTGAATTCAATCTGTAATGCGTAGGAATATACTGCTCTGAAATGCAGCAGAGGTTCAATTTATTGGCCGGTGTATTTTTCTCAATTAGAATGTCTGCTCTGAAAATTGGCTGCACGCAAATGAAATTGGTTGAATCTGATTTGGGGTTTCATAGCGTTTGCCTTTTTTTTCGGTGAAACGATGATAGTTAGCTGAAGTAGTTCTATTAATGCAATGTCTGCCTATTCGGGACCGAACGGTTTGAAGATAGTTAAAACCCAATTGCTTATTGGTACGAATCTGACTCATGGAACAAGGTGAAAAATGGGGAGGGCGTGAATCATGGCCCGATTGTCTGGGTAGTATAGCTCAAACGGATAATGTATCGATCCAATCAGGCACTCACCTTTTCCCCACATATTTCAGGTTGCGGTTTGATCTCTTGTTTCCTCTTCGCACGGGGACTGAGGTTGTAAAAAGTGGCACGCTTGACCGACCACTGATTCGAATCACCTTGAAATCTATCTTAGACATGCAACAAAACACACTCGTGAATGATTGCGTTGATGCCGCGACGCTCGAACAAACCAGTTGAGCTTTTGAAGTCATGAACAAAACTATTCACGGCTTATTGAGACGTATGTATATGGATGTTGAAGATGCTCGTGTACGTCTATAGCCCGTCTCTAGGTGGTCAAAACAAAAAGCACAATAATGGAATCAATTGAACAATAACGATAATAATTGATTGCGGCACTCAGCGTGGAGCGGAGCGGAGAGACACAACTGCAATAGGTTGTGAGGAAATCATTCAATAACATGCTGTAACTACTAATGCTTAAAGCAAAAAGCAACAATAAAACAAAACGGTATGGGCGCAATAAAATGAAAGCTTGGTGAAATGAAAATTTTGCCTCATATTTTCCTGTTTTTTTTCGAACATTACTGCCTGCAATTGATGCCTAGTTGCGGTTGTTCGTTATTGGTTGGGGGAGAAGCTTAAGGAAAAACCAATAACAATTGAAAAAAATCGAAAAAATTAGTCTCATCCGGTCTTGCTCCTCGTAAATCTTGTAAAGCTTTTTGTTTCTGTGTTCAACAGATCTGTGAATGGTTAAGTATTGTGTTCACGAATTAAGAGTTTCACTTAAATACTGAGAAGCAAAATAAATCCCGAAAGAGCTAAGGCTGACCCACGCATTGTTAGATAGAGTGATACGAGTTAATGAATATCAAACGCTATTCTAAAAGTGTCGATTGGTTGGCACATTGCACCATGTGATGCATGTGACTAAGCATTATTTTGATTGCCGAAAACACAAAACAAGTCGATTTCGTGTTAAAATCATGACATCGCTTCACGCTGGTCATCTTAACAAAAACAATCTGATGCGCACAACAACATACAAACTATGCAAAATTCCCAAGTGGGAAAAATTTTGGACAAGACCAGTTTCTTTGTGCATGAGGGCACATGCCTTACATGAAGTATGGTTTTTTTGTTTTAGTGTTTCGGATTCTCCTCGTCAGTAACTAGCACCATCTGGGTGTCCAGTTAGATTATGTATCTGAACTAGTACCCAAATTAGCACTAGTTAGACACTAAATTCCAAAAAGTCACACGTCTTGCGTGAACACTAAACCACTGGCTTATACCGAGTGATGTCTCGATAGTAAGCACAGAGGTTCTGTTTGCCGACGAAGAATATGAACCGAAACTGTCTTTTGGTATGAGTACCAAACGCCTGGAATTATGCAAAATTCCCAAGTGGGAAAATTTTTGGACAAGACCAATTTCTTTGTGCATGAGGGCACATGCCTTACATGAAGTATGTTTTTTTTGTTTTAGTGTTTCGGATTCTCCTCGTCAGTAACTAGCACCATCTGGGTGCCCAGTTAGACTATGTATCTGAACTAGTACCCAAATTAGCACTAGTTAGACACTAAATTCCAAAAAGTCACACGTCTTGCGTGAACACTAAACCATTGGCTTATACCGAGTGATGTCTCGATAGTAAGCACAGAGGTTCTGTTTGCCGACGAGGAATATGAACCGAAACTGTCTTTTGGTATGAGTACCAAACGCCTGGAATTATGCAAAATTCCCAAGTGGGAAAAATTTTGGAACATACAAACGTTTGTGCCTTGCGCGGTAATAATTGTAAGGTTCATTCGGTAAAAAATGTGGCGATACAGAGAGCAAGCATGGGAAAAATCATTTCACGAAACGATCAATTTGAAATCATTCACCAACATGCTCTTACTGTGAAACCCGATCTCGGCAACCCTTCTTGTGCAGAGTTACGCGTTCGTGCGAAAGCGAGAAGCAAAACACAGAACTGAAAAAAAGTGACAGCGCCCTGCTATGATTCATTCTCCATCGCATACGTAGTGTTTTGAATGAAAATAGAAAGGATCGCAAATTAATGCATTCTTTTATTCACAAAGATTCATTTCAAAACATTCACCGGATCGCTCTAATAAAAAAACTTGCCGTTCTTGTTTATAGACCTATGGTGATCTTATTGTTGAGTAACTAGTTTGCAATGTGCTGGTGGAAAAAAATAACTTAAAACGATTCCGTGCATATCACAATATCAATTTCAAGTGAATTGTAATGCAATCTACTTCTCAACATTGATTATAGTGTACATTTGCACTATAAAGTTGACCTAACCCAACCAGAGAATACAATGTCACATTCATTTGTGAACTAAAAGTTGATTCACTTGTGAATGTTTACAGTACAATCTTCCGATTCAATCCGCGAATGAAGAAGACGATCTTCTTCATTCAACATAGTACGTGTCATTCTTTTACTTGGCTCACATCTCTACCTACGTTCAGTTGTGTTCTTTTGGAGAGTTTTAGTCGGATCGTGAATGAACGACTGGCTGCTGTCAAAGCAATGAGCGGATTCGCCAAGAATCATGCGAATGAATGATAATTCCCATCCCTGACAGAGAGTGTTAGTATACCCATTCATTTTCCATAGAATAATGCCACAATTGAAAACAATTCCGTCAAATTTTTATTGATACTGAAAATTGAGCGATTGACAGTGGATCTCCGGATGCGCCTCGTCGAAAACTTGTTTTGCGGTGTACAAGTACATGCTAACTAAAAATCTACTAGATCAAAAGTTTTGAAATTTTTCTCGTCATTCCCCAGGTTATTATGGGAACTTTTATTTTTTCCCGATTATTGAATTTTTCGTAGCATTTTAAATCCAAAAATCCGATTTTCGCTAAAAAAAAATCGGCCAGCATGTTAAGGGGGGGGGGGGTGTTAAGGGTTTCAGCATGGTCCGGTAGATCCCATATAAAGTACCATATGTTGGTGTATTTATGGGTTATTGAGACCATTGTATGGTGTCTTGATAGTTGTGAATTTTGGCACGGATCATGTTTAAGGTCTTTTCCAGGGGCTAGTGGTGTTTGAATCCATGAGTATTTGCTCGGGTTGCGGTGTTACCTACTATACAAAAACTACTTCACCGATTTCTTTCAAACTTTAATTCTATGTAACCCCTACGTTAAGTTTTTGAGATAAATTTTCAATTGAGGGTTTTTTTACTAAATTTTAATAAAAAAAATTCACGAAGAATTCTGCAAAGTTAACGCTTGTGCCCTTCGCGATAGTACAAATCTGGTCACGCATGCGAACATGTAATCAGAATCATCTGCGCACAATTAGGTCCGTGATCTCGCATTCATAAAAACGCTGCGATTATCAAGTCAATATGTTAGCACCGACGAATTTATAAACGCGGTCTGAAGTAGGATTACCCGAGCAAACGAAAAGCCCATAATACTTATGCTTAAGCTTATGGTTCAGATTCATCCCCATTATATGGTATTTTGATAGTGTTTGTAATGGGGTACACCCATGAAAATACCATAACCATTGTCCGGTAGATCCCATGTGAAATCCATATTGTGGCGTATCTATGGGTTATTGAGACCATTTCATGGTGTTTTAATGGTTGTGAAATTTCAAACAGACCATATTCATGGTTTTTAAGGGGCTTTATGGTGTTTAATCCCGTGGCAATTTGCTCGGGAATACCGATACCCGTTCCCATGCGATCATGAATCGGTCTCGTTTGGGAGTCCCTACTTTTGGTCCTAGCAGCCATTTGTTGTCTCAAGATAACAAACTTGTACACACTAGAATTTTCAGGGTGCCTTGGCCGGATACTCTAGTGATATGGGGAAACTCACTCCCTTCTAGATCTGAACGGCACACTTCAAATCATTGTTCGCGCGATGATTTAAAAGCTCACATGAATATGCAAGCGACTGCACGATTCTACGGATGAATGTATACAGGCGAAGTTACACGCGACGCACTCGATCATACCCAGAGATATACAAACGCTGAAGCCCTGCGCTATAATACATACAATGCTGGTTACAAACGCGAAAATTCATTTCATTCAAGCGTAGGTTTGTTTCAAGGTTTGACGCCCGCGATCTTGTAAATACAAAAAACTCTGTGATTAAGTGAACCTCATAACTCCTACGAATTCATAAACGCGGCCTCCGGTGCATACAAACGAGCAATCCCACGCCATCATGAATCGGTTACGTCAGGAAACTCTTCACCTCGATCCTAGTCTTCAGTTGTACCATTCTAAAAGTAATAAATGACGCTTATATACAATGCAACAAGTTCCAGGACGATATGGCCGGTAATTAGTCATACGGAAGATCTCACTCTCTTATAGCATCTGAACCGAACACTCCAAGTTACACATCAGACCCGCGGTCGGTGCAAACAGGCCAGAACCCACGAGAATACGCAAATGATCCCACGGTTATGCAATCGAATTTATAGATGCGAAGTTACATCCTCACTAGCACTCGCGACATACAAATACCCACGCGATCTAAGACGTTAACATAAAAACTCTCGAACCCTCCGCGATTATACACGCATGTCTACGCCCACTATTTCGCAAATATGAAAACACCCCGGTGATAGAGTGAACGTTTGAAATTTAAAAACGCGGTCATAAAAGTGAGCGTATAAACGCTCGTTTACACGCGATCATGTAATATCCACACCCCCATACCTGAAAAACCATATCACAATTAGCATCACGGCCTGCTGCAATAGGCCTTAAGCAATGTTTTTTTGTGTACCATTTCCCGTCTCGTCTGCAATTGTCGTAAGTGAGTCTGACAAGGTGCCCTTCCGAGAATCCAGCTCTACAGCTCCAATTCGACCGCACTAAAAATATTGTTTCATTCATGAAATTGAGTGTCTCCTGAAGATGATACGATGGCTGCATCGAAACGTCGGAATAATGACAACTTAAGCCGAATGCTAGTCAAAATAATTCCTGCTGATTTGCAACTTTATGAACATCTATATATATAACAGTCAAAGTTTGTATGTACATGATTTATAGACTCCCAAACGGCTCAACCGATTTCCGTAAAAATTTGCACACAGTAGGTATTTGGTATGGGACGTGTTTGTGTGCTATTAGTTGGAGATTATCTGCCCGCCAGATGGCGCTTTGGAACAAATTGTGTTTATTTCGCAGAGTGTCGCAGCAACGCGCGATGGGTATTAGCTAGTTATTCATAAAACAACTGTGGACTCGTGATTTTATTCATGGATGTAACTACACTGTTTACAGTCCGATTGTACGACGTGAAATAATTTATGCTTTATTATATTGTAATCAAGATCTGGTTTTTGAGGTTGTGAATTGGTTCACAAAATAAAATCAATCTTGGTTGATGGGTTTAAGGGTATTGCAAACATCATCAAGCATATTTGTGCATCAGTTTTAAAGTACCTCTGACAGATAATTGCTTTAAGATGGTTATTGCATTAAGCCTCGTAGTTGTGCACCGAAGAGAGCGAGAGGGCTAATGGGCCTTTTTTATGTTTGGTGTTTCTTCACACTCTGCACCTGCCCATACTTTCGATTAACCATTAGCCTGTGCACGTTGGCGTGGTCGACTGCCGGATCGGCGTGGATTGGCTTTTGCGGTGGGCCATGTTTTCAGACATTGATCCACAGCTTAATGACAGTGTTGGTGGACACGGCTCGCAGTGGGGGTCATTGTGTGTCGATTTATCGGTCGACTCGGTCATCGTTCACAGGCCAAATGAAAATTGTATAAGTAGAAGCGTATTAGTGTTAATGTAGTAATAATCGTAGTACTAGTGTACATTTGTTATGTGCTAGTCATATGTCTATCTGTGTATGTGTTCGTCTGAGTATTTGTGGTATTTGGGTCAGGAAATGGAAGCAATAGTGGCGTATATCATAGAGTAGGGGGTAATCCTTCTTAGGATTCGTTGGTCACTTTTTTCGTTGTTCAATTCGTGCATTCGATTCGATTGATTTGGGAACATCGGATTGGATAAATTGGATACAAACGCTCGTGGCCTTCGCGATAACAAAAAGCTGGTCTCAAACGCGAACATGTCATTGTAATCATCCATACAAACTAACGCCCACAATCTCGCTAACACCGCAACACCCCGGTAACTAAATGATCGTTTTAGCACTTATATTTTTATAAACGTGATCTCGAGCATTAACCAACCACTCACGCGATCATGACTCGGTCACGCCGGAAATCTATCCTCGATTGTAGCAGCCCAGACTCACGCCTTCAGGTGGTCCAATAAAAAAATTACGCTCATATTCACTAGACAGCACGTTCCATGGCGACATGACCGAGAACATGACTCTAGTAATATGAGGGAACTCTTTTCTAGTATCTGAACCGTACACCGAAAATTGAGCATCAGACTCACTATCTGTGCGATTATTCAAGAACACACGTGAATATGCGAATAACCACACGTTTTTAAAACATACACGCAAAGTTATATACACGCTAGCACCCGCGACAAGAACGTTAACATACAAACGCTCGAGACTTTCGCGATCATCCATGCATACCTCCGCCCGCGATATCGCAAACTGGATAGCACCCAGGTGGCTAAGTAAACGTTTTGGCACTTATAAATGCACCAACGTGGTGTCAGAAGTGAACGTATAATCGCCCGTGTTCGCGCGATCATGAATTGATTACGTCCAGAAGTCTCTACCCTCGGCCCTAGTAGAATGGGTCCAATGCCTTCAGGTGCACCAAACAAAAAAAATGATGCTCATATCCACTAAACAGCATGGCGACATGACTGGGAACTCTAATGGTATGGGACAACTCACTTTCTTCTGGCATCTGAAGTACACTGAAAATTAAGGGGATGATATTTTTTTGAAGAAGAAAAATGACTTAGACATGTGTGCTATTCTGCAAAATGTTTATTAAGGTTTCATCTATAAAATAACAATATTATAGTGTAAGTTGTCAAAAATAGCGGCTCCAGCAAAAGATGTTTTGAAAACCGACCTCATCTGCGGGCACGATACAGGTCGTAATTCGTCTACAAGCAACAAAAACGATCTTGAAGATTACATTCCATGGAGGCGCCCCAACCTAAAAAATATGAAAAAATTCGATATAGAAACAAAATGGCGGCCACTTGAAAATAAAGTTTCGTTTTTCTCGCATGATTTTTTTACTTTGGCCGGCTGTAAAAAAATCGTTAATGATCAAAATATTGCGATTTTTTGGGGCACAACACCTAACTACGAAACACAAAAATCCAACTTTTCTAAACTGGACCTTCTGTACTTAGCTATCCGAGGCATAACTCGAGACCAGCCAGTTGTTTTAGGTGTTCATATAAGTTATGTGAACTGTTTGGATTTTGTGTCTATCACGTGCCAATTTGGTGTCAGCTTGGATTTCTCGTTTAACTGACAGCAAGTTGGTGTCGGTTACTGACGAGCAGAATACCAAACACAAAAATTTTGTATTAACTTGCATTTCTTGTCTAACAGTTGAAGCAAACTTTGCACAATGAAATTTTTTTTTGACGTAACTACCAATACATTATTTAAGATCTTGGTGGTATCCAGCGGGACAAAATCAGATCGTAATAGTGAGTTAAACGCCACATTGAGCCGGATACCCACATTTTATCTGAGTTTCTAACTATTTCAACAAACATTACGTTTCTAATTTTACCTTTTTTGGAAAATTAGATAATTGATATTGTTTTGTCTTCACTTAGCTCACGAGCACTTAATTATTATGAAGATTATTGAGAACAAACATCAAGTGAAAGTTACTCTCCACTCACCCCTGATCGCATTGGTACGAACAATCTTAAAATATATTCAAAGACCATCCCACGACATGTGTTATTGTTATGTTTCTCTAACGCTTCCTCTAAGCGATGGCAAGCTCTGGTGAATAGTTGTACGCTACAAACAAGGGCAACAAATTGAGTACCAGTGCTGGTGACGCGCATGAAAGAAAATGCGCCAGTCATGAACTGGTAATAAGGGTCTTATTTATGGGCCACTTTATACATTATAGCGATGATCATCGCAAGACCCTTCCGACGCTTGAATTCCGAGTTGTTCGCAAACGGTGAAACATAGTGATTAATGTTGGACGGCGGTACAAACTCTCTGTTGGTGAAATGGAGTATGCTCCAGCAGGGCGAACCGAAACAAACTCCCGATTAACTATACTTAGCAGTGAGACGGAGGCTTTCCTATATCGTTCGAATCCCTTTGAGTGGTGCAGAAGATCGGCCGTGTTTTGTAGCAATTGTATAGTGTCGGTCATAGCCGACCGACCGTACACCACCAACATTGTCGTTTTGACTGAGCGTGTGACCTTTCTTTCGATTAACAGTAGCAAGATTGCAAGCGGGGGATTCGTTTCAATAGTTTACTTTCCGATACGGGAACTACTTCATGCCGACGGTTAATGGACTATCCACTCAGCCTGATCGGGAGGCGGTAATAAATGAGAGCGATAACGTTAATCTTGGCTATTGTCTAGATGCGCCTTAAATTGTGTTTAACTTGTGGTTAGCTGTACAAAGTATTCTGACTATAAACACAAGGTTGATCACTGATCAAGTGTGGCTCTTAATTGTTGTTTTTCAGCGAACAAAAATAGGCATTGTTTCAGTCAAACATTTTTGATACACATATAAGCACTTATGATAATCTGCTGAAACATGTGTTCGTTTTTTTATTAAAGTGGAACATTTAACGAGTAGCTTCTGTACACATGTTCCTGAAAAAGGTTTACTGCTACGAAATACCCTTCTTTTGTGTTTCATTTCACTTCCACTATAAAATTACCGACTAATTGATAATTGGCAACATAGATTTGCTCGGCATATAGCTACCATTTTCTACCCAGGAAAGTTGGGATGTAAAAAACTTCCCTACCATCAAGATCAGTAGGTATATGTATAGCGAAATAAGTGGCATTGACCCTGAACTTACATTGTAACAGAAGCTGAACTTTTTCGTTTGGTCTTCGCGAATGCTCCTACTTATATGTGCGTTTTATGCTGGAAAGAGTTTCGATTCCACAACCAGTTTCTCCGAACCTGAATACGAGAGTGAAACTTGATGAAAGGTTTGTTCGTGTAATTGAACATTTAAAATTGGTTACGGGTGTTTTTTGATCATACAACGCATACAGTTCACCTAGCATTGGTATGAGACCTTTCTTATAACACCAAGTTCATAAATTAATCGTAATTGGCACTTTTTCATTTTTTTTGGAAATTGTTTACCATTTTGCCGAATTTATAATAGAAAATGGTCAATTAGGATGTCTCCAGATAAGATAAACATAATCGTAGTTTTTCATATTGTCCTCTAACCGAAAGTTGATTCAAGATGTTGATTCAAGATGTTGCTTGTCTCGATAGAGGAGGCCGGGAGGGCTTATTAAGTATTTTGATATTGCATGCCTTTTCCTACTCTCACAAATCCAAACCAAAGTTCAGTTATTAGATATTGTTTGTTATATTTGTGTCGGGTTTGGAATACCAAGGTTCTGTTTTCATGTTGTGTATGTTTTTGCTTTGCTCACCCTTCATTTCAATTATTTTTATCGTTCTTCGTATGGTAGTCACAATATCAAATGTCTTTCTCAGCTATATTGTAATATTCGAGTCGGACGTCCATCTAACCTTTACCTTTACTGAACATCTAGTTAATGTGTTGTTTCTTCCTTTGCCGTTTCTCTCTTGACGACAATAATAAGCACATCGGAATACAAACCCAGACCAAAAGCGATTATTCGCAGGCTCATGTATCATACTAGACCTGGAGCTCCCAATCCGGAAACGAAACACACTAGACTACAAATCTCAGGACACCATAGCTGGTGACTTCTGCGACTTGCTGGAGCTAACTTTATTCCTTCATCTGAACTGTTTTCTCAAAATTAAACATCAGCGTGACGACCTACGCGAATATTCAAATGCCCACGCGAATAGGTAAACGAATAGGTCAACATTGAAATGTTTGCTCCCTTCGCGATAATACAAATCGAGTGACGCATGCGAACATACAATCCCGATCATCCCCGCACACTTAAGCCCGTGATCTTGCATACATATAAATACTCCAGTGCTCCAGTCAATATGTTAGCACAAATTATTAATTTTAAATCTTTTTTCGTTTGTAAGAACAATAAGTGTTGTATCCTGTCTCGTGTCGCGCCTTTGTGAGTGCATGAATTTATCTGTCCGAAAGCCTCTATCCACGGTCCTAGCAGTCTAGGTCCATGCCTTCGGACTTCGTCGCAAAAAAACAACACTAAAAGTCTCAGAGCGCCATCGCCCTTTTAGATCTGAACCGTATACTCGTGATTCTCGTGAACATTCCAAAGCCCATGCGAATAAGCAAGCAGTTAGATGGTTATACAAAGGAATTTATACACGCGAAGTTACATAGGGTAAGGTGGGGCAAATCCGACCGTTGGGTAAACCCGACCCCCCTCTGTTACCAAAAATCAGAAGCACTACGCGAACTAATATCAATGTTGTCGTGTAGAGCATCGAAAATAATCATAATGGTGGTATGACAGCATTTTATTACAACTTTTGGTTTGGCTTTTGTGCATCATTGACTACAGGATATTTCTAATTGTTAAAGTGATTGCATAATAAATGTAAGTGGATTTAAATTCTTTGATTTAAGTGCATAGTGCAAAGTGCATAGATGAATTTAGTTCAACCTTTTTTATATTTTTTTAATTGCATCATATTGAAAAATCCGACCTCTAAATATTGGGGTAAATCCGACCGCTTTTTTGCTAAGAAAATTTTTATTTATCAAATTGAAGTATATTTTTATTGTTATTGTTTATTATTTTTATGCGAAATTGTTCATAATTACAAATGAAAGACACAAAAACGTGATAATTATAGTATTCGTCGAGCAATTGCTCCGATGCACATGGGAATATCATTACGTGCTACTGCTCGTGATTTTAGCATTCCAAGATTGACATTGAACTCCATTTTCTTCATGTTACAATTCAATAACACAACATTCATTGATTTATCATTGATCAACGATAAAATGTGAGTAATATCTGCACTAAATCAACCAAAAACATAGGGGGTCGGGTCACCATTTTTGAAAACAGCAACAATGAACATTTTTGTAAAACGCTTGTAACTCAAATTATACCCAAAAATCCAAATAATATGCTATATACAGAAAGTTGCCCAGGAGTCTAACCTTTAATTTGGTATATAAAACGACTTGATCCGATGTAAAATGAGCATTTTACAGCCAAAATCATTTACTAGGTCGGATTTGCCCCACCTTACCCTACGTGCAGCGTTAACGTGATCGAACTCGTTATCATACAAACACTCAAACCCATCGCGATTATCCACACACACATACGTCCACTATCTCGTAAACCTGAAAACGCCCCTGTGATTAAGTGAACGTTTCGACACTTACGAATTTATGAGCGCGGTCTATAGTGCGATTATACAAACGCGCGCTCCCACGCGATCATGAATCGGTCAAGTCTGAAAGCCGGTACCCTAGGTCAATGTCTTCACTTGGACCATTCTCAAAAAAATGACGATCATATGCACCAGAAAACAACTCCCCTCTAATGCAAATGACCACATGAATCAATCGAATTTATACACGCGAAGTTACATGCACATGAGACACACTAACGCCCACGCAATCAACCATACAAACGCTCGAATCCTTCGCGATTATCATCTCACATCTATGCCCGCAATTTCACAAACATGAAAACACTCCGGTGGTTGAGTAAACGTTTAACACTTATAAATTTATAAACGCGATCTAAAACGTTCGCATATAATCGCTTGTTCCCACGTGATCATAAAATTACCCTGTCCCCACATCGCAACTGTATACCCAATATTTATCACAATCGCTACTTGCTGCAATGCCTGCATCAAGCAGGCCTCAACATTTCACAAACTCGTGAAATAGATAACAAAATCATAAATACGTTATATGATATAGTTCGTAAAATGTGAAATTTTGTGCATGGTTTTAATATGTTCACATGAACAATTTCACCGGATTCCCATGTTTGGTTCGTCAACCGGATCTTGATTCAGAGCATACTAACCACGATTTACGTTGTGTGTTCTTGAACAAGCTCACACTTTTACAAGGTAGTCTAATCATTTTCACGTGCATAGTGTTAAAGTTTTCTCGTGAATTATTTCACATAATTCGGAATAGTTCTCCATGGGTTCATTTCTGTTCCCTGAACTGACTCATAAAATATAACATAGTAGTGCCGAGCTGCTAGTCGTGGGATCGAGCAGCAGATATAAGAAAACTATTTCATTTGATAAGGTTCAGAGTGGTATTCGGAAAGAAAACGAAAACTACAGTGTGTGTGTGTGTGTGTGTGTGTGTGTGTGTGTCAAAAATACGTTATAGTGTCTCAATTCGTGTTAATGAAATGGTTGAAAAAGAGGGATCATATTATCTCGTTACTCCGCGTAAAAATCTAAAACTTAAAGTTTAATAATAACATTTCACGATAACTCGAAAATAATGATGTCAAATACAATAGTAAGTCCAAGAATGAAATAAGGGCTGTATTTATAACGTGTATTTGTTATATCGACGATAGCCTTTATTTCATTCTTGAGCTTACTATTGCGTTTAACATTATGCTTTTCGAGTAATCGTGAAATGTTATTATTAAACTTTAAACTATTTGGAAAATGTATGGTATATCGAATTGTATCGTATATCGAATTGTATCGTATATCGAAGTATGAATGATGTTCTCAGAATTGAAAGTATAACCCAACCAGCAGTGTGTAATGGCTTTTCCCTTGAATAAGTTATAGCAGTTTCTTAAGTAAATAAGTTCTACAATCATGTAAATTTGCTGATATAAATCATGTTTTGATCCGAAACTAAATATCGATTAGTATAGTGTTTTAATGGAAATGTTGCGGGCTCGTTTTTAATTACATATTTATTCTTGGGCGGAGTGCAGGAATTCAAATATTATGAAGTTATTTGCACTCCGTTTTATTTTATTTTCAACTTCTTTTTATGCAGCTTATCGAATAATATCAACTTAATGATACATGAGTACTGTGACATTTACATTCACATATACTATGACCGGGACTGGGAATATCGGAATTCCATGCCTAGAACTGGTTGTTATATTGAAATACTTCTTTCATGCGTAACATTAAAATCATCAGTTCTACGAGGAAAACAATCATTTGTTGCTCATGCTGATACATTCCAGTATTTTAGGATTGGTTTCGGGCATTCCGGAATTCGATGCCGTTGTAATGCAACACATTTATTAAAATAACACTACGGGCGACCAAATTGATCGATTAGAGCGAACTAACCAGCAATAGAATTGTCGTAAGATAGTGATTGTTCGTGATTTTTCCGGTACTAAAAGTTACAATTTTGTGTATTTTAAAATAATTGTTCATAACAAAATTAAATAAAAAATGTGGTCTGGAACCCTTTTTGTTTAAAAAACACTTGTGTTACTTTTAATACCTAAAAGCATGCCACCTACAAAAAATGGCCGCCATGTGTACCCACACACTTAAAAATATTTACAACTAAATAAAATAAAGATGCACATAAAAGGAGCGTCACAATTCACTTGAATTTGCATTCAAGAACATGTAAAAATGCGTTTTGTTTACAGTCCTCCATCTCCATTCAACCGAATTTTACATCAAAAGAGAAACAATATTTTATTTCACATGTCAAAACATGTAAAATTCCATTATTAGACAGCAAAATACGTCGCAATGTTGTTTATGTCAAATGTAATTTTCATTTTTTATAAGTGTGCATGTTATTCCACGCCGAACTATGCTGCACACGGAGGCGGAACGATTGAAGACGTATGAATGCTTGTTTTGACGCAACACCGCATAGACAAAAATGGCTGTTGCAGGTTTTGTCAAACGATAATGAATGGAAGCGCCGCAAATGATCGTGAAAAACATTAATTCAGCCTATAACTTTTAAATCAAAATATTGGCATATACAAATTTATACATCAATTACAATACAATACAATACAAATAATAATAGAAATTCGAAAATATTACGAATTTTTACACAGTCAGCCAAAATCTTTGAATTCAACGAAATGAAACATTTTAAATGCAATGAATTTTTCTTCCGTAAATTTTGCGTGCATTAATTAATAATTTAAAAATTTAACATGTATGGCAGTATTATGGCCAAAACATTTTTTTTCGCAAGACTGCTAGTAAAATATTGCTTCGAAATTGTAATTTTACCTAATTTTGGTTAAATCACATTAGTGCTCATCAAAAATTTGAGTGTAAGATTTTACCTACATCGTGACAGAGCTCTTGAAAGTATGACTATGAACAACATGATTTTGATAGTAAACCGATCAATGAAGTACTATGATGACTTACATAAAATAAACGAAAATCGTGATCAAAGTCTGAAAATCCTGAACATGAATCTTATCACTACACGCAAAAAAATCGAGAGTGAGCTCATGTAGCAAATGTCACGATAAAATTAACATAAATTACGATAATTGTGACCCAACTTCTGAAATCGTGAAAAATCACACTACTTTGCCAGACAAAAGTAAGCTCATGAATAAAATATCACGACCACCTTAAAAAATACGAAAATCTTGAAATCGTGAACATCGTTTAATTCTCGGCTCTTTTAAGGGGTTATATACAAATTTAAAGAAAAATATACCCATTGTACTTTTGCAATAAAAATTGTTGACAAAAAAGGGAGGTGGTCAGCTACTTTCGTCCGCGTCCCTTATCACTTATTTTTATGAAGTGATTCATCATCAATGCTACCTTTGAAGATGTACCTCAGTTATGCAACTATTTTTCCGATCTTATTTGAATGCAAATAATTAAGCAGTCTTCATTTCGTTCTATTCTGAATTGCACATATTTTGTTGTAAGTAATTTTAAATGTTCTTTGATTTCGAGCTGACATTTCTTTAGACTGAGCAAACTAATTTCTTTGTTGGTTTAGTGTTTGACTAATTAGGACTAATCCACAGAATAATAAAATCGTTCACCTGCCGTTTGATTCAATTAAACATATGCAACACTCGAGAATGTCGGTTGTCCGGAGCTGATGTTGCTTTTTTACAAACCGAGCATTTCAAAATTAATTCAATAAACGAAAAATCTATCATAAATTCTCGGCAGCCGGCTGTCCAGAGAAACACACACATGATAACACTACTGAGGGTTTCATAGATCGTATCACTCATCTAAGTGAATCCAGATTTGTATTTCTCTTTACCCCATACTAGCACAAACTCCCTCCCGTGGTAAACGTGGAGATGCAGAGGTATTCACGGTCTCCGTAACTCCCCATTTCTTTCCTTCCCGGAGGCTGTAAGAGCGTGGCCGGCGCTGTTGTTGGCATTTCAAAGTATAGAACTCTCGAAATGTGCCCATTTAGGATGGATAGGCCCCCTTTGTTGCTTCTCTGTGCAATTTCGCTTGTTCTGGTCAATCACGGATTAGCAACTACGAATTGTACGGTCATCATGCTCATGCAAAAAATCTTGTTGCCAAAAAAAGATCTTTGAGATGTTTAAACAAAGATTAATTGCAAAGTATCGAAAGTTTTTGGATGATGAAGGAACCGTTCAAGTAGACGAGATTGTATATACGGACAGTTTAAAAAAATATGAAAATCGGTTGAAAAGATTTTGAGATATCACGTTCACCGCAACGGTACTTTTCAAAAAACTTCATTCGGAGATAATAGCGTTTGAAGTTATTACACCGAGTGCTTACCCGATCAGAATGAAATAACAGGATTATAACAGAACACAATTTTTGTAACCTATTGTGTTATAAATTAGGTCTCGTTATTAGTTAAAATAACAGAAATTTATAACAAGTATCAATGAGAGATATAGTTTTGAAATATTTCTGTTATGCGTTTCTGATCGGGTATGGACCAGCGCGCTGCAAACGGCTGTAATTTGAGATCTAGTGCTCCGATATGGATGAAATTTTGCACGGCTATTTTCGAAAGTATAGGGGAACCCGGGCTATTAAGACAGTGGGGGTAGTTTGGACCCCCTCGATTTATCATTCTGACTATCGTACATATTCGTGGAATCGTTATTCCGAAACATCAATTTTGAGAAATGAATTTGATTCTTTGTTGTTTGTAGAAAGGAGATACAACGTGTTTCATTTTTTTGTCATTCTCAAAACAAAAATCATTATAATGTTAAAACCGTGATACGAGTAGGGTTGTGGTACCGGTAATACCGGGAATACCGACCCATTTTTGGTACCGTAATACCGATACTGAACAAAAGCCAGTACCGGTATTTTCGGTACCATACAATTTTTTTTATGAAAAATATGTGGACTCTCTAGGGGGACCTGTTTCAAAATATCGATCTACAAGATGATTTTTAATTATATTAATTACTTTCTAGATAAATCGTTGAGCTAACACCTTTGTGGGGGAGTGAGGTGGGGCCATCATCGTAATGATTCTAGAAGTTCAACATTACTAGCTTCCGTTGTACTGAACGGTATGTTTAAATTCCTGCACTTTATTGTCGAAATTAAATTTTAACGATCTTGTAATAAACTTCAAAATATTCAAATCTAGCGTAAGAGACGTAAAAATTAGTTATGATATTTTTTTAGCGACATTCTAATTGGTTTCCATTATTTACTGGGTGGCGCGTAATATGGCAATGATCTAAGTCATATCTGTATGTATTTGGTTTACTCTTAAACCTTTATCTATAAAAGAACGAACAGCGATTAATAGCTAACAATTTTAGACTTGGTGAACTGTTTCAAATGGGGCGATTTTTAATTATAGGTGATCGGAAAATTCAGCAAAACTTCATAGTTTACAGGAAAGCAAGGAGCCTTGGTATGCATTAGAGAATAGTGGATAAACGACATAAAGGTCGAAACCAATTTACAGAAAAGCAAGAGAGGAAATGCGATCAACCTGCTTGGATTTACCGCCATTTTCGCTTTGATTTACTGTTGTTAATATGGTTTCTTACATTTACCATCTGTTGAAGTCGACGAAAGTCGCACTGCTTAGCAGTTATTGATTTCAAAGTGGCCTAGATTTCGAAAAAAGCAGGTGCCGCATACGAAAAATATGTTCTGCTGAAATGAGTCATGCAATTCCGAAGCAATTAAAAACAATTAACATGTTTTTATGATCAGCACAAATCAATCATCTGAGAATAAGGTCATCAGTTTGAGCATTCAATTTCACTTTGAAGCTGTTTTCGAACTTTTTAAAAAAATATTCGAGTACCGGTACTTTACCGGTACTGTGGGCTTCAGTACCGTAGTACCGGTTCTCGCCAAAATGGGCCGGTACTGCGAACCCTAGATACGAGGTTTATTATTCATGAACTTAAAATGTCCGTAATTTATTTTCATAAATTTATGAACTCATCTTATTTTGTGTTAATAATTTAGTTGAAGCAACAAAATAATCGATGCTATATTGAAATTTTGTGAATACCGTACGCGATCAGTAGAACATGTTGCAAATTGTGTAATTTATTAGATGTTCAACGAGAGCATTTTGATATATTTTGCAGGGATTTTAGCAATGTAATGATTTTCGTTATACGATTTAAATATATTATTTTAAATCCCTAAACGTTGCTCTGTTGTAAGAAAGGTAAAAAATACCAGCAGTTGTGGAATCATCTCCTGCAATATTCTCAGCGATTATTCGTACTGCACAAATTTTATTTCTTCGCATGCTTTAGAAGTTATCATATTCCGAAAATTGATAATACCTATTTACCGTACCGACGCTCATGTTCTAGGCCAATTTATTATTCTCTATGTGAGATATTCTTAACCAATCCCTGAGTTTGCTGAACACCAATTATCTTATCTTGACAAATGGATTTACATCCGGCAGCACAAGAACGGCGGTCGGTCTCAAGCACGCACACGCGTTGCTGTCAAAACTTCTCAACGTGAACATAATCTCCACCATAAATAGAGCAACCATCTTCATTGTGTTTAAAATTAGAAGGCTGGAAATTGAAACGACATTGTCGGAACAATTTGCAAAATGAGGGGAGCAAAGCTGTTCGCATACGATGATTGCATTTGAGTTCTGTTCCCTGCGCAATCGTACTGTGCGAAGCAAATCAACAACAACAGAAAGGTGATTCTTATCCGGATTGCCAAATCTCGATAAAATAAACATCTGCCAACCAATCAACAACTACGAGCTGCTAACAACAGACGAGTAAAAGTAAATTCTACATGCATGGTGCTGCTGTACACTCGATCATCTGCCTTCGCATATGTATGCTGTTTTATAAGGGGTCTTATGTTGTGTGGTGTGTAGCTCACGCTAGGCATAATTAGTGTTGACAATCGCCGACATCCAAAATTCGCATCTTGCTGCGCTGGCTTAATGCGGATTTATATCTAGGTTGTTTTTAATCTACCGTCGACAAGGGGAAACCGCTCACATCCGGCGAGTAGATGTGGGGGTCCTCAGGAGCATAAAGCATTACTATACATAGCACACTGCCGCTTTCAGCATAACAGTTCCATTTCTTGTTGTATTGTGATTTTGATGAGACTGTTATGTGTGTAACGGTAGTACAGCGCTCGTGCGCGTGACTAAGTCGTACTGGGAAGAATATATGAGCACAGTGAACCTTTTAGATGGTGAATCAAATGTGGCTATTGAAACGCTGTTGGAAGGTTATTTTTTCGTGCATAAATTACAGTCAAGTGTTTGGTCATCAATTTGTGGAATGATGGTCATCACCTTCCTCGATACTCTTGCCGTTCCAGTCTGACTCATATTCAAATAGTGATGTCACCCATCACCAGTCAAGTAGAGAAGTTTCCAGTTAATTCGAGAACTAAGACAATAAAATCAACCACATATATTTTTCTGTTTGACCTTCAAAGTACCTCTTATGCTGAAAACCCTCAAATCAATGTATTGTTCAGATGATTTAGAGAGATCGGTACAATATCGGTCGGTTACCGTTGTTCAAACACGCTTCCGATCGCTGCCAGGGGCAGGTATTTAGGCCATCTGGAGACCGTCGCAAACTTCCTACCGCGGATGATGAATGCGTTTTTCTTCCATTCCTAACGAACGATTATGCTCTTTTGTTTACAATTCTCATCAACCCAGCGCGTTCAGGAGTGAAGCACTGCAGGGATCGAGGGAAGCGGTAGTGCACTGTGTGTTGTTTGCCAACACCGATTTTCTCCCCACGTCGTCGTGGAAGTGGATGTACAAATAAACGTTTTGTTTTTCTTATTTGTAGATTGGGAAAAGGTCGCAACCGTACAGTACAATACATACTTGGACTGGACAATTGGGAACCTTCCGCGGCAAATCGGGTTTGATTTATTCTCAATTTCGTCTTGTATGCCTTTTGAGAGCACATAGATGTTTTTTGAAAAAGAATCCTTGGTTTAGAAATATTGGTAAGGGTGATTCGGGTTTCTGTACCTATAATGTTCATTGAATTTCATTTATTATTGTGGTATGAGACCTCCTTTCTAATTCTAGGAGTCGCTTAATGCAATAGCATTTCATACAAATCAGGAGGGTGCTGATTTTGCTTTTTCTTTATTTTTGATAACATACAGGTTTCAATTTTGTAAAAATTAGACATAGGTCAGTTTCAAATTATTTTTAGCTTCGTTTCGTACCACGCTTGAGAGTTAATTCGAGCAATCTTCTAATTTGGAAAAAAAATACAATAGCTCTGACATTCCTTAATCAATTGCGATAGTTAAATAATCGATAGATGCGACATTAAATGGTATCCTAAAACAGTAGCGCATATTTTTATAAAAATGTTGAGTTAATTGTCACAATGCAAATGTGACAAGAAATCCTGAATATCAAACGCCAACTGATCATGCTTCCTGGAGTTCTGAGTGCCCCCTGTATTAAACTCGACTTTGGCATTCACGCCGCATCATCGACTACAGTAGTTGCTATGTAATACGGCGAAGCTGTCCAGTTTTCCGACCGATGTGATCAGCTCGATTCCGTCACCGACGCTCATATGATTGTCACGGAACTTAGATGTTGTAGCAGCGACCTTTCCCGGTCAGGTAAAGCTAAGGAGGGTATATGTCCTCCTGAAACTATTCTGCGCGCCTTGAATTTGGTCTAATTTTGCCAACTAACGGAACCAGGTTGACTCCATCACCGACTCCCATCTGTTTGCCATGGAACTTGGATGTTATGGCGGCGACCTTTCCCGGTCAGGTAAAGTTAAGGAGGGTATATGTCCTCCCGAAGCTACTCAAGATACTGAGCGCCCTGAATTTGGTCTACAATTGCAGTTTGCCAACGAACGGAATCAGCTTGACTACATCACCGATTCCAATATGTTTTCCATGGAACTAGGAAGTTATGGTGGCGACCTTTCCCGGTCAGGTAAAGCTAAGGAGGGTATATTGCAGCCTGCTAACAGACGTAATCAGGTCGACTCCGTCACCGACACCTATCCGTCTACCACAGAACTTAAAGGACACGACAACGACCTTTTCCGATCAGATAACAACACTCTAAATAAGTCAGACCAACGCGAAGGACATGGAATTTCTGTATCCGTTTTCTCAGGTAAATACAATGAATGTATATGTCCTTCCGATGCTGCCCCCGTTGAAAACCCACCCCAATTACAGGCGTTTGCTTCCACCACCACTCGATCTACAACCGTTCAACTGTCAGAAGGACACTTGCAGGAACATCTTAAAATCTACGCACAAAAATTGATGAGCTGTTCGTCGCTGCTTCAGATGTTTATCATGATGTTATTGTTTTGACCGAAACGTGGCTGAATGATCAAATCCACTCGCTCAAGGTACTCGGTATATCGTAATGATCGCGATCCTAGTAGTGCAGGGAAGAAACGTGGTGGTGGTGTGCTCATTGCAGTCTCCAACCGACTCTCATCCAAACACAAAAATGACACTCACAATTTCGAACAACTCTGGGTAAATATTCGTGGCCCCTATACTAATCTATGTGTGGGTGTTGTTGTATGTTGTCGATTCCGCAAGTGATGTAGAAATTATTCAGAAGATTATTCAGATTATTCCATTGAACCCAACACGACACATCTACTATTTGGTGATTACAACCAACCTGGACTTTGACAGAGCACCCCATCCACACACCAAAAAAATCTGAATTTTATCGTTGACGTAATTGCAAACATGACACAATTCAACAAACCGTAATTTACGAAATGACAGAACATTACCGTGTTCCATTTAATTTTACATGAAACATATACTTTACATGCGCAATGACTTAAAATTACACTTTCTACCATTCAGAACAAACGCTGTATGTGGAGTAAAACTACATGATTTACGAAATTAAACGTCATGTAAAATTAAAATCAAACGTAAAACTAAGTCATTTTTGATGCTCGTATATGTCATTTTTGATGCTCGTATTTTGACGTAAATTTACACAATTTTTTCTAGGTGTGCAGGTATGCTTTCCCAGACACTTCTGAATCAACCTTTTCGAGGGCGAGTACTATCTAACTGGACGGAATGTCTATATTGAACATTCGACAAATGTTTACAGTGAATAATAGTCCAAATCGAATCCTGGACCTCCTGTTTATAAATGAAGAAGCTTCAATGAACTGCTCCTTTTCAGAGGCACTTGAGCCTTTAGTTGCTGTAGACGCACATCATCCTCCACTTCTAGTAACGCAGATTTATCTGCACCTGATTCTCTATTACGAGATGGAGGATGTCAGGAACAGGGATGCGAACGGTTCCGGTAAACTACATTTTTTCCGGTACATTTACATTTGCACAAGCCGTACAGCCCGCTACAGCGACACATCACTACTGCTCTTGTCAGAACGGTAGCCAAACCGAGTACACTTCTCCGTAAAACAGTAAAATACATTTTCGTTTTGCTGCTGTACTCCGACTGCTCGATGTGAGTGTGGCGTAGTAAAGTTTGTTCTCTCGCTTTGTACACTTTTCTCTGCATTGTCAAAGGGAGAGGCCCGCACACGAAAGCGTTGATGCCGGTCGTGGCGTAAATGAACCGCATTCACTGTCGTCGTTTGTGATTAAAAATATTGAATAGATTGAAAATATTAAAAAGTGTAAAATAAGGTAAGAGAAGCTGTACCGCTCGCGTCTGGTGTCTGTACTGGGGGCAGTCTTTTTTGTCATGTTACTGCTTTACTTACAGGCTGCCGTACAGCATTGGGCGTCCTGCACTAGCGAACGACAGCAGCGTCGGATGAGAAAGGAGAATGTAGGCAGACAAATTGCAGCCGTAGAGAAGGTAGGCAGTTTGCATCCTTGCTGCTTTGCGATCAACGCCAATGACGTCGATGTCGTCGGCGACGCATCTTAGATCTCCCGATGATGGTTCCGTTCCATTGTATATGAGATGCGATATTTCGAGCGCTATGTTGAACAATAGATTGGAGAATGTGTCACCCTGCTTCAATCCATCTAACGTCACATTCCCCGATTAGAATTAAATGACAAGATTATAACAGAGTGTAATTACCGCAACGAGTTGGGTTATTAACTAGGTCTCGTTAGTAGTTAAAATAACGGAAATTTATAACAAGCTTCAACAGGAGCTACAGTGCTGATATTTTTACATTTCTTACAAAAGAAATGTATAGGATTCGCTCAAACTTTGAAAACTTTTTCCGAGGCCCGGAGAGCCGAGTCTCATATACCAATCGACTCAGCTCGACGAATTGAGACAATGTCTGTATGTGTGTGTGTGTATGTGTGTATGTATGTATGTACAAAATGTCATGTAATTATCTCAGCAATAGCTGAATCGATCTTAATGAAATTAGTTTCAAATGAAAGGTCTAACGTTGCCATTTGACACTATTATTTTTGATTTTCGATATGTTGTTTACTTTCCGAGATATGAGCGATTTTGTCAAAACACAGCAGGTTTTTTGCAAATAACTTTCGAACAATACATTATTGTCCCACAAACTGCACATAAATAGAAAGCTTGTAAAAATACCTTTTTAACAAGCTATAGTTTGTTTAAGTCCGTGCACGAGCGGCGGAGATATTAAACATTTTGTATTTTTAGTTCTCGCTTACCAATTTCCACTAATTAAAAATGAGATTGTTTCATACAGAGTATTGCTTTACTGGTGTTTTAGGGGCAAAACTAAACCGATTTTGAATATTGGGGTATGAAAACACATCTACGTGATTCAAGGAATTCGATGTTGAGAACATTTTGTGAATTACCTTTATAATAAATGAACTATTTCTCAAAAATCAATATATAAGTTCACTTCAAAGGCAAAATAATGTGTTGATAAAGAAACAGTGAGTTCTAGTATTTATTCCTTGGATTAGGCATTGCATTCAATCATAAGGTAAATGTTGGATGGTACATCAATACACATATCAACAAGTAATTCACCTAGTAGTGAAATAAAAAATTTGTAATATAATTATACTTGTGGCGTCACCGAAAGCAACTATATGTTTGAAGCCCAAAAAGCTAGCGAACATTTAGCTGTTTTGCAGGATTTAGATTATACTGGTTATGGCGCAAAATTACTACTTACATTATTTATGATAAGAATGTAAGAATCAATATATCATAATAATATACCTATAAAAATAATGTCACTGCATTAACCATCATTTGCCATTCCTCACACGCCCCCCCACCATCTCTCTCTCTCTCTCTCTCTCTCTCTCTCTCTCTCTCTCTCTCTCTCTCTCTTTCTCTCTCTGCTTCTTTTCTATCGCATCTATCTAGCTATTTCTGTATCCATTTCTAAGTTGTGTGATAAGATCTTCTGCCAATCTGAAATATTTATTAATTGTAATTGCGAAGGTTTGAGAAAACAAAACTATTTTTTGTCTGCTGCTACATCAACTCAAGTTTAATTCAATTGTATTCAAAGCCTGCATCTACACGATAATTAAGGAAATTCATGGCTATATCAAAAAAATATTTGGCTTAACTTGGTAATATGAAAGTTTGACGATGAAAATTTTCAAAAGAGACATTCCACGTGCGATATTTAAACTATTCGTATCTCTATTGAATTTTGATTGAAATATATGCTCAAAGACTGAAAGTTGAAGCCAGCAGGATTGGACTTGCCATCAACGTTTCGAAGACAAAATACATGAGAGGAAGAGGTTCTAGAGACGACAATGTGAACCTCCCACCCGAGTTCGGATTGATGGTGACGAAATCGAGATGGTCGACGAATTCATGTATTTGGGCTCACTGGTAACCGACGACAATGATAACAGCAGAGAAATTCAGAGACGATCTTAGCGGGAAATCGTGCCTACTTTGGACTCCAGAGGACGCTCCGGTCGAACAAAATTCGCCGCCGCACGAAGTTGATTATCTTCAAGACGCTGATTAGATCGGTGGTCCTCTACGACCACGAGACCTGGACTATGCTCGTGGAGGACCGTTGGAGTTTTCGAACGAAAGGTGTTGCGTACCATCTATGGTGGCGTGCAGGTGGAAGACGGAACGTGGCGCAGGCGAATGAACCATGAGTTGTATCAGCTGCACATTCGTTGTATTGGTACGAACTTTCATGAAAAATAACGGATCAAAGACCAAAAATATCCACAAATTAGATCCAGGAAAAGTCTCCCAAAGTACCCACTCTCGATGGGGGATGCAACTACAATGTGTCTTTTAACTTATCGTCGTCCATATTTGGATATACTGAGTAGTTTGAACCATTTCTTTTTCACAGTATTGGTCTGTATAGGACTTATTTATCCATATTTCCTGCACGAGAATTCCGAACGAAACAATATGAAAGCTATAAGGATGAATGAAAATAGACTGCATTGCAATCAACTGAATGCACGGCTTTTATGCTATCGACATATAGCCTAGACATTTCACACTATTTACTTCATTTCAAATAAAAACTTTGAAATATCTATCTGTCTCAGTCACGAATCGCATTCTCCGTCGTTCTCTGTTCAAGGGGCTCGAAAGCTCATGTGACCTTGTCTCGCTTTACTATACTCAATTGCGCGTTAAAATACTGGACCAGTAAATTCTATTTTGTACATAAATCTTGTCCGCATCTTTTTATTCGTTTTGTTCATCTGCGTTCATTTTACTTATTTTATTCGTTTCATGCTTGGGATTCACTCTGATCAGTTTATTCTTTTTGTGCATTTTACTCATATCATTCATTTAACTTATTTTATTAATTTTTTTTCATTGTATGCACTTTATTCATTTTTTCCAGTTTATTCATTTTGTTCAGTTTCTTCATTTTAATAATCTGACTACTTTTTCAGTTTTAATCATTTCATCCAAATAATTTATTTGATTCAATTTATTTCTTTATATTAATTCATAACCTTTTACCATTGTTCAATTTTTTATTTTAATCAATGCATTTAATTCTGCTAATTTTCTTCTTTTTATTCATTTTATCGCTACAGCTCATTTTGCTTATTTGATTCGTTTGTTTTATTTATGCATTTCATTTATTTTTACTTTATTCATTTTGTTCATCCATTCTTTTTATTCATTTGATCCATTTCATTAATTTGATTCATTGTATTCACTGGACGAATTAAATCAATTTGATTCATTTAATTCATTTAATTAATTTGATTCATTTGATTAATTTGATTCATTTGATTCATTTGATTCATTTGATTCATTTGATTCATTTGATTCATTTATTCATTTGATTCATTTGATTCATTTGATTCATTTGATTCATTTGATTCATTTGATTCATTTGATTCATTTGATTCATTTGATTCATTTGGTTCATTTGATTCATTTGATTCATTTGATTCATTTGATTCATTTGATTGCAGAACTCACGAGAAGTTGGGTGCCTACTTCTCGTGAGTTCTGCAAACTAATCCAATAGTGAAATGTGTAAGAAATGTCTCATCTCACTGCTAGGTGGATTAAATCGGTTTTTTATTATAAGATTCTAATCTGGTCAAGTCGGTTTCTTTAGCTATTTTGACGCTTACCGTCATACGAATCAACTTAATCAGTCTTGTCGGAAAGCCATGTTTAAGCATTATCTGCTACAGTTCGTTTCGGCTCACTGAATCGTGCACCACTTTGAAAATCACAAACAGATGCTGAGTCCGCAAGTTGCATTCCGAGAATTTTTCCAGCATTTGTCGCAAGGTAAACCTCGGATCCGTCGACCTTCTCGAAACGCGCTTTAGCATTCGCCGACAAAGGATTCAGTCAACGGACGCAGTCTGCTAAACGGGATAAGGGAGAGTACCTTATATAGTATCTCTATTGAAGATAATTACACCTCGAGAGTTATTACACCTTTCTTATTTCTTATTCTGGTTGGATGGGTAACCAGTCCAAATGCATTTCTTCTTTCACCCAGATCGCACCGACCTCGCAATGGATTGCTTCGTACAACTGGTCACTCCCGACGTTCAGAAGACTGGGACTCCGTCCTTCCCAATGGCCATACCGCTTTTCTGCTCTCGAATAGCCTTTCGCACTTCATCCCCAGCTTGTCCAGCATCCCTAATCCTTATTCTGTTTGTGCCTTTTCGTCACGTTTGTCGTTTCAATAGCAACTCAAAGTACTCCTCACATCTGACTGCTGTTTCTGTATGATCTGTCAAGAGCTGGATCCACTTTTGAACGTTGTACTGACCACATTACGGACCTGCTTTATCACTTGGTCGGTGTTAAGTCAGACAGGACTAAGTCGCAAAACCTCAAAAAGTAAGATAATGATAGCGTTGGATAAAGAATTTCTTCGGCTACATTCGACTTTTGCTAGATTTGCAATATGTCACAATTAGCATTATGGCAAAAATTAGACGAGCAAAAAACCATGACAGTCAAAAGCAGATCCCGTTAATGCAAAATCAATTTAACGATACTTCCTGCTCGCACATACCTGGCAGATTTTTTCAGGTTTTCGGTAGTGAACAAATTTTGCGTGCAATTTCTGCGGATAGTTGAAACCAATCGGGTCTTGTTTTCATGAGAATGAGCTGATCGAGCAGATTCACACACATGTGGTTTTTTCTATCCCAATCAACGAAAACTAGTTGCAGATGTTGGAGAAATCTTCAATCCATTGAGCAAATTAGACGAAATATTTTAAGATCATTCACAAAGGACAGTCGCGAAGTCTTAAGCACTAAATGTGCATCATTGAAGTACAGCAGACACAGCAAGAGTATCAGGTGCCTTCCATGAGGTTTTTGTTGTCGTTTATGTAAATGTGGGTAACTGGAAATCTCTCTCGTGAGGTGGGATCGAAACAACTACAAGAATTGATTACAAATATCTGCACATTCGTTATGTTATATCGTGGTTCGATATATCAAAAGCGGCAGATTGGTTATTGGTTGATCTCGACATTCCATACTCTTTATTATGTAGGATATTGTAAGATGTTTGAAACAGAAAGTAAGTCGCTGCCAAACGTCCAAATGTGAAGCCATGTTGATCAAGGTATTGCTGTCAATGAGTCTTACGATGTTTCATAATGACCAGCTCGAAAAACTTTGAGAGAACTCTCAATTAAGTAATTCGATAGTTATTGACGTCTCGCTTAAAGCCCTTTTTACGTACAGGAAACATGTTCTAGCAATCCATCTTAAGATGGAAATATGCCGCTGGCAACCCAAGTAGCATTTCTAGTTTTATAGCACACTACAAGTGCATTGTAGGTTTTAAGAAAGGCTTCAAGAGCGTCATAAAACTTCAATTGTTACTAGGGAAGAGATGCTCGTTGGATGGGAATAAGCGGAGTCACCAAACCGTCGATGTGATTTTGTACAAGTTGTGGAGGAAATCTACCGGATCCAAGATTGGAAGGCGATTAAAAAAAGAAGAAACTCAGGTAATAATCGTTTCATCAACATCGATGATACCCAGAGCTTGGTCCACGACCGGAACTGGGACGATTTGTTTACGTTGCGACAAGAAAAAATCAAGTGAATAAAATGTTTTACCTTGAAAAGAAAAACCAGGACAAATCAAGTATTTTCCTCGAAGTCCCAGGACACCAGGACAGGCTGTTAAAATCCAGGACATGTCCTGGGAAACCAGGACGTCTGCTCACCCTATATTAGGCAAAATTTTGAAACTGCCCCTATTGAAAACATTGTAATTTTAGTAAGATTAAACGGCTTCGTAAACAACTAATAGAACAACTCATACATGCTTTATATTGAATTGTAGCTCACAGTTTTTTCATTTCAACCGAGTGAAAGGTGTAACGTGTAATGCGGCAAAAAAATTAGCTGCGTCAAGTTTGAACTGGGCGTGAAGTTTCTACCGCACCAGTTTGCAGTTTTCAGTCGGCTCACCGTGACTATCGCGTGTCGACTACTTGTCTATCTTTATTCGTAATTCACTCTGCTAACAAAATTATATCAACGGAAAGGTTATGTTCCACATTTTTATTGATTCGTTTTTTCAAGTTTCTGGCGTAAATCTGATACAATACAGTTGATTTATTGTGTCCGTTAACGATTTCGACAACTTTGATAAAAGATTTTACTTCGAATGATATTGACTAGTTGATTAGACAAAACTCACTCAAATTTATATCAAAATGAACGATATTTATTTATCATATTATGCTAATCACATACATTGTTTTCAAATTATCATTGAAAACAACTATAAGTAAACCAGTGGTCACGTTTAAATTTATTCACAAACACGAGTGCTAATCTTATTAAAATGTTTTTTTTTTCTTGTTTTATCATTTCAGGCTTCCATGGATCTACCGCCAGACAAGGCGAAATTGCTGAAAAACTACGACTGCGAAAAGAAATGGGACATTATCTGCGACCAGGTGAGTTTCGTTTGGGGAATCGCCGGCTACCGAAGGGGTGTGTAGTGCGACGAAACATTGGTGCTAATCTCTTTGCCGCGTGTATATAGCGATAATAGCGCACGATTAATGAGTCGAATTTCGACTCGAAAGTTTCCTGTCGAAAGGGGACGTGCACAAAATTCACTCTGAATTAGACAACCTATAAGCAATGCATGGTTGGTCGGCTTAAGTTCGGCTTAAAATCCCGAGTAGTACCACCTGTCAATTAGTGGTGATTTTGGGGGATTGCTTTTTAAAGTATGTCTTTCCATGACTGTCAATAAGAAATAGAAGATGGCTTGATTTATATTTTGTTTACTGTTATACTGTGGTAATGCGTATTACTGATAACTTACTTACTTGATAAGTTACACTAAAAATGAATTTGCGCGAAAAATCATTATCTCGGATAATGTTGGGTGGTCGCTTTGCTCAAAAGTATTACCAATTTTTTGATTAAAGAAACGTTGTTGAGACTAGTCAAAAAAGTTAGTTGTTTTTGCATACCTTCATTCCAAATGCCCTCATATATTTGTTGTAATGTCCGGATGGAATCTTTCGTCTTGTTCGTCATTTTCTGACCCCAAATTTGAAAGAACCCATCCGAGCCGTCGAAATATTTATGCACAAAATGCATGTACGATGCGGTATTCCAAATATTTTTATAGTCTAAAATAAAACGAATTCGCGATACAGATTTTTATACCAATAACCTAAAATTTTTCATCATTTTACGATTGATAAATTGACGCATATTATAACTTTTGCCGTTTCCCGGGAAATACCACGAAAAGCCGTTCTGCTTCAGCATTGCACAAGTTTTTCAAGAATTATTGATTAAAATTGCTCGCAAATAATAAGTTTTGAATTAGTCTTACTATATTATGCGAAGCTAACCGTCTGAAAAAGGTGATTCAAAAGATTGAAATAACGTATGCGGTAAAGAAAGAAACTTGTTTTGAAATGCGCTAAAAATGAACAACCACCCAGGATGAAACCATACAATACAGTGATGAGAGGCTTTAAATTAATGGAATGCCCAATTCGCACGTATCAGTATATACTCAAGGCCGAAAATCGCCGAACATTTGCGCGTGCTCCGAGGAGAAATGTGTTAGATCTAACTCTCTACTCCGACAGTATTACGCATCAGTTGGCTAATTAGCTCACATCTAACATCGTCATCTGATCGCAAATAAATCTTCTATAATCATTTGAATGTTCCAGCAGATATCATAACAACATGCAAACTGAAATCTCTGCGAAAAATATTGACCAGATTGTATGGGAAAATTTGCTTTAAATTGTGTCTAATTTTCAACTTTTTTTCTAAGTTTTCTTACGATTTCGCTTAACGATTGTCCAATATATTGCATTTAGGCACAGCTCAAGCAAGAGTTTTTCTCCTTGAGTACGACACGCACGTTGTTGGATGTGTACCTTTCCTGAGCCATGTTCCCGCAGTGACAGGAAGCTAGGTCTGGCCAAAACAGCACGGAACAATTGTGTTTCTTCTTAAAAGCGTTTTGAAAACTTTCCATGACACGCATATCTTGATTGACAGTGTCAGCTGACACGAAAATTTCGCTACATGTGCAAATCGCCTGCCAAAACAAGTATTCCTCAAGAAGCTGTGACAACTTTTTCTGGTTAAACTATTTTGAACCTTTATACACATAAAGATTATGAATCCTTCACGTCTCCACATGTGACAAGAAACAAATGACCCCTATCGGCCCACTCCTGACTCGATTTCTAGTCCCACAAGAAGTACTTGCTCCAAATTTGAAGCAAATCGGACAAGACTAGCTACCAGACCAACGCTCCGGAAGTTTGTGTGGGATTTTTCGACAATTTACGTGGAGAAAAACCACTACTTCACGTTTTCACCGCCAGGCGACACTGTATGCATAGTATCATCACTGTACGACACGAATATAAGAAAGATAACTTAATTGTCTATAATTTTGTCGAAGACTGCTAGTCAATCCGACTTTGTTGAAAGAAGTTATTAACCTTTTAGTGAAGTGATGTCTGAGTCAGTTTTGCATGGGGCCTAGCAGTACATGGTTGTGTATCAGTACTCGATTCCCGCAAACTAAGCATTTTTGTGAAATAACGGTTAGATTTAGCTCAAGAGTACTAACTTTTCAACGGAATGAGATAGAAATTAGGTGTCTTCTACAAAGTTGTAGAATGGACATTTTGCAGTAATTCTTTCGAACATGTCGATGTTCTATCTCTCTTCTATGAAAAATTAGTACTGGCGCCCTCTATGCGGTCACAAACTGAACTAAAATTTTCTAATCCAAATATTACTCGTATTATTTACTATAATTCTTCTGAACATACTATTGAGCTAAACCCAACCGTTATTCAAAAAAAAATGTTTAGTTCGTGGGAATCGAGTACTGATACAAAATCATGCGCTGCTAGGCCCCATGCAAAACTGACTCAGACATCACTTCGTTAAAAGTTTAATAACTTCTTTTAACAAAGCCGGATTGACTAGCAGTCTTCGACAACGTTATAGACAATTAAATTATCTTTCTTATTTTCACTTACAGTGATAATACGATGTATACAGTGCCACCTAGCGGTGAAAATGCGAGATAGTGGGTTTTCTCCATGTAAATTGTCGAAAAATCCCATATAAACTTTAGGAGCGTTGGTCCGGTAGCGAGACTTGTTCGATTTACTTCAAATTTGCAGAAAGCACTCCTAGTGTGTGGTAGGGTTCGGCCGATTGAGTTTTCAAAAATTTATTATTTTTCTGGGCAGTCTAATGTGGACAATATCACAAGCAGACTCGCGGCCCGCTGCAACTGGTTTTAAGCAGTGTTTTACTGGGTGACATTTCCCGTCTCGCCTGCAATTCTAGTGAGTTATTCTTTTAGGAAGCCCTTTCGAGAACCAGGTCCAGTTTAACCACTCTAAAAAACGCATTTGGAAAATCCTACCGTAAATAAGAACTACGGCATAAATGCATTTCAAACGACAACGTAAAGTATACTGTGATTCAAACTTTAAACTCATTTTTCTCGAAATCAATAAAATGCCATTTAGTCCAACCTGTCTTAACTCCGACCAATTATGCCTTGTGAAATAAAAGTGTTTGAAAATTTCCTCCAATAATATCAGACAACTAGCAACACACTTTTTATTCGAAAAAAGGTTTACTAAATCAAACAAACTCTCATGGAATTGTACTTATGAAAAGTACAAGTCATCCCTCCTGTAATAATTCTGTATCACATTCATGGAGCTGAATGTTCACAGCAAACCAAACTCAATTCTTAATTCACTGGTAATATGTATTTTCCGTCAAACGGGTTTAGGATGATTTTATTAAGATATCGCGCAGCTAACGATATAGTATATTATGATTTGAAATAAATGCTCTTTTGGATCTATTCCGATAAAATTCATGATAACACACAATGACAAAAAAACATTTGAATGTGTTTACCTTTCCAGTATTCCAGGGAGGGAGAAACGAATGAAATTATATCTTAATTTTTTCTGATGAAATTCTTGAGTCAATGTTATAATTTTACTACTTAGTCCACTCTGATTTAACACCTGCTGCTAGCGACTAGTCTAGAGATAGGCAAACCACTTCAGTTTAGTGAACGAATCGTGTCCGATTCACTCAAAAAAGAATGCGTCGACTCTTGATCGATTTAGTGATTGATTTAGGAAGATTAAAAAATATCTGTCTCCTTTTGATTTCGAATAAATATTTTGATTCATACAAATAAGAGTGCGTTTGTTCATTGCGATTATTCATTTTTATATGATTCTTGTTCATAGCTAAATCGCTCCATTTGTTAGCATCTTTTTAGGATCTTTGTTCTCCATAAGTTCGGTCAGCGCATTCATTCAGTTATTTTTGGTTAAATTTTCACTTTCAAACTTAATTTTGTTTCTGAGCTGGCTCTGAGTGGGATAATCGAGCAAAAATGACATAGATTATGCAGATTAGTTATACTGTAAAAATTAAAAGATTAACCCTTCTGCTCTCACATATAACAAATGAATACTCTTGTTGGTGAATTAATTTATATTTCCTCTGAACTGAAGTCATTTGATTATGCGTTAAACTTCGGTAAACTTGGAAGTGAATGAATGAGGGAGGCGTTTAAACTGAATGTTGGTTTCAATAAATTCACGCAGAAATAGGCAACTTTAACAAATAGTATTCCGTTATAAATGTATTAATAATATATTCCCCTAAATCGCTCAACCGCAGTTTTTTTTTTTAAAAGAATCACAACTTTTAAAAAAATAATATCGTTTCTTTTTATTTCGCTTATAGAGATTTCAACCTTTAGGTCAATCGCCTCTTCTGGTTAGAAAAATCTTTTATGAAAAATTTCTAATCCTATGGGCGGGGTCGGGACTCGAACTCAGGTGCGCTGCGTAGAAGGCAGTCGATTTACCAACTAAGCTACACACACCCCCAAAAGAATATCGTGACTCACTGACTCTTTTACAAAAGTCGATTGTTTTGATTTATTCACGATTCATTCGCCCATCTCCAGCGACTACTAACAGGCGCGAGCAGCTATGTGCAAAATGGAACTACTTGGAGTATGTGAGAAATGTTGATATGCTTCATTCACGCATTTGTAAATTCTGAAACACTTTATGAATTGCCAAAAACTCTTCGCTGGTTCGAACAACGAGGGTCAAATGAGGAATAAGCGAACACCAGGCACTACTCTTTTATTCCTTCTACTTTGATAAGGTGCTATACATCCTCAAATAACGTCATGTAACTATTAAGATCAGATTGCTACGTGTTTGTTCTGTTAGCATACTAATTGCGGATTACATTATGCAGAGCAACGCATTGCAAAGATTGTGCCTTCATATATCTTTTAATATCTACAACAGTTATAGAAGCATGTCTCATTTTGGAAATCATCGGTTGGAACACGAATATGCTAAAATTTATAATTTCTAAAATTTAATACTTCAGATCTGATTACACCTGTTTAATACCGAGGGCCCTTTGTTCAGTAATGTCCAGGAACTCGAATGGTCTTTAAACGGCCCTGTATTGTACTGGACAGAATGTTTTTAAATTTTGCACTATTTTGACGAAAATAATTACAATGATCTTGTATTAATTTTCTAAATGCCTTTACTCCAAAACAAACAAATAAACAAACAATTCGTAGGTCAATGTGGTACCTACAACTAGTTAAAATTGTTTCTACACATAGACAAACTTGTTTTCTTTGACCGAGATCACAAACGAAGTGGAAACCACAAACCCGTGACCACCGAAGTTGAACAATTATCATTGTATCTTGAAAGGTATGCGTTATAAATTGAATTAGCGCTACGATCGAATTAAAGTATACTGATACAGAAGTATTTCTTGATTTTGTGTGATCCAATGATTAGCACCTATAGTTAGTCCATAGATGTGTAGCAGTACATCGTAATTTAACCTGGATGGGTTTTGTTTGATATGTCTACCAATATTTATACTCGTTTTTCGTCCTTTTATCTCGAGTGATCGTATAGACACCACCTAAAATTAAAAAGATAAAACTCAAGCTTTCAAAACTGACACCTCTAGCGATGTAATTAAATGCAAAATACTATCGCACCTTTCCCTCTGAGCTTCCTGTTAGCATTTGCTCTAACAAAACGAAAGGTGTTGACCAATAAACGCTGAAACAACTCCTGCTAAGCATAAGTACACCAGACGAGACTGATTAAATCTTCAATCGACAGCTGTTCTGCTGCTGTGTTAATTATAGTCTTTTCGCTTAATTAAATCGGCTTGGTTTATTTGTGAGGGAACATCACAGTGCTATAAACTACAAATAGCCATTCAATGCTGTCTAGTTTTAGTTCAGTGGATGGTGCAGTAATTTTTATTTTCTAATTAGATAGCCTACCAAAAAGAGCTAAAAGAGAGTTTAATATCATTCCGAATAGATGGATGATTCAAGTTTGCAAGCTTAATTATGCAAACATCTTAATTTACCTAATTAAATGTTATTAAAATGAAAAATAAAGTCCTGTACATACCCCCGTAGCATCATTAAAGCTCAAAGTGCAACAGCGATTTACTCGTGCGTTGGCGTCTCCGAGGCGGGTGACCTAATAGAACAACGGCTCACCATTATTGCATAATACTTCAATCCATAGCGGTGCTGTACACACTATAATTTGCCTCCCTCGATCGATGCTTATGCTGATGATGCAAAAATCAAAATGCACACGTATAATGCGAAGTGGCAGCATAGGCACTGGCGGGGAAAAATCATGACAACAAAAAGAGCCCCAGTCGGAAGACAGACCCCCCAGTCGCGACTGCCATTTGAAGAATTGAGGTTGCATCGAAATACTTATTCGCGCTTCGGAAAAGCTTGACGATGGCGATGCTGCTGATGAAGCGTGAACATTGGCCGACACCGACTTGGCACTGGCGTGTGTTTTAGAAAAAGACTCGCTTTGAGTTCTCCATTATCCAATCACAGGCAATCGCTGGAGATTGACTCATTCTGTCGGTTCTCGCCCCGATGGAACGCCGACGCCCTGATGATGCATCAGCCGGTTGTAATGCTTTGAGAGTTTCTTTTCCTCTACTTGGCATGACGATCGCTCGTTGAAAGCGCATCTGAATTCACCAGGAATAAGAAGCTTTGTGCTGTGAATGATTTATGCTTTGCTGTAGTTTTTTACAATTGCTACAACTGCGATTGTAGCTTGCTAGATTAGCTACTTTAATGACTTAATCAAATTATTTTTACTCATTACATTTTACTATTTATGATAAATTGTTTATATTTAAATATTACTTCAAATTCCGTGGGCTTGGCGGTGGACTCCAGACTGCAATTTTTTATGCTTAGGGATTTGTAGCTTCGAGACCTTCGATTCTGTTGGTCTCTAGAATCTAGAATCTAGGTGGTGGATAGAAGCGAAGGGATACCCTGACGACTGGTAGATTGAATTATTTTTGCTGTCAGTTCAACTAGATCTAGACCGATGCAGTATCCTATGGTTGATGGCTCATTACATATAATCTAAATTAAATATCATTCAATTTGCACAATGCATTCAAACTTAAGTCAATTAGCCAAAGTACTGGGATCATACCAATTCAAACCCAAATCTAAAGTAATCATCATTCAATTGCACAATGTATTAATTTTAAATTTTAAGTGAACCATCCAAAGTATTGGGACCATAGCAAGTCAAATGTTCAAAATGTGTCTAGTAATCTTGAAGAAGCATCATCCACGTGAACCAAACCGTCAAATAAAGTGGCTATGTTCTCAAATATAATCAACTCCCTTCCGTTCTTTTCTTCTGTTTCATTTGTCGGTTTTTGTTTTACTTCTATTAATTTGCTTTTCCACTACTCATATATACCAAAAAATCAGTTATTCAGTTTCTACTTAATCTCTTCATTTTTTTTCTTTTAATTCGGCATGTTCTTTTTCCTTTTATTACTATATCTTAACTTAGATTTCTAATACCTTTCACTAACACAATCAATTGTATATTCTCTCATATACACTCATAATATCTCATTCAAAACGTACAAACGCCGCTAGCCTTCGCGATAAATCAACCCGCGTCACAAACACGAACATGCAATTGCAATCATCCACACGTACTCGCGATCTCGCCAACAACCCACCGCTCGCGCGATCATGAGTCGGTCACGTTAGGAAGTTAACAGCGGAAGTTAACGTTCTTAACAGCCTAGATTCATGTATTCAGTTGGACCAATAAAAAATGAGGCTCATATTCATTAGACACCACATTCCATGGAAACGTGACCGGGAAGTCTAGTGTTATGGAGGAATTCTCTTCTAGTACCTAATAAAAACTAGGCAACAAATTCACGGTCCGCGCGATCATTCAAAAACACACGAGAATATGCATACGGCCACACTGTTACAAAATCGAATTTATGCACGCGAAATCACATACCTTCTGGCATACGCGACAAACACGTGAACATACAAACGGAGCTTTTCGTGATCTTCCACGCACATCTACGGTTGCGGTCTCACAAACTTGATAAAACCACGGGATAAAATGAACTTTTTAACACTTATACATTGGCATCACATAATTACAAAATACATACATTTGCTATCAAACCTTATGGAGAAGCATATTATATTTATTTCTGAACAGTCAACAGTAGTACTGTTCAATGCACCTTTTCATCACATTCTGCAGCTCAAGTATTCGTCAAATATACATCAATTAACTAACCCTACCCCAACCCACACCCTGATCCTCTCCCATGGCGTTTTTGTGGTCTGCATGGACCATTCTGCCATTACTTCTCCTATCATCGGCCTTGGACAAAATGAAAATGATAATGAAATATTTAAATATTACTTCAAATTATTTTATTGGTAATGTAGAATACACATTTTCGTTGTCGTATAATAGTGCTTTTGCCTTTCTTCCAAAATTTGATATGCAGGTGATTTACGTGTTCTAGCGGTTTAGAGGGTAAGGCGTGTTCGAGTTTTAGTGAAGAAGAATTCTTAGTGATCAGTAAGATCGTAGAACTAGCTCAGAAATTGTCCTGTACATTGAGAATCGGTTGCAAACCCGATCAGAATATCATAACAGAGCATTAGTGAAACTATATCTCCCGTTGGTACTTGTTATAATTTTCTGTTATTTTAACTACTAACGAGACCAAATTTGTTATGGAAATTGCTTTCTGTTATAATTGTGTTAGGGGTCGTACACAAATGACGTAGCTTTTCTTCCGCGATTTTTGACCCCTCCCTCCCCCCTCGTAGCATTTGGTCACAAAATTCTAACCTCCCCCTCTTAAAAAACGTAGCATTTACCCCCCTCCCCCTAGTCACATGCAAAGCGCCCGGGCGATGAAAAAAATTACATATATTTTTCAATTATTTTAAATACATGTCCTTTCAAAATGTTTGACGACTTTTATCAACATTTTCATTATAACAGCAAATTGCGTGCAATTATTTTTCCATTTCATGACAAATATAGTGTTGATAGTTTTGTTTTGAATTTTATATGTCAAGGGGAGCATGAAGACAACCCGTATAAATAAATACCATTCCAGAAATCTTCGGAACCAAACTATTCGTATAACGCTCACCATATTGGGAATACTACTGATATATTTCACCATTATAATTGAACTGTTATACCACCATTACCATTTCCAATACTTTCCGTGTATCCTATATTGGAGATTTGTATAGTACATTGTCCTTTGGCGCGAGAGGTTAATATTGCTCTGACGGGGCTTCGTTATTCGTATATCTGTTTACCCTGCTCCAATAATCTGTAGTTTAAGATGGTCAAAAATCCTCGTTTAACAATATTACGGAGATAGCTCAATTGGATAAAGTGTCAGTGCACTTAGTGTCAACGAAGCATTCTTCAGAAGATGGCGAGAGCAAAATAATATTTCATCAATCGATAGAATTGAAATGTGAAGGGGAAGAGATTTTTCTCTCCAGCTAATATTTTATGCCTCGTTAGACCTAAAATATGCATGCCACCATAATCTGTATGGTTCTTGAATGGTATGTTGTCAAAATGTATATGGAAAACGACATATATGGTATGGTGACTGTTCTTAACAACCCGTTGTTTGTATGGTCGAGTATGGAAAAACGACACTGGTTATGTTCGATTTTATACTAGGCAATGGTTAATCTATTGTTGAACGAACCATATTGAAAATGGTTTTGAAACGATTGATGCAATGGTTGGCATATGGTACACATTTATGCGGGAAGTTCTCTCAGTTCACAATCGTGCAGCTGCAAATGATTCTAAGAACCATACGTTCATCTAAATTACTAAATTTTGTTTGGTTGAATACGAAGTGAAAATTTAATTCAGTTTCCAAACTAAGTCTACTAGTTAGAAACATTAGCTAACTAATGTAGCAAGTTAAATCCGCATAAAAAATCTTATCGTATTTTTGCGAACTTGTAATTCCGCGAATCGTAAAATTCACCTCATGAAAAACCGCATCAAAAGTAACTTGTTTGAATTTAAATTCATTTCTCTTGGGAATGAAGGATCATTAAATTGTTTTCTCTAAACAATGAGTTTTAAACTTAATGCTACGTCGCACAACTTCTGACCCTACCCTCCCCCTCGTCACACTTCGTCACAAATTTGGTATACCCTCCCTACCCCCCAAAATGCTACGTCATTTATGCATGACCCCTTATTTGATTCTGATCAGGAAGCTTTTCGAAATAGAAGGGCAAGTTCCGCTACGGAACGGAGTACCAGGGTTTTGCACATATTTATCAAATAGTAACTAAATGCGCAGAAAAGTTTTTTGCTTATATTAAATAAAGTTTGCACAAACTAAGTAAATTATTGAAGGTAATTTGCTAACATTCTTGATATTCTTACATCATGCCACCCATAAGAGCTTGTACAGTCGTATCCGATACCTTGTCTTCGATTTTTTTCGTCTTCCCAAGCATCTCATTTTAATTCTTTACTTTCTCTTTGGCTATTTTGAGTTATTACTTCATCATAACCCGGTAGATTTAAATTGGACGAAATTGAGGGTAATCCGGTGGATTCATGTCATAAATGTACCGCATTTGCCATTTCGTCACGCTTTTAGAATAGTGAATAGAAGCTTCATTCTATCAAAATAGTGTTTAGATATTTACACAGGAATGTAGTTTTGTAAAATTCGCCATTCGCGGAGCTGTTGTGACTAAAATTTCACTTCGATTTCCACAAGTACAAGTTTCCTGTCAAATAAGGTAACAAGCGAACTTCAATGTTGAAATCCAATGTCAATCTGTCCTTCAACCCATTGTGCTCTTAGGATGGTTGAATTTAGAATGCTCAGCATTTTTTTAAAGCACGGCGAGGGAAATTCTGGATAAGAGCGCATAATTTTTTCGCGTGGCTCCAATTGATTCTCTACTGAAATGTATAATAATTAAGTAGATAAATAAGTCAAAGGATTCAAAGAGATATTGTGCCAAATTTGGTCGAACGATATTCTGAAAACCTAATTAGAAATCAGTCAGTCGAATACCACGCCGACTATTTGGATGCTTGATTTGAGTCCAGCTTAGAGCTTCCATTTCCCGACGGTTTTCAGCTTACCGGGATTCGGGAAATAAATAATAAATTTCCCGGGAAATCCCGGGAATTCAGAAGAAAAATAAAAAGGTGAATGATTTTCTTGAAAACAGAATAAATCGAAAAGTTTTCAAACACGTTTGATTGCATGTATATCTATCCTAAAGGCAGTTGTCAGAAAATGGCGATTTGGTGGCCTACACATCATTCAATCATTCGATAACTCGTCAATAAGTTTACGCAACATCAACTTCTTTTGATGATTTTTCTTAGCTATATGTATAACAAAGCACCTTCTTTAGTAATCTTGAATGAAAAGATCGAGCTGCTTCAGGGTAGTGTGCAGTTATTTCCGATCAAATGAGGAAATGTGATATATGGAATCCATTTCCGTCACAGTAAGATCAGCATCATTTCGAATTAAGTGTGATACAAAATCAAGCAGATAATGGACGAACTGTACAGCGATGGACGAAGCCCACCATCGATTTCTTGTTACGGGTGAGTATCTGGATTGTTTGATCTTATCCCTTCAAAAATCCTTTCTGCATCCTTGAAAGCGAAATTTAAAGAGTTTGGATGCGCATGATGTTGGACAGATACAGCGTTATGTATTTCTTTTCATACATTCAAAAATTTACAGATATTACACCTTCGGTATAACAAATTAGACGAAATATGCATTCGATGAACCGACCAAATATTTCTGCAGACGTTCTAGAAACATTCCTTATTTTAAATAGTGTACATGTTGACGTTACGAAAACTGGGCCGTGAACAAAATCATGTAACGGTTTTGTCTTTCTCATACAAAAAAGTTATACCATCACTCTGAAAATCGATAACCTAATCTTGACCCGGAGGACTATGGGTCATATATCATTCGACTAAGTTCGTCGAAATCGGAAAATGTCTTTTTTTTAGAGATGGCTGGACCGTTCAAACTTAGTTTTTAATGAAAGGTTCAACCTTCCCATCGGCTGCTACTGATTTTTTTGTCGATCGGAGTTCCGGTTGCGGAGTTATGATTTGAAGAGTACTGCCACACAGCACTTTTCCATAAAAACTGGTACCATCATGATATCAAAATTATGCAAAATATATTACAATGGGTACAAAATTATTTGGATTTACCAGTCTAGATTGTGCATTTTTTTCTAAAGGATAAACCAATTTGTGCATAAGAACACAAGACCTAACTTAGAATGGTACCGAGTGATGTCTCGGTTAGCCAAGTACATAAGCTCTAGGTCGCTGACAACTATAGGGAAACGAACTGTTTTTTTTTTTGGCATGAGAGCCAAACGTCTGCGAGTATGCAACATTTTTCCCAAAGTTAAAATTGGATAAAACAATTTGCACATGAGGGCATAGAAAAGTGGATTTGAATGTTTCGTTGGTTGGTATCAGTTACTGACGAGTGGAAACATAAAAAACCAGACGGAAACAATTTCAAAAGAGAGGTAAAGAAATATTTCAAAATCGAATTTGTAATTTTAATGCCAAATGTCTTATGAATGCATGAAATGTTGAGATTTCATTGTTTTGAAGAAGAGAATTAACTTTGTTGGACTGGTTTAGCTCATTATTGCCTTTCTCATATGGAGAGATTATGCCATCACTCAGCAAATCGCCACTGCCGGTCAATTTTCTGGATCTGAATTTTATTAGCTAGGGATGTATGGCGAGGTGTAGCCCCTCCCATATCGTACCACCCTAACCTCACCCTGTGCCCTCCCCATCAAACCCTCCTCAGATCAGCAGATTCTTGAATTTGTTCATGATCTATTATTGATTCATAATATATTATTATTTCATGACATCGCGATCTCCGTAATAATTTTCGTAATTGTATGTTACGTCGGCTCGGCGGGTTTTAAAAAATTCTCAGTTTCGGTATGAAATTGTAAAGCAACCATTTTTTGAATTAGTTACGCAATTTACGTTTCGATTTCGTCTTATCAGAATCCGACAGTCACAAGACTAAACTAGCGTCGTATTGACGCCAGTTCCAAAAACGAAAACACTATTCGTGTTTCTGAGCAAACCGCAAGTCCCGCAAGAAAAGGGGTTCTGATTAAGCAGATGAGAATTAATGAAATCAAAAGTTGGTTTGGCTTAGCAAGCCAATGCAATATGCATTATGGTAAAAACTGTTTTTTTCCACTTAGCAGAAAAATGTTGAAAACCATTTTTGCGCGTAAATAGCACAAAACCTCATTAGTTACGGAGTTAGCATTTCGACCTTATCATCTTGTCACTAAGATAGTGTCGGAATCTGATGAGACGAAGTCGTAACGTAAATTCCGTAACTAATTTAGTTATAGGTTTTGTACTCTTCACGCGCAAAGATGGTTTTAGAAAAAATTCTCCTTGGCGAAGAAAAAAATGGTTTTTCCAAAATGGTCTACTTGTTGCCAAAATCGGACCCACATTCTATTTAGTTTATGCATAATAATCCGCGCACACACATCGCCTTACAACTATTAGCGAAATTCAACACCCGGGCAGGGCAGGCTGACGGCGAATTTGCATACTAATCCAAAAATTATTCTTATACTTACCAGTAGCTCGTGAAGGCTCGTCCGCATCAATTGTACTTGAAAACGTGACAGTAAAACCCGTGAACCGTTGAGAATATTAGCGGTAGTTAAATTAAACTCAAGCTGGCGTGCAAACAGTTGCAAACAATACCCGCCAATGAAACAAGCACAATGCGAGAAAAGCAAGAAAGAATGCCAATGTCAAATCCGCTATAAATGATATCATTAAACTAGAGGAAAAAAGCTTGACTATAGGCTTGTTCGAAAAATATTACGCTGTAATTGGAAATGTGTGATTGGCTGCGATTTACCCATTTAAAGATGTTTTACGATGTCGAACTTTCATCTCGAGAAAGGATGAATAATTCTCAATGAAATAAACATTGTGAACATGAGTATTTTCGAATGCGATACTAAAAATTACAATGAAAAATTTCCACAGGCGATAAGCCTGGTATCTAGTCGGGATTAGTTGGGAATTGCGTGTTCCGAATTTCTGATTTAGTTGTTTTTTATGACAGTTGCAAACGAGACTGCCAGTCTGCCGGCACCAATATTCAACGCTTTTCATAGTTGCTCATGGGAACCGGGTCGTAAAATAGTAATAAAAACGGGCATGCTGTATGAGTGGCTTGTGTTGGTTTCCTTCGGGTGCTGAAACAGCTAGGATAAAGGCTACTAATTATTGACCTTGGTGGTAATGTTTTTCTTTTATTGACGCTAGTCACGAAAGTCATTTTGTCTTTGGCGTCCATGTGAGGGTTATCGATCTTTTTAAAAATAATCAGCCATCACATAGGATTCTCTCAAATGATCTACACGTTACAAAGTGAAGTCGTATAGAAATAAAAGAACATAGTGGGTAATGACAAGGCTTCTCACTTTTAGAGCAAAAGCCATTGATTATGTGAAACTAAATATTGCGCCAATCAAATTACCATATGTGCAAAGCTTAAGCACTCACAAAACTTACATTAACCAAACAGGACCATGAATCAACTTTCAACGGTTTGTCAAAATGAACTCGCACCGCAAATCTTACCTGCATTTCCGCTCGATTGAAACACTCATCATGACCGACCATGGGATCATCCTCCATCTCCCAAAACGCCCAGACAACGTATCATTCTGTCGAACAAACGAGAGGTCTTTCGTTTATGTTCGTCTGCTCATCTGTCTGTGATGGAGTTGGCCGTCGCGCGATGGAGAAAGTAAATTGATACTCGATTAGGACGTCTTTCCATGTTTTTTTCGCGTTTCGTTGCGTTGATTCGATGCCAAATGGCTGTGTTTATTCTCTCTGTCTGAAAGCAGATTCATTCAAGACTCCGTCCAGCCTAGACGGCTGCCGTTATACAATGTGTGTATTGCATCGAATAGTTGGGTAAAAAGTTGTTGAATCTTTTTTTATAGCAGAACTTCCTTTTAAGAGGAAGTTTTATGTTATTTTTAGACTTGCGGATGTCTGGTAGCGACTCTTTGGAGTTTCATTTGATTTATCGCGATGTATGGGATAAAGTTAAGTGATATGGCGTGGGGAATCAACCGCAAGCACAACGAAGAGGGTTTAAAATGTTTCGTGCTGGGTCAACCGCAGTGCGCTTGTTATACTGTTAAGAATTGTTGGCGTGTTATTCGATACGACCATGAAGCAGTTGAACAAAAAATATATTACTTCGAGTCTGGCTGGTGACGAACATTTAAATTTTCAAAAACCTGGGTTCCTTTTCGAAATAAAGAAGTTGATATCATCTATAAAACTAAACTATAATGTCAATTTGTAGAAATACCTGCTGAATCATATTATTTCTTATAAATTATTCATTTAGTATATTGGCGTATCATTTGACCATTATCCCAGCTGGAATGTGTACTTAATGTGCTTTTTATTCCAACGACGTTCAAATAACAATAAAATAACATATTTTGAGCTGAGGAATTCCACGAAGATCCGTCCGAAAATCTCCAAAATCGTGACCAACCATATTATTTCGAAGAAACCTTACAGGTTTCACAGGCATGGAAGACTAAACATTTTCCACATTCAATAAGATGATTTTAACTCAAGCGTAATTTTTTAAAAGGGTGTAGACGTTTATACGCGCATTATTACAAAATGTCTTTCTTACAGTAGCCTATTTTATACAACTAAGCTATCTGAGAACCAGTTACAGAAAATGAATACATCTTCACAAAAAAATATACACTGAAAAAATGTGGCATTTTTCACAAAAAGAAAAATTTACATTAAAAATGTAAATTTTAAGAAAAACTCATTGTTTTAATTTTTTGTATTTCGTCAACAAAAACTTAAAGAGAAAAGAAACATTCTGAACGTGATTGGATGATGGAGAACTTATCGATAAAAAAGTTTTTCTAACAATAACTTTATATATGTTTTTAAATTTTATACTAATTTACATACAAAACTGTAATTTTATTACAGAATAACATGAAATTTAATTTAACAAATATCTTCCAAAATGTAACAATTAATTCGCGCAATTATGCCCTTTTTAAAAGTTATTCGTATTACCCCATCATAAAATGTCAACAATCTAATATGTATCGTTTTAAAAAGGTAAAAGAAACTTTTTCAATGTATTTGGATCATGGAGATGCTTTCAATAAAAAAAGTTTTCCTAACAACAACTTTTGACATATTTCTATAACTCATACTATTTGCAGTCAAAAATACAATATTCTCCATGATCCAAATACACTGTAAAAGTTTCTTTTACGTCTTTAAAACAATAAACATTAGATTATTGACATTTTATGATGGGGTAACGCGAATAATTTTTAAAAAGGGCATAATTACAAGAATTAATTGTTTCCGTTGGAGCAATATTCCAAATATCTCGAAAACTATCGCATTTTGGAAGATTTTTGGTAAATGCATTTTGATTTAAAATGATACTAAGAATTATATTCAGTAATAAAATTACAGTTTTGTACGTCAATTAGTATGAAATTTAAAAACATGAGTAAAGTTTTTGTTAGAAAAACTTTTTTACCGATAAGTTCTCCATCGAGTAATTATATTCAAAATGTTTCTTTTCTCTTTAGGTTTTTGTTTAAAAAATATAAAAAGTTTAAAAAATGGGTTTTTTGCAATTTAAATTTTTAATATAAATTTTTGTTTTCGTGAAAAACATTTTTTTAGAAGTATTCATTCCCTGTAACTCATTCGTAGATGGTTTTGCTGTATAAAATAGAGTAATCGATCACAATTTTTTTGGAAATTAATACACGAAGAAACGTTTACGCCCTTTTGAAAAGTTGCTCTTATATCATAATATAGCAATTGCCAGAAAAAATCCCGTGCAAAGTTTCGTTCGAATCGACGATAGTCATATTTTGCGGTCGGCCGGTTTCTCATGAAATTCCTCAGCTGTAGTATTTAAGAGGACGAGAGAGGGAGAGGGAGCTTTGATAATTTAAGCATGATAAAATAGACTTGGATGTGTGATACGAGTAGATTCTTTCGTGCTAGCACCTTTGTCTTCTACAGTCAGAAGTTCGTCATACTTTACCTTACTGCGGTCGAATCCTGTACACAGGATTATTTCAACTAATTCAAAATATGCAGATAAATGGTACCATATTCAATCGCAATTATTGAATTCGAAATTATTGTGACTGACAAAAGTTCTGAGTGTTTAGAATAATATTGACGTTTGTTAAGATGATTTTTTGAAAGAAATGTTTTTTCGAACATTTACTAAAATAAGTCTCATATAAGATCAAAAATAGGGATTTTGTGGTAAAATAGATTTGAAAAAAAATTTCTGACATCTTACTAACATCGTGATTACTGGCATTACTAAGCCTGATTTGATGAAAACCGGTAAAGTCCCGGATCTTCAAAACCCCAAGCTCCGGCCACAATTACATGCGGTTAACAAATTTTATTACCTCTTGATTGTTGGAGTTTTGCTCAACTTTTAGTGTATAATTTTTTGTAGATTTGCTGCGGCTTCTGATTTGATGAAAACCGGTAATGTTCCGTATCTTCAAAGCCCCTTAGATCCGGCCACAATTGCGCGTGGCGAACAAATTTGATTGCCTCTTGATTGTTGGAGTTTTGCTCAACTTTTGGTGCATAATTCTTTGTAGTTTTGCTGCGATTTCTGAATTGGGCCTATGATTTGAAGAAAACCGGTAATGTTCCGGGTTTTCAAAGCCTTATATCTTCAAAGCCGGCTACAGTTGCGCGCTGTGAACAAATTTGATTGCATTTCGTTTCCTTAAAAAATCCGCAACTATTGGTTCTCCTTTTCTAGCGGCTTCCAATAAATGCCTTTTTGGTGGGATTTCTTCCCCTCGGTGTTTATGTTTATGTTATTTTGATTCGATTTTGCCTTAAGGGGTTACAAATTTTTGTAAGGCTTAAAAATTAAAGAATTAGACAAACGTTGAGCGAAATTCTCTCAAACTTGAGTTACAGCCATTTATAGACCCCTACCTGTTCTCCACTCGAAGGCGTCACGTAGTGTTCGATATGTGGGAGCGTGTACTCGCTACATCGACCATTAAACTTAATTATCTCGGAATTGTGTTTTTTAAATAGTTCGTTCAGGGCGAACACAATATCTCAGGAACCGATTTACCGATCCCCAGTTTGCACCAGTTGTTCCATATTATACTAGTAATATTTGGTAGACGCATCTTGGCCACCTTGAAACCAAAGGTCAGTCGGGCAAAAGAAATCTGACACCAAGTCCCGCTTACACCTTATAAAAATAATGCAAAAAATTGAAAATAAAAAAGACAAACAATTCTAATTATACATCGTTCACCCGATGTGGAAAAATGGACGTAAAACTCAGAGAACCGGATGTCGCTCTTAAAAACCAGAATCCCCGGGTCCAACCCGGAGAGGTGGCAACGCTAGGTACATATCAGGAATCAGGAATCAGTAGCGTCTGACTCAAATGGCACGTTCCCCATGTTGATCGGAGATTTGTGCCTTGCCAAGAATCGTCTTTTCATCATTTTCCTGATGGGAAAGATTGGGGAAGTGGTAAGGTTAGGGGTAAGGAAAACAACGACACAGAACACTTAAAACAGAGCATTCTGCACCCCCGGAGTGATGCTGAACGATCTGCAGGTGCTACAACAGCAGGAATAAAACTTCCAACCTCCCGAGGGATTTAGAACCTCTACTCAAACAGTGAGCGGATATATCAACACCCCCGAGGGGATATTGAGATAACAGAACGACAACACCCCCGAAGAGATATGGTCATTCAAATACGGCTAAAAAACTATAGCTCTTTACCACACTAGGTTAGGAACAAAAGCATATCCTTAAATTTCAGCTCTCTGTACATAGGTTCATCTATGTATGGAGAACCAAAAAACCGGATGCGCAATTGCATTAATACAGGGCAATTTCATATCAAATGATATGATGTTCCGTAATCGGATTCACAAAGATCACATCAATAATACTCAGCGCGCTGAATAGTAGCCATGTGATAATTGAGTTTGCAATGTCCAGTCAGTGCCCTGACCAGAATACTGCAGTTGTGCTTGGAAAAATGCAACGAATTTCTTGACATTTTCGGACTCACATCCGGCAGAAAAGCCTTTGTTTGAACGCAAGTTTGCAAGCTACGCCAATGGTTGGCATGTTCGAATGCAGCCCAAGAGCGAATCTTGTGCTTTATCCAACTTATTGACAGTGGTAGAACTGGTTCTGGACCAACGAAATCAGTCGCAGCGCCAGCTCTAGCCAATTCGCCCGCCCATTCATTTCCAGTAATACCGGAATGACCGGGTACCCATAGAAGGTAGATAGCATTTGAAATGCTAAGTTCTTCGATTTGAGTTCGACATGCGATTACTAATTTCGATCTCGAATCTGCCGAACTAAGTGCTTTCAGGGCAGCCTGACTGTCAGAGCAAAAATAGATTCTTTTACCGCAAAAGTGCGGATTGTACGCCACACAGAATCGCAAAGATCTCTGCTTGGAATACGGTACAGTATCTACCATGCGAATGAGATTGGTTTAATCTCATCTCATGACAATAGATATCAGCACCGGCTCGGCCCTCCAACAAAGAACCATCCGTGTAACAAACTACGTATTCTTCAAGTTGTCGCTCCATCCAGCCAGACAGCCATTCCTCACGAAGATGAATTCTCACCTTGAAGTTTTAGAAGGAAAACTACATGTGAGTGTAAGGTCACTGGGAGCAAGTGTATATTCATCCCAAGTAACCATTTGGGGCCACAGTCTTGTGTGGCTAGTTACACGATCTATTGGGTTACTGTTCCAGAGCCCAGTAACCTTAAGACGGTATGCACAAGAAAGTACTTCTTGTTTCAGAAACACATGTAGTGGTTTTATGTTCAAGAGTGCCTCGAGAGCAGCAGTAGGTGTTGTCGAGAACGCACCAGTCATCGCCATCAAGACCATCCTCTGAAGATGGTTTAACTTTGATTGGATTGTCATGACTTCTCCCTTCTGCCACCAAACAAGGCACCCGTATGCCAGTATTGGTCTAACAATTGTTGTGTAGATCCACTGAATGTACTTGGGTTTGAGTCCCCAAGATTTGCCGAAAGCCCGTCTACATTGGCCAAAGGCCATGCAAGCTTTCTTGATCCTGAAATCGATGTGAGCTGTCCAATTAAGTTTTGAGTCGAGAATTACCCCAACGTACTTAACTTGATCTTCGACAATAATTTCAGAGTCAAAAAACTGCAATGGACGAGCTCCGGTTGTAATCCTTCGTTGCGTGAAAAGCACCATTGAGGTTTTATTTGGATTAACTGATAGTCCAACATGAAGACACCACCGCTCAACAACACATAAGGCTTGTTGCATCAAATCAAAAAGTGTGTTAATGCAAATACTGGTGATCATTATATGATAATCATCGGCGAAACCATACGTCGGAAACTCAAGCTCATTTAGTTTTCTCAACAAGCTATCGGCGACAAGGTTCCATAGAAGTGGTGACAGCACACCACCTTGAGGACATCCGCAGACACTCAGTTTCCTCATCTCTACTTGTCTTAGCGATGAGCACAGATGTCGGTTGCTAAGCATTGCGTGTATCCAGTTCGTGATATATGAAGGTACTCCATGATCTCGTGCTGCTTCCAAAATGAATTCGAAAGACACGTTGTCAAAAGCGCCTTCAATATCGAGAAAAACTCCTAAACTTGATTGCTTTTGTGAAAAAGCTTTTTCAATGTTGTAGACAACATTGTGTAACAGGGTGGTAGTAGACTTCCCCCGCTGATATGCATGTTGCATTGCATGCAGCGGGTGCTCGCCCAAGCTACCATCCCGAATGTAGTGGTCGATTAAACGTTCCACTGATTTGAGAAGGAAGGAGGTCAGACTGATCGGTCTAAAGCTCTTTGCCTCCTCATAAGTGACGCGGCCACCTTTGCGAATGAATTTGACAGTTATTTCCATAACTGACATACTTCAAACCCGCCGGATGCCACGCGGCCTCTAGGCTGGTTTTGTCCGGAGAAAGATAATAGAGTTATCAATCTCCTAGTGGACAACAGCCAGTTACTGGGGAGTTCGCCCGACTCTTCCCAGGCTCCGTTCGCCATTGAGAATATTTTAAAACCCCCTCAACAATTTTACCCATAGCACGGGTCGCATGACACTATGGAATTGGGGTTCCCTGTTTGGTGTTACCACCGGAACAGGTAGTCCATAGTGTAATTCTTAGCAGGTTGAAACAACCACTACCGACACTACACGGCTTATCTAGGCTGTTCGCAGAAAGAAGCTGACATTTATGGACAGCTCCCATAGATGGCCGAACAGCCCTATTTTGCGTGTCATCCTTGCGCAGGGCCATGCTATTCTTCTCTGTATCGTTCCAATTTTAGTATATGTCCAGCCGAAGCTCTTAAAAACCAGAATCCCCGGGTCCAACCCGGAGAGGTGGCAACGCTAGGTACATAACCTTCTGTCCTGGAAAGACGCATTTTTACCCGGCATCCTGTCTAAAACTCTTCTTCGCGTAGCTTCCTCGAATACGGATCCATCCGCCGGGACTATGGTAGGCATAGTTTGCACTGTTTATTCACCATGCCTTCCAGTTCAGCTGCTGATCTTATATTTCACTGTGACACTAAGCTAAAAGCAAACTGGGGTACCGAAAATTACAAACGTATCGATTTGTGAAGAATTCTTTTTCAGTTGGAGACACGGGTTAATAGCAGACTGATTTTCGCGTAGCGTACTATCAGAAGCAATTGACCGACATCGTTTCAGCGGTAATAAAATGCTGTGAACCTGTTTTGTTATTTTGGCGTAGGTCTTAAACTGTAATGCGATAGCGGGTCTTTGACTCGAGATTTTCTTGTATACTGGATAAAGAAAAAGGATAGATATTTGCTTGTCACCCTTTAACTCTATTTCTACTATCATAGGACAGATCAATTTGTATTCAAGCTTCTAGTATGATTTAAGGTTTTATTTTTTTAGTTTCTGACTAGAACTTGATCAACACACTGATTGGGGTCTGATTTTAGGGTTATACAATTTAGAAAGTCTCGTGTTTAGGTTTCTCCTCATTTACTATTCTAGGGGTAGAACCGGGTCGGGACACGACGACACGACTATCTCTACAGCGTACCACATCCGTATTGTTGACATTTGTATACCACAAATTGCTGCAATCTCAGACACGATGGATAAAAGAAATAAGAATTCACTTCATGTTTGCATGCTGACAAGAAGTTAAAAAAATTGACGTAGAGCATCCACTGGACTTGAAATTCATATATGTTATATTTGAAACAACAGTTATATTTGATATTTTAGTATATTTTCTTAAATCATCAACCAATGCCACATCAGTACATGACATCAGTTTTTGATATAGTCACATTCTGTGTCCAAAGGCTCGACGAGATAACCTGAATATTATATTTAACTTTAAATTCATGTAAAATTCTCACTAGCTGAACATGCCCGAAACCTTCTCTCAACTGACCTTACTACAAAATGCATTGTTGTACTTCCCCGTGCGTGTGAGAATAATGTACGCGCATTACGTAGACGGGGTTCTGTAACTGATAACATTATCTGCGGAGCTCTTGCGCATGCTCCGGCGGTGTAATAATGCCACTGATGCCAAACCCGGCGACCAGGGGTGTTCGTGATTAGTTGTGCCTAATGCTTTTATCGCCTACTTGTTCCACTATTAACTCTACACAGCCAAGATGTTTGCCTTCCGCTAGTATATACTGAAAGTGAAAAACAACGCGATAAGCAACTGCATCTATAATAAATACAATGATGTAATGTAGTTTTATTTTTACCGCATCGATAGCTCCGGCCACAGGCGTGCAGATACTAGAAGCAAATGCACTATTGCATACGGAGTAAGAGGGCGGGGGCAAAAGTTCATAAATAAAACATTAAAACGTCTCGTGGTGCATTACTCATACGATCGGAGGCTCATTATCGTCTGATTCCGATGGGAAAGTGTTACTCATGAAATGGAAAACTATACGAGCGTATATGCTACATGAATTGCATACTAATGTACGTTTTGTTTCTCTTTTTGTCTTACAGGAAATGGTCCACGCAAAAGATCCTCCAGCGCACTATCTCACCAAGCTGCGAACCTACCTGGATCCCAAGGCCTCGCGAAGTCATCGGGTAAATAGCATTTGTTCACGCCTATCCCAGAACGTGATTGCTTTGAACGTGAATAATGTTCCAAATGTCACGTTGTATATGGGATATTTAACGGTCGTGGGATTCGATATAACAAAACCTTTTCGATGCACTAAATTCAATGTATCTTCACTGTTCCATTGGGTAATTTTCCGAAAAAGGAACCTAGACAGCGGATACTATAAATAATTCCTGTGTGCTTTTTACCATGTTTGCATAGATTTACATCCAGATCATTTGATTTGAATTGACAATGGCATAGTAAAAAGTTGGCTTGGGTGGGGGATTTTGGTATAAATCGTCGATGTTTTTGATATATTATTCAATGTTCAAAAGCCAAAACAGCCTGACAGTCATTTTCAGTCTAAACACTCATTACAAACTCGAATAGTCAATCTAGAAATCGTTTGAAACCCTTCATAGGCAACTCTCTTCATTGGTATGCTATTGAATAGAACATGTTCTCAACTAATGAATCCCAATTTTTACAGTTAAGAAAATTTTAGATCCAAAACTTTAATATATACAAATTCTAAATGTTCTAAAAGTCATTTAACAATCAACTTAAATCTGTCCATCAGGCAACAGGAGACATGCCACACTAAATAATCACTATAGATTTCGTTCTAACTATTCACATGCAACAACAGCAATGATGTGTTGTCGCATGTGTAATAGCAAATACAAAATCCATACTCATTATTTACTGTGGTGTATGTCATGTTGTCTAGTCTGCGGACAGCCTAAAACTAAAAGGTTCAGCTATGTGCATTGGAGTAACAAGAAAAAAAAAGATCCCCATCGGGCCACCCCTGAGTCAATTCCTAGTTCCACCCGAAGTGTCTGATCCAAATTTAAGTTAAATCGGACAAGCCTTGCTATCGAACCAAAGTGTTCGAAATTTGTATGGGATTTTGGGACAATTTATATAGAGAAAGGCAACTAATTTGTATTTTCATCGCTAGGTGGCACTGTATGCATTATTATATCACTGCAAGTGAAAACCAGAAAAATAATTTTATTGTCTACAAGTTTGTCGAAGGTTACAGATTAATCTAGCTTACTTGGGAGAAGTTATTAAACTTTTAATGAAGTTATTTCTGAGTCAGTTTTTGCATGGGGCCTAACAGCATATGGTGGTAAATCATTAGTTTGTTTAACCTTCCGGAAGTCGCGCTAGTGCACTGAGTGCACGCTGCTCTGAAAATCTAGCGAAATCGTCTTAGGGCACCAGCGGCTGCTCGTTCAGTGGGCCATAAGCGTGACTTCCGGAGGGTTAAAAGAATTTGAGAACATGATATCAGTCATCGATTAACTAGAAAATTTTAGTTCTGCATTTCATCACATAGATGCCACTAACACTAACTTCTTAATGGAAGAAGACAGCAATTAAGTGTTAAAAAAGATTAATTTAGTTAATGTTTTTAAAAAAGATTTTCAATGGATTTTAACCTTTGAAATGAAACGATTGTACTGGTTTATATGGAAATGTGTAACTCTGGAAACAAAAGTCAGATCTGAATGAAATTCAATAGCAGTCAAAGTTCCCCGGGATATCAAGAACCGTAATAGGTGGCCGAAAACTACTTTGATTGGTCTTTAATGATCTAGGCCCGCTAACCCAAGTAATGTTACATCCAATATGTATTACATCATTTGAACATCTTGATGGTGCAAGTTTATATTGGAATTTGCTGTGTAACCGCACTCTTCAACCCGTAACTCCGGAACCGGAAGTCCGATCGACAAAAAATTCAATAGCAGCCTATGGGAGCGTTATACATTCCATTTGAAATTTGGCTCAGCCATCTCTGAGAAAAGTGAGTCAGATTAGAAAATACATGCATACACGCACATACACACATATGCAGACATATGCTGATCTCGACGAACTGAATCGAATGGTATATGAGAATCGGCCCTCCGGGCCTCGGTTAATAAGCCAATAAGCAGTCTTAAGAGTCTTATAGAGCCGCGAAGCCCAAAATACTGAATGCTGGTATTATGCCAGAAAAGACGAAATATAGTGCTATTACTGTGCAGAGATTGACAGCTCGTTTCTGTTATATAGCACCAGCACACAAATGTCAAATTTGAAAGCCATATATTGGCACTACTAATGCTATTAAAAAGCTTCAGCTGGCTGTCATTGTCCGCCATGGTTTAAAAACTATTTTTTATGTTTCCTTTCGGTATGATGAGCAAAAAGGAAAAAAAAATAAATGAAAATGTTCAGTTTAAAACCGTAATTAACTCTCTTGTTATGCATTGTAATGAATATCCTTAATGGGTTTTCGTTCTGACATGATATGAATGTTTGACGAAAATTACCTTTAGTAAGTCTCGAACTGAGGTACCTTGCCTCGTCCTTTACGGTAACTGCGCTGCCTTTGCTGCCTGGACTATATTGCATACGTTCGATTGAAATGAAATATGCCGAATATAATTTTCAAGAAGAATTACATAACAAATAAACCCACAGCATTACAATAGCATTATATCAACTTTCTATTTGCTCTATAATGGCACTAAATGCATATGTAAAGCTTACATGCTTTAAATATCCTTGAAGCATGTACGCGTTGTTATATAATCTTTATATACGCATATAGAGCAAGCGATAATGCTATATTTATGCATTATTGATGCTAATATAGAGTTTTATTGCATTCTTACTGCTGTAATAGAGTTTCAATGCAACATTAGTGCAAATGTATAGCCAATATAGTGCAATGGCTTAATGCTTATGGTTACTTGGGTACCTTGACGACTGGTAGATTGAATTGTTTTTGCTGTCAATTCAACTAGATCCGGACCGATGCAGTATCCTATAGTTGTTGGTTCATTACACATAATGGAAATTAAATATTCCATTTGCACAATATCTTAAAACTTAAGGGGGCACATACCTTTTTATTATTCAAAAAATCGATTTTATCTGAAAGTACAACTATTTGAAAATATTTTCCCAAATTTTTATATAGATCCGAAAAATAGATGGAAAGTTATAGCGCTTCCAAGCGAGCTACGTCTACCAAGAGCAGCGGTAACTTGAAATTTTAAACTCGATTTTCTCGAAATGTTGTTTTTCCAAAAATTGTTTTTTCGTGATCACAATTGCCAAAAATCAAAAACTGATTTTCTTCATTTTTTTCAATTTATCCTACTTAACTTTTCTTGTACCTTAAGGGGGGCATCTGGTGTAGAGAGCAAAAATAGTCGAATTCGTTTTTATCCGCTTAATTGTCAGTATCGAACGTCTAGAAAGGTCTCCCACAATCTCGGTGGCCACGCTGAACTTCTTTTGTTTTAAACAGCCATGCATTCCACGCGCGTATATGTTATAACATACGCAGATTTCAATCTGACAGCAAAACTTTTCGAAAAACTGACAGCGATAAAAATACAGTGCAAACAATACACGCTAAACAACTTCTACCCAAATTTTCAAGAGAAAATACCCAATGAGTCATTTTCTACAGCGTTTTTTTCGTGATGCAATTTTATGTGGGACACCCTTTAACCCATTCATGCCCATGTTGTTTGTGGACAACAACGTTTTTGAACAGCTATAACTTTTGTTTGAGGCAAGATTTCTTCACAAAAACAAGTAAGGCTCATAAATGTGACTATTGCCTTTCATTTGAATATTAACAGTTGCAAGGATCAGCTCTAGAACTGAAGTTATTGCAGTTAATCTGATTGAATTTTGATGTAGCAGTGCTGCCAGGATAGTTTATGTTGATGACGGAAAATGAATTTTTCATATATCTTCGTTATGTTGCAATATTTTTAAAAACTGATAAAACTTATCAATGTAGACTGTCTTTGCTTACGTTTTCCACACAATTGGGATATTGTAAATATTCTAGAAGAATTGCATTGAGCATTAGAAGGTAAAAATTGAGCAGCTTCTAGCACTGCAAGGAAAGCACCTATGTTTATGGAAAAGGGTATTTCGTGTTTCTTGATCCCACCGTTTCCAAGGAAAAATAGTTTTGATACCCTACAAGCACTAGAAAAAAGTTGGGCATGACAGGGTTAATAGCGTTTTTCTCGAAACCGCGTTTTTCAAATTGGCGAACACGATAACTCAAAAACTGATCAACGAATTGACTTGATTTTTTTATGAGGATGCCCAATATGTGTAGCCTGTATCTGAACCACAGAAAACTGTTGCGTTGCGTTGTGACGATGATTTTGGCGGAATGCACACTGACTTCATCATGTTTGACTGCTGATTATCTAATAAGAGTTGCTTAGGAAATGGTAAGTAGGAATTCATACCAATCCGACCCACATTAAAACCTCAACAGCATGATAGCCATCATTACCGGCCGCCCCCATCTTCATCGTTCACGGGGAAGGATAAAGGATAAAGTAGACAAGTTTGGAAGGGTATCAGGTCTAGGATTCGCTCCAAGCAAGCGATGCGACCTATAAAGCATATTTTATTAGGTAGTTGTTTAGTTATTCTTCGAGTGCACGACGACTTGAAAAAGAAAAGATCTTGTTTAGTTTTTGGTTCTTTTTAAACTCTGGGCAACCGGCTACCGAGAGTATCATATGTTCCCTAAACAAAAGCAATTTGAACTCCAAACAGCCGACCGTGGGAGTATTGCATAGGTAAGCTAATCTTATCTGCGTAATAGGCCGGATAACTATTTATTGAAACAGTATTTAGACGAAGTTTGTTACTTCTTCTCTACGATATATTTATTGGCTTGAAAACTACTGAGTGATAACACATTATACAGGCAAAGATAGTGCGAGATGTCCCAGTCCCAGTCGTCGCCGGTCTAAGGACCAAATGTCATCAATAGACTTAGACTCGCGTGGAGGCATGAATTTTGTTATCCCACACTTTGACGACCTGTAGATGAACCACAGAAAATTGAATACAAAATATTTTCTCCCTATGACTTTGAAGAAAAATGAGCAAATTTTACAGTAAAATATGAGATTTTTCGGTTTTCATATAGCCGTTTTCCGAAACTCGAACTTTTTCTATTTTTTGTGGTTCATCCACTAAGTATAAGTCAAAGCTTTACAAAACTTATTGAATTTCCCATTTCAGACAATTTTATCGAGAGTTATCGTGTTCGCCGCGGTGCTCCACGACTTGGAAATGGTTGGACGTATACTTTTGGAACACTCGTATGTGTGGCTCTGTGTGACTGAAAATATACTTTTTTTTCATATACAGTAATGTTTCGATTATATCACTATGCGTTTATATCAATACTCGTTTATATCACCCTCGATTATATCACGCTTTTTGAAAAATAGACAAGGCACATTACGTTTTGATCCAATTAAGCCACATGCTATGTCCTGGCACTTTTAGGATTTTTTTTACAATTGATTTGCTTATTTACATGTAGGGTAATGAGCCTATTATTAGGTTTCGGACTATTTCGTTAAGGGTTTATATATGATGAGGTCGGTCAAAAAGTCGAACTTTTGTATTCTTTTATCTTAAAGTATAGATTCTTAAGAAAGTATATGAAATTTTTATAGAGGTCTAAGTAGTAGAAGCAAAGTTATAGCGCTGTTCATCTTATTACTTTATTTATTTATTTATTGATTTTCCATCTGACCTACATGGTCTACATGAAATATGGAATGAGGAAAAGCCCATTTGCAGTTAATGTGACACCCTCCAAATGCGCGTATAAACCTCATTATTCATAAAGTGAATGGAAGGCGTGGCGCGAAACTTTAAACGTGAATAATCTCGAAATCATGTTTTACCAAGACGTTGTTGCAATGACTAGGATTGCCGAAATATCTTTCAGCCGATTTCAATTTTAGTTTTAAATTCTTCGTAACTTATTTGCCGTTTCCTTAAGGGACCATCTGGAGGGACCGTCTGGAGTAGCAGATAAACAAATCGACTTCTTTTTTAAATTGTTAGTTATCCGCAGGAAAATCTAACAAAATAATGAGAAAAATAAAATACGCCAGATATGGTATGTATGCCGAGATATGAATTTTCTCTTGAATCGATGTGAATACTTTTATTTTGAAAGGATAATATCAAAAATTGGAGATGGGACTATTTCTATGGATGTTGAAATAACGAGAACTGAATCGTAGTTTCTTAGAATACACTGATTTTAATAATCAAGATATTTGTCCAAAACCTTAACGTGCCAGATTCTTTCAAGTTTAGTTTTGGGTGGTTCAATAATTTTAAGAAACGGTACGGGACACGTAAAGTGAAGCTGTGTAGGGAAAAATATCCACTGATGCCATACCGTTTTACCCAATGCGTTGAACAAAGATGGCAGACGCTGCTCTAACCAACGGCTTCATTACCCTACTATGATTTATTCTTTTGACTAACTTCAACTTTTTATTAATTTTTGTTTATAGAAATACATGAGTTAATGCTTGAATGTAATTTTTTTGTTTTGTTTTGAATATATCACGCTAAAATACAGACCGACCGTGATATAATCGAAACATTACTGTACAATGAATGTAGGGTAAACAGGTCTAATACGCCCCCCTTAAGCAAAAATAGTTATATTTCACCATTCGACGCTATGATCTCCGCACTAACTACTCTAATTTATTGTTATATTAGTTAGAAATTAGCACCCGTTTCATTTTTTATTGAAAACATCCTGATACAAGTATTATTAAACATTTTTCAAAGATGCCTAAATTCAAGTTTTTTCTTTCACCCATGGCAAAATGTCCCCGGTTAAAGTGTAATATGCCCCACAACAAGAGGATGGTAGGCCCCACAGCAATCGGTGAGTATGCCCCCCACAACAATGGGTGGTGCGTTTTAGCCGGCGATGAGCTGTTGTGAATGCATCAATAATTCTACACGCACACATAGTTTTAAGCCAAGCCAAAAACTAAGATAGTAACTATAACATTCTAGTAAGCTACTTGAAATAGTTCTATCAAATCCGACTGTTTCTAATTGGTTGTAATGCTATTGTAAAAAGTGGTAGCTTACGTCAAAGTAGCTCTTTTCAAACATTTGTGTATATTGTTTTTTTGTAACATATTAAAAATACCAATCTAGCTTAGTAGGTTGATTTCATGAAACGATACTGTTATCAGTCATTTTGACTTTTTAGATAATTCAGGAATCCTGGGTATTGAGGGGCATTTTTCCCCGGTGGGGCGTATTATACCCTTTTACCAAGAGGGTGACGTGACGTCATATTTTCGTAGCCAACATAAGAACTTTGCTTGTAACAAAATGAACGAAATTAATTTTAAATACGAATGAGGAGCACTTTAGTTTACATCAAATCAGTTAAAGTGTTCACTGTTTACTTTTGTTTACTACTACTATTGTTTGTTGATGACATTTTAAGCGATTTTGACGTTGTCAAACTGACCCCCATCGATCGGTGGAAAAACGATGTTGCCTATTGTCAAACTCTGTATGTAGAGATAGGGATGCCAGTTACCTGCCTTTTACACTATAAAGCGATCCTAACATTACACAAAAGATCTATTGTTTAAGAGTGTATTGTTCGCACTAGTTTAAGAGTGTATTGTTCGCACTAGCTGTATTTTTATCGCTGCCAAATTTTCGAAAATTTTTGCCGTCAGATTGTAATCTGCGTGTGTTATAACAAATACGCGCGTGGAATGCATGGCTGTTTAAAACAAAAGAAGTTCAGCGTGGCCACCGAGATTGTGGGAGACCTTTCTAGAGGTTCAATACTAACAATTAAGCGGATAAAAAAGAATTCGATTATTTTTACCCTCTACACCAGACGAAAACAATCCGATGACCATATCAATCACTCGCAAACAGGTGGGTAGGGTTGGAAATTTAATATCATCACTGATCAAGTGTTACATGATGATCGCAGATAAAGAGCTGCAAAGAACAAGTGTCAACCAATATGAACTAGACACTTGCACTTGAACTGTTATATATTCGTCATTGACAGGAAGTGGTGCTTGTTACTCTTGGTTGGGATGACTACGAATGACGACCGGTCAAGCCTATCGATCTTCATGCTTCGTTGCACAATGCACATGCATCGACCGATTGGGATAAGCGCTGAAATGCTACACCAGGCAACAAGGCGAGACTGAGTGTTAGGAAAAACCATTCTACTACCGCTTTGTGACTATTCAACATTGATCAGAGTATGTAAGCTTATCGGGTGTTTATCGCTAATTTTTAAGCATTTTGTCCTTTTCGCATTCTATAAATAAATCTAATTAATAAAACCGCTATTTACGACGTATTGCACTGAATGACTGTTTTATCATAAATTATGTTATTTCCACCGATTTAAAAAAAAATGAAATTAACGCCTAACTGCTTAACTCACTTTGAAGTTACAGCATTTTTTCAGTAAAACTGGCTACGAGAATATTAACTTATATCGATCAATTTCTTTTCCCCAGAAACGAAAAATGGTTGGCGAGTCTACCTCCACGCAGGTCCTGCGGGATTTGGAGATCTCGCTGCGCACCAATCACATCGAGTGGGTGAAGGAGTTCCTGGATGATGAGAATCAGGGTTTGGATGCTCTGATTGACTACCTGAGTTTTCGGCTAGCGATGATGCGTCACGAGCAGAGAATACAGGAAGCAAAATCCGAATCGGACGAGGGATTGAATCCTAAGGATACGACCCTAGCGTCGTACGGGAGCAACGAAACGAACCACAAACTCGGCCTGAATGGGTTTATGCGACCCGGATTAGGGGACATGATGGACAGTCCTAGCGTGCGGAGAAGGTCAAGGCATATTGCCAAGTTGAACATGGGTTTAACGACGGATGATATTCACGTGTGCAACATGTGCATGCGGGCCATCATGAACAACAAATATGGTTTCAATATGGTGCTACAGCATCGGGAAGCGATCAATTGTATAGCGCTCAGTTTGATACACAAGTCGCTGAGGACTAAGGCTTTGGTTTTGGAGTTGTTAGCGGCGATCTGTCTCGTTAAGGGTGGTCACGAAATTATACTATCGGCATTCGATAATTTTAAGGTAGTTTGCTCTGAGCAGCGTCGATTCCAGACGCTGATGGAGTACTTTATGAACTATGAATTGTTCAACATCGATTTTATGGTGGCTTGCATGCAGTTTGTAAATATCGTGGTACATTCCGTGGAAGATATGAACTACAGGGTGCATCTGCAGTACGAATTTACTGCGCTCGGATTGGATGAATATCTGGAGAAACTCAGGTTGACAGAGTCTGAAGAACTTCAGGTACAAATTTCGGCCTATCTGGATAATGTATTCGATGTGGCTGCCTTAATGGAAGACAGTGAAACGAAGACTGCCGCTCTGGAAAGAGTAAATGAACTGGAAGACGAATTAGGTCGTGCCTTAGATCAGGCTAGTGAAATTGAGAGAGAAGCACTGTTCAAAATAGGTGAACTCGAATCGGAACTTAGTCAAACGCGAGCCGAACGAGATGATCTGTACAACAAACAACGAACCGTCGAGGAAGACATTGCGAAACTAAAACGTGCCCTCAAAGAGCACGAACAGGAATCAAAAAGTCGACAGTCTATGCTACTGGAGCTTGAAAATCTCACCAAGACACTGCCAAAAGGTACATCGATTGCTGATGTTTCGAATCTGTTGGCGAAGGGCGGTAAACTATCCGAGCTGAGCCCAACGAGTAACGGAACCGACAAAGCACCACCACCTGTTCCTCCTCCACCTGCTCCACCCGTTGCTCCAACGCCACCGCCACCGCCCTGCCCTCCAGCTCCACCCGCGTTGCCAAGCATGAACGGCGATGCCCCTCGGGCACCACCGAAGCCACCTTCCTTCATTCCACCACCGCCGGCTGGTCCGGTTGGTTTTATGAACTTCGGCGGGGCTATCCACTGCACCGACGGTGCCATGACGATCAAACGTAAAGTACAAACCAAATACAAACTGCCAACGCTCAATTGGGTAGCGCTGAAGCCAAACCAGGTACGCGGAACCATCTTCAACGAGCTGGACGATGAGAAACTGCACCGGCAGATCGATTTTATTGACTTTGAGGAACGTTTCAAGATCGGCATGGGCGGTCCGCTGATAAATGGGCGCTGCGATATGGACGGTCTGTCCACATTCCCCAGTAAGCGGTTCAAGAAGCCGGAGCATATTTCGCTGCTGGAACATACGAGATTAAGAAATATAGGTGAGTTTTAATTTTAGCTTTTTTAGAGTTTGTTAGTAGCGTATTGGTTTTTTATCAAATTAAAATTAGCAGTAGGAAACTTTAATAACTGTCAATACCACGGCTAATATCTATTTTACACCCTCAGCAATCTCTCGCCGCAAACTGGAAATTCCTGTCGAGATAGTCATCAAAGCGATTAACAATCTCGACCTCAAGCAGCTCTCGTTGGAAAATGTCGAGCTGCTGCAGAAAATGGTTCCCACGGATCAGGAACAGAAGCTCTACAAGGAATATGTGATAGAGAAAAAGGATTTGAATCTTCTCACTGAGGAAGATAAGTTCATGCTGCAGTTGACTAAGGTGGAACGAATTTCCTCCAAGCTGTCCATCATGAACTACATTGGAAACTTTTTCGACAGTTTGCATCTCATAAACCCGGTGAGTAGTGGATTTTCTGTCACTATCCAACAAAAACTAACATTATTTTCATTAACAGCAAATCTACGCCATTATATCCGCCTCGTCTTCGATAAAATCATCGAAAAAATTCCGCTCGGTGCTGGAGGTTATTCTCGCATTCGGAAACTACCTTAACAGCAGTAAACGAGGACCGGCATACGGGTTTAAGCTGCAGAGCTTGGACACCTTATTGGATACCAAATCCAATGACAAGCGAATGAGTTTGATGCACTACATTGTTGCGACGGTTCGGCAAAAGTTCCCGGAGCTTATGAACTTTGATGCTGAACTATTCTGCATCGATAAGGCGGCGCAAGTTTCGTTGGAGATTTTGATCACGGACGTAAGCGAGCTGGAGAAGGGAATGGAAGCCGTCCGAAAGGAGGCTGATCTACGAGGGAAGGGTACGCACAATCACGTGCTACGAGATTTTCTCAACAATTCTGAGGAGAAGTTGAAAAAAATTCGAACAGATTGTAAAACCGCCCAGGTAACACATCAGAACAAATTTTACGCTAGACAGTTTTTAAAAACACTCGTTTTTTTCGAATCAGGATTCATTCAAAGAGTGCATCGAATACTTCGGTGAATCGTCCAGGAGTTCAGATGCTAATGCCTTCTTCTCCCTGCTAGTCCGATTTGTTCGAGCTTTCAAGGTGAGTAGCTAAATGAGAGAGCCCTCATGAAACACTAAGATATCAACTCTTCTACTCGCCTAGGCATGCGATCAAGAAAACGAACAGCGACGTCGGCTCGAGCTGGCTGCTATCCAAGCTGCCAACAAGAAGGACGAAAACGAACAAGTCGTTCTGCGGAACAACAAGATCAACAGCCAGAAAAAGCAACAGGTACGCTCACCATCCCTAGCCTTACTTCCGAACACTGCAGTTGGTGGCGCTGCTATCGCCAGTAGTACTAGTAGTAGTGGTAGCGTTGCTGGAACAGGTGATGCCAGCATTCGACTGTCCAGTACCTTCTTGCAAAACCTAACGCATATGAACCGGGAATTGCAACATGTGTTTGGCACGAGTTCGTTGGTTAGCTAATCGATAGTTTTAAGATATAGTGCTTCAGCTTAGCCGATAGTGTGTTTGACAAAGTTTTTCTGTCTGCTGTGTAGTGTTTAAGATGTATGTGTTTTCATGTTTTTCGCTTCCTAATTTAGTTCTCGTAGTCACTTTATAATTTATAACTGTTATTGGTACGTTAGACGTCACTCTAAACTTTGCTTGGGACATACTTTAGCGATTTGGTTACGGTACACGAAGGGACGCACCAACTGGGAAACGGTTTTGCTTTATTTTTCGGTTGAGGATGCACTGATCAACAATAAAGTATGTCCCGTTTCAATGACTAAGATAAGATTTATATTGTTATTCATATTAGGTAAATTGTGCTTATCGAGAGAAATGTGTATAGTAGTCATAGCATATAGTTTTACTGTTAATCGCTCCATTGCTATATAAAATACACATAAAAATATAAAAAGTGACTTTTGTTCATTGTAGATAGCAAACTCGATCATTTCAGCTTCCATTTTCTTACTGATTTTATTTTCGCATCGAGGTGTGTAATATTAACCCTTCTCATCACATTTCATTTCAACGGCAAGATTGGAAGCAAACTACCGGGGTCGGTTGGATCGATATCTGTAAGAGATATTAAACAAGCTAAAAGCTGCCTGCAGCCCATCGTTGATAGGATAGCGAGTAAATCCGATTCAAATTTGATTCCAAAAGCGCTAACTCGAAGAAGAAGATTTTGGGAAGCTACTGAAAAATTGTAACTGTGTTCTAAATTTAATGTGTTCTGACTAATACTGAGCTATACTGCCCATAATCACAAGTCAGTCCCATGTTCGATCTACATGGGACTGACTTACGATTGCAGGCAGTATAATAGAAATAATTATAACACGATGTGCACCAATTAAATCCCGTTTGTACAATTTAACTAAAAAACTTTAACGTTGCTCACCTTCACCTCCGATTAAGAACAGATATCTTTGGGACGAATTTACAAAATATCAAATCATATCTCAGTCTATATTAATAGCACATGTTTTTTTTTGTATTTTTGTGACGCTATTAAAATTAAACTAACAATTTGTGATCATGAATCTCAAAATTCGGTAAACATTGCGAACCGCTTGAGGTTCCCTCTGAAACTGCCTACGGCACCATGAATCATCGAAGCTTTCCGGTACGCATGAAATGTAAATAACGCTACCACGGCACGCGCTAGTTTCCGTTAGAATTCGCACGATTGTTTTGTAGCTCACTTAGTTTAACTGTTTGCTTAATTGATGCTGCCTGGCGTGTACAGAAAACCGTGCGCCCATAATAGACATTTAGTTGCACAAACTGCCGGCTTGTGTCTAACCCCCCCATGTACATAGATGATGCTGGTGCATGGTTGTTATGCACGCAATTGGTAATTGAAAGTTAAACTACCCATCTACTACCCCCATGACCTGATGACGGTCCGTAAACCTCTGGTTCACTTTACCCTATCTGATTCGTTGTTTCCCTAGGAGGCCGTTATAAACGAGCTGAAGACGAAAACCAACTCGGTGCGGGAGAAAAAACTGCTCCAGCAGGACGAGGTCTACAATGGAGCCCTAGAAGACATACTGCTGGGACTGAAGAACGAACCGTACCGACGGGCGGACGCCGTTCGAAGGAGCCAGCGGCGTAGGATTGACAGTAATCGACTTTCGCGAACAATGGAAGAACTGGAGTTCTAGTGAAGAACAACTATTAATGTGATTTATTTACTTTACAATTCCGCACAACACTGCACAATACACGCAAACACGCATACAGTTGCTAAGACTTTTCCCCTCTCTATCTTGTGTAATTATTGATATATGATTGAAACTAATCTTTTTTTGTATATACACCGAGAATTTTAGTCATAGGTTTACAGAGAAGACAGTGGAAGAATGTTGTTATTTTGTCTCTACTTGTAAGTAGTATTTTGTTAATTATATTAATTCAGTACTTTTATTTAGTAAAGTTTATGCCTCATTATGTACAGGTATTTTAAATAACATTTTGTTATGTTATGATAACAAAAGAAATCGTCAATAGTGGGGACATCTCGTATGCACATATTTTAAAAATACAATCAAATTGAAAACTTGTACGGATACTCAAATGAGCCACTTTTGTCTTATGCCGAAAAGCCTTACTTATGTTTAGATATGTATTATCTCGTTTCCGATTAGTTAAATTCATAAAACTGTTCGCTTGAAGAATTAATCTCTTTCACACTGCGGTGATACGATGCAAATATGAGAGCAATAGAGTGCTCGTTGTGAAAATAGCATTAGCTAATATAGTTGGTTTTCAGCGTTCAATCGTCTCGTTCGAACCTACTACAACCTATGTATGTGTAAAAGTCGCCTTTCATCCTTAGCCCCCAGATGATTTTATGGAGAAATTAATCGTGAGTTTTTGAGTGTTTAATCTGCCGCTTTGATAATTCCCAAGAACACATTATTAATTTGATATTTGATAATTCCCAACAACACGTTATTAATAATTGTTGAATCTCGCGCTTGGTCAAGTCTCCACATGTTCCCCTAAAAGCAAAATTTTCAAGTGTAAGTTGTCAAAAATGGCGGCTCCTGCAAAAGTTGTTTTGAAAACCGACCACATCTGCGGACATATAGGTCGTAATTCGTCGTCTACAAGCAGAAAGTCAAAACGATTTTGAAGATTACATTCCATAGAGGTGCCCCAACCTAAAAACATGAACAAATTAGTTATACAAAATTGCGGCCACATGAAAATAAAGTATCGTTTTTTCGTATGATTTTTCCATTTTGGCCGGCTGTTTTTACGTTAATGATCAAAATATTGCGATTTTGTAGGTCACAGCGCCGTTTGCATCAGCGGCGGACCATCGCGGGTGAGTAGCTCGAGATCTGCGGGGTTATTGTTCTTGCTTGAAGTCCTTAGAAACCGTACTATAGATGGTGGATTTAATAGTAGATAACCGCCTTAGTCCTGGCTGACGAAAAAAGTGAACGATGGATAGTTAACTGCTTGGTGTGCGCATAGTTAGTTCTGGTGACTAAGTATGCGGCAGAATATCCATCGTTAGCTACAGTTCTAGGGTTGTGGTCGTCTGAAGATAGTTCCAACTTTCTGATATATCTGGCCCCGATACGAGCCTAATGTCTGGGACGGTGACTTTGGGCTGACAGGCGTGCTGTACTACTACCTGAGTAAGGAAGGATGACACCGACTGGAAATAGCGAGTGGGCTAACAGTACGGCTGACTTTGTCCCTCCAAAACCTCGGCAGGTCTCCGGGTACGTTCAAAACTTGTCACCATTTAGTTGGTAGTACTATCAGGAATCAGAATATATTGGCTCAAATGGCACGTTCCCGTACATAGTCGGGGATTGCCTTGCCGTGTGTTTTCATCATTTCCTGAGCGGAAGGAAAGGACAAGGAGGTGTGGGGAAGTAGAATTGGAAGGGTGGGAAAAATAACAGCAACTCACAAGTAGTTCAACTTGCCTGCGAATAAGCCTAAAGCTCTTTACCACATTGGATAAGAAACTTTAGTATGTCTCTGAGTTTCAGTCGACCAAACATGGTTTAGTCTATATAAGGACGGCTGAAGACTCGAAATCGCAATTGCGCTACCGCTGGACAGTTGCATATCAGATGATATGAGGTTCCGTAGTCGGATTCACAAAGATCACATGAAAAAGAATAGTTGCCATGTGATAATTGAGTTTGTAGTGGCCGGTTAAAGCCCTGGTCAGCATGCCGCAGTGGAGCTTCGAAAAATGTAAGAGACTTTTCGAAACCACTGGGCATGGTTGTTCTAGAAACGCCTTTGTTTGGTGACACGTTTGTAGATTTCTCCAATAATTGCGGTGCTCGGACGAAGCCCAGGACCGTATTTTTTCCCTTATCCAACTTGTCGAAATTGGCAGCGCGGGCTCAGGATCAACGAAGTCAATCGCTGAACCTGCCCTGGCCAATTCGCCAGCCCATTTATTTCCAGTAATACCGCAAAGTCCGGGCACCCAGACAAGGTAGATAGTGTTGACAATGCTTAGTTCTTCGATTTGGGTTCGGCACGCGATCACTAGCTTGGACCGGGATTTGTCTGAGCTAAGGGCCTTGATTGCAGCCTGACTATTGGAGCAGAAGTTTATAACTGTGCCGGACAAACTCAGTTGAAGGGCCGATTGCACCCCGCACATAATCGCAAAGATTTCTGCTTGGAATACAGTACAGTATCTACCTAGTGAGTGAGATTGTTCCAATCTCATTTCACGACAGTAGGCACCAGCACCAGCACGTCCCTCTATCAGAGAACCGTCAGTGTAACAAACCACTTGCGTTTGTTGTTGTCTTTCTATAAAGCCAGACAACCACTCCTCTCGAGAGGGAATCTTCACATGGAACGTCCTGTAAGGAAAACTACAAGTGAGTGTAATATCGCTGGGAGCAAGAATATCTTCACCCCATGTAACCATTTGTGACCACAATCGTGTATGACTGGTAGCAAGATCAACATGATTACTGTTCCAAAGCCCAGTAACCTGCAGTCTGTATGCACATGATAGTGCTTCTTGTTTTAAGTGTATGTGTAATGGTTTGATATTTAGAAGTGCCTCAAGAGCAGCAGTCGGAGTCGTGGTGAAAGCACCAGTCAACGCCATGAGCGCCATTCTTTGCAGATGGTTTAGCTTTGACTGGTCTGTCACCACCTCTCCCCTCTGCCACCACACAAGGCATCCGTATGACAGTATTGGACGTACAATTGTCGTGTAAATCCAATAGATGTATTTAGGTTTGAGACCCCAGGTCTTTCCAAAAGTTCGTCTGCACTGTCCGAAGGCCATGCACGCTTTCTTCACTCTGAACTCAATGTGAGCAGACCAATTCAGTTTGGAATCCAATATGACTCCAACGTATTTGACTTGATCTGCACACAGTAGCTCAGAATCAAAGAACTGCAAGGGACGAACCCCGGTTGTTATTCGCTTCTTCGTGAAAAGAACCATTGAAGTTTTGCTTGGGTTAACTGATAGTTTAACTTGTCGACACCACTGTTCGACAGCTCTTAATGCCTGTTGCATTAAGTCAAAGATTGTTCCGATGCAAAATTCAGTAATTAGTATTTGGTAATCGTCAGCAAACCCGTAGGTTGGAAATCCAAGCTCATTGAGTTTCTTCAACAAGCCGTCAGCTACTAAGTTCCATAACAAAGGTGACAGAACGCCGCCCTGAGGACAACCGCAAATACTCAACTTCCGTATCTCAGCCTGTCGCAGTGACGAGCAAAGTATGCGGTTACTAAGCATTGCGTTTATCCAACCTGAAATACATGCAGGTATCCCATGACCGCGCGTCGCTTCCAGAATAGACTGGAAGGACACATTGTCAAAAGCAGCCTCAATATCGAGGAATACACCCAAGCTAGATTGCTTGAGCGAGAAGGCTTTCTCAATGTTGTAAACAACATCGTGAAGCAGAGTGATCGTGGATTTCCCACACTGATATGCATGTTGCATTTTGTGCAGTGGATATTCAACTAAACTAACGTTCCTGATGTGATGATCGATTATCCGTTCCAAAGCTTTCAGAAGAAAAGAACTTAAGCTGATAGGCCTAAAACTCTTGGCTTCTTCATAGCTTGAGCGCCCCCCTTTGGGAATAAATCTAACAGTTATTTCTCGCCATGCTTCCGGGATATACCCGGTAGCAAGACTGGAAAGCAAAATCGTTTTCAAGACATATTTAAGAATATCAAATCCCTTTTGCAGTAGCACGGGAAGTATTCCATCTTTTCCGGGTGATTTGTATGGAGCAAAGCTGTCAACGGCCCACTTGACCGATTCAGTGGAAACCAATGTGCGTGCTAACGCCCACGAGTCCGAATCACCAGAATGAGATCTGTGAACATTGTTCAACTCCGGATCGATACAACCTGGAAAGTGTGTGTCGAAGAGACAATTAAGAACATCTTTTTCGTCCGTCACATAAACACCATCTCTGGTTTTTAAGGAGTTCATCTGAAAATCATTCGATTTGGAGAGAAATTTATTTAGCCTCGTTCAGACTAGAGACATTAGTGCATAGGCTTTGCCAGCCAGCCCGTTCTACAGATATAAGACATGTCTTATATGCACTACAAGCTGACCTGAAAGCCCTGGAGTCATCACGTTGACGCCTGTTCCAAGCTCATCTCATAACTTTCTTCATTCTTTCAAGCCCAGCCCTCCACCAAGGGGTTCCCCTAGTCGATTTAACAGTATGAAGTGGACAAGCTTCTTCGAAGGATGCTAATATGAATGAGTTTGTCGTATCCACGACGTCATCTAAGTCGTCTAGTTGACTAATTGTTGGAAAATATCCATGAAATTTAGTCGCCAAGTTTTCCAAAAAGAGGTCCCAGTTTGTAGATTTAGGATTACGATATGTCACCACATTGAAGGTGACATCAAAATGATCGAAAAATATATATTTATGATCGGATAGAGACGGTTCAGTTTCATTTGGAACCTGCCAATTTCCCTGTTCATGCAAAATTCTATCAGAGCAAAGTGTTATGTTTAACACCTCCTCCCTCCCAGACCTCGCAAAAGTTGGTCGGTTTCCCACATTCAGAATATGGAGATTTGTACTACTTATGTACTCCATCAGTTCAGAGCCTCTCAGATCGATGTCTGAGCTGCCCCAAATGATGTGATGAGCAGTCGCATCACTGCCGATAATGAGCAGAAGCCCATTTCTGCTACAATATGATACAACGCTTTTGAAATCATCAGAAGGAGATGATTCGTTATGCGGTAGGTATGCTGAACAATATATATATTTTTTGTCTACGTTTCCGACAGTCAGTGTAACTGTGACAACACAGATATCGTACTAAGTTCGGGTGGACCATTTCCAATTTTACACCGACCGGCTCTGAACACTACTTCTCATGAAGGAAAGTGTCAACCCTAGCATGACCCTGCTTGCATAGATAACCATGGGATCATAAGAGTCGATTCCATACAACGAGTGGAGATAGCGGCTCGAAGTTGGGACCCAATAAAATGGAAAAAACACTATACCCTCATATGAAGCCGGCACGGCGAATCCGTTCACCAGAAGAGGTTCGGTAAGGTCTCCAACACCAGCAGCAGCTGAAGTTATTCAGCAAGAGCAGGAAGAGCAGAAGCAATAGCAACAACAGTCAGAGCAGAGCGTTTGAGCTACACTTCAAAAAAACCAAAAGTAGTGGCAACGAAGTACTTGGTGGAGGAGCTCCACAAGTTTGTTGGCGCGAGAAACAATGTCCATAAAGACATTAAGGATATGGTTCTCAGAATCCGAAAGGTGCTAGTGTATGCCGGCGAGCTGAGCGAGCATTGGCGTCGGCTAAGGCTACTATCTTCCTAGCCCCTCCGAAACAAGGGAAGGAGAAGCGAATTGAAGTGGAGAACACGCCAGTTTTCTTGACTCCAAACAGGACAATAATCTCGCCAGGAGACGAAAGACCAAGTGGGCCCAAGATGCAGATACTCGACGACGCTGTCGTTACCGAAGGAAAGGACGTCATCCAACAGGGAGAAAGCTGGGGTACCGTTGTAGGTCGAAAGGAGAAGCACGGGAAACAGCAAAATGGGAAGGAAGAGCGAAAAGGGGAGCAGAAGTGGAAAGGAAAACCTTCTGTTCGTCAGAAGGGCAAGTCGTGCTCGCCAAAGCTAATTTATTTATTTATTTATTTATCATCGGACATTATAGTCTAAATGATTCGGGTGGGAAAAAGTCCGTTTGAGTTGGCCTCCTCCTACCAGGCGCCACCCTTAAATGGACGTAAAAACCACTATCTTTTCGTAAGGTTAAAAGTACAAAGTCAAATAAAATTACATGTCAGGTTCCTTATTACTAATACACATAATAATCACAGTAAACGCAATCTTCTTATATTGCTTGCAAATATTTTCGAGGAGTCACCAAACTCAAAGGTACCGTCAGCACGAGAAAAGGTTCGAATCATTGAAGACAGTGGCTCATGGAATCCAAAAGATGTCCGATGGAACCTCGGTAATAATAATGTATCTCGTGTTCTCCTCGCTACTCGGAAATCTAAGCAGTTCAGGCGCATCACATTCTCCATTTAAGATTTTCACTAAGGTAGTAGCTTGCTGGATACTACGACGACATTCTAATGTCTCCAAATTGAGCAGCTGGCAACGGTCACGATACGGTGGTAAATTTTGCGGGTCCCGCCAAGGCAAGTTCCTAAGAGCTAAATGTATAAACCTTTTCTGTACTGTACTTCCAATTTTAAACACCAAGTTAGGTGATGTGGATTCCAAACCGGTGAGACGAACTCGAGGATTGGTCTAACCAATGCGCAGTATAGGGATTTTAGACAGTACGGATCCGAAAAATCCCGTGAAATCTAGGGCCCTATTCTCACAGTCACGTCACTTGGTGACTAGAAGGAAATTTCTGTGAGAATAGGGCCCCTAATGACGCGACGACCTATGCAGCGCTGCTCAAGAAGGTCAGAGAGGACCCAGAGCTGAGGGACTTGGAGGAAAAACAAGGTAAGAAACAGGCACACCCAAAACGGTGAGATGCTCTTCGAGTTGAAAAAGGATTCCACGATTAACAGCTCGACCTTTCAGGAGACTATTACCAAATCAATGGGTGAAAAGGCAGAAGTTAAAGCCTTAAACCTAAAGGTGGTGGTTGTGTTCAAGGACCATGATAAAATCACGACGGAAGACGAGGTGCAATGCAACTGCAGTGTAGCCTGGGCGAGGTGCTTGAGGTGCTCCGGTTATACGGAGAAACTCAAACAGCGATGATTCGTTTACCGGTAATCACTGCCGACAAGGCGCTGGAGGTAGACAAAGTACGGTTGAATAGTCGAGATGCCTATTGAGAGCCGCCCCACGAGTAAATAAACAAGCGGATAAATGTTTCAAATGTTTGGACCTCGGAGATTGGCAGGGACCTTCCAAGGCCCGGATAGATCCGGAAAGTGCTGGAAATGCGGGGAGACGGGCCATCTTGCAAGATACTGCACGCAGAGGCCGAAGTGCATGCTTTGCATTCCAGCGGACGGAAACGACCATGAAACGGGTGGCTGCCTATAAGCGGGCGACTGCAGACCAACGGTAATGGTGATATTCCAGATAAATCTGAATCACCGCGCAGTGACTGTTGAGGCAGTCCATGACAGCAACTATGTGCGATGTCGCTTTGATCGCAGAGCCGTATCAAGTCCCCCTTGATAACGGTAGCTGAGTGGAGGATGAAGTGGTAGAACGCTCATATGAAGGCTTCGTGATCGTCAAAATTCAACGGCGTCTTCTTGTGCAGCTGTTACACTCCTCCAAGGTGGACAGTAGAATAGTTCAGCCTAATGCTGGAGAAGTTAACCAGGCATTTGATCGGTCGAAAACGTCATTGGTAGTGCCCTCAACGCCTGCGCCTTGGCGTGGGGCAGTAGAGTAACCAACACAAGAGGGTGTATCATGCAGGAAGCTCTAGCGAAGTTAGACGTACAATTGTGCAGTGAAGGTTCCATTAGCACATTTTGGAGAGATGGGAGGGAGTCTATCATCGACGTCACATTCTGTAGTCCTTCATTGACGGCGAACATGGATTGGAGAGTATGCGAAACGTATACGCATAGCGACCACCAGGCGATTCCCTACCATATCGGTAAACGGAACCCTGCTGCACCGCGGAGGATGACCGGTGAGCGAAGTAGAAAACGAAAGCCTTCAATAACGACCTCTTCGTTCAGGCACTTCTGCCGAACAGCGGGACTGAGAACGTGGATGCGGCTAATCTAACAAGAAGGATTGTGACGGCTTGTGACGTCCCAATGTTGCAAAAACTGGAACCACGCAATAGACGGCATCCAGCTTACTGGTGGAACGCTTAGTACGCTACGCGTTGCTTCTCTCAGAGCCAGAAGGCGGGCTCAGAGGGCAATTTCAGAGTCAGATAAAGACGAGAGCAAGGCAGAGTTTCGTGAAGATAGGGCCGCTTTGAAACGGCAGATCAAGCTTAGCAAGTAAGATTGCCATAAGGAGCTGTACCGAGAAATAAACGCCAATCCCTGGGGCGACGCGTACCGAGTCGTGGTGGTTAAAATGAAGGGCTCGGCGACGCCAGTCGACATGTGCCCGGGTAAGCTGAAAATAATCGTTCAGGGTGTCTTCCCGAAGCACGATTTAACTACCTGACCACCGCCATCGTAAGGCGAAGAAGGAGAAAACATGGCCGATCGGCAAGCGACCAACGATAAGCTCGCAGAAGCATCGAAGCGCCTGAAATCAAAGTAATCCCCCGGTCCAGATGGAATACCAAACATGGTGCTGAATGCTGTGATCCTGGCATATTCGGACATGTTCAGGATGGTGCTCCAGAAGTGGTTAAGGTTGCACAGAGAATGCGCAAAATTCGCAAACGAAAAAAGCAGTTTTTTCCACACCGTATGTCAGATCTTCATAAAAATCAATCAGCAGTACTGTAACAACATTCTACATACGCTGATTGATTTTTATGAAGATCTGACATACGGTGTGGAAAAAAACCGCTTTTTTCGTTTGCGAATTTTGCGCATTCTCTGTGCAACCTTAAATGAAGGCAACTTGTCCGAAATGTGGAAGGTACAGAAGCTGGTGTTGCTGCCGAAGCCAGGCAACCCTAGTAACAATTGTGGTTTTATGATAGTTTTATAGCCACTGATAAAACTTAGATTGCACTTGTAGCGTGCTATAAAACTTCAATTGTTACTTGGGAAGCCACCGGGCGATCCGGTCTCGTATAGTCCCGTATGTCTGCTGGATACGTTCGGAAAACTCCTGGAAAGAATCATTCTTAACAGGTTGACGAAATGCACGGAAGGTGAGCGCGGACTGTCCAAAATGCAGTTCGGATTTCGCAAAAGAGTATCGACAGTGGAGGCAATTTGAACAGTGCTCGAGAGCAGAGCTTGAAAAAGTTGACATCGCTGCGTGAAGTTGAAAGAAAACAAAATTCAATTCATGCCCGCCTCGATGAATGAAATTTTTGATTCGTTTCCCTCGTCATTCGTTCTCCCGACACAGCGCATTCAGGTTCGGACATGTTTGGTTTCAGAAGCAAACTGAATTTTGTTTCTATTCTACCTATGAGAAGGATTATTGAGCAAAATTGCACCAGATAGAGATTACGCAGTTCAATTATGCTCATGTAGAATATTCCAACTTCTGTCTTCAAACTCTCCACATAATAACAAATGAATGCTTTGGTTGGTGAAGGAATTTATATTTCCTCTGCACTCAAGCATTCGATTCTGCATGAAATTTCAGTCAGTCGGAAAGTAAATTAATGAGGAAGGCGGTGAATCTGAATGTCGGTTTCGGAAGAGGTAAGCAGAAATAGGTAAATGATTTTGAAATTTAGCGGCACTGCTCGAGAGTGCTGAGAAGGCATCTAAATAGAAGCGAAGAGGAGATCGATACTACGCTATGGTCATGATACATATGAAGAATGCATTTAACAGCGACAGCTGGGAAGTTAACGCTGCACAGAATGAGAGTTCCCTATTATCAATGCCAGATCCTGAAGAGCTTCTTGCAGAGCAGAGTGCTGCTGTACGAGACGAGTGAAGGGCATAAGTCAAGGCGAGTCACTGCGGCGTTCCTCAGGACTCCAGTCTCGGTCCAGCTTTTGGAACGGAATGTACGATGGGGTCTTAACACTGCGGCTGCCCAGTAATGCGAAAATCAACAGACACTTGAAGAAGTGGAGGTGTCGGTGGCGGAGACAATAGACGCGATAGAGAGCTAGATGAACGGGGTCAAACTGCAAATAGCTCACCACAAGACAGAGGTATTGTTGGTCAGCAACTGCAAAGCGGTTCAACGGATGCAGATCGACATCGGAGGGCACGTGATTGCTTTGAAAGGAGCACTGAAGCAATTGGGAGCGATAATCGGCAGTCGGTTGAGTTTCAATAACCATATCGACTACGCCTGTGAAAAATCGGCGAAGGCAACGAACGCAATAGCGAATCATGCCAAACGTCGGCGGCCCGAGAAGCAACACGAGACGTCTACTATCTACTGTTTGGTCATCGATACGGCGATATGGGGTTCCTGCCTGGGGTGCCGTGCTGAAAACCAAGCGGAGCCGTGAAAAGCTGAACTGTCGGTAGCTTCAGGAAGTATCTTCATCGATTCGGACACGCAACATCACCCTTGTGGCCGGAGTGTGAGAACGTCGAGGAGACACCGGAGCATGTGGTCTTTAAATGTCCGAGGTTTGAAGCGACACGCAAAGAGATGCTCGAACCGGGAGGGCCAGACATCAAACCGGATAATGTCGTCTACAGAATGACAAGCGACGTGAACACGTGGAACGCGGTCAACAGCGGTGGTAGCACAGATCATGACTCCCCCAACGACACGACCTGAAACTTAATGAAATATTTGAAGAAAAAGTGTGCGAGTCATTTACCAACAGTTACCCGTGCATTGAGTGACCCCTTGATTCGATCGTAAAAATAATTTCTCCAGCAGCACTTCCTTATTTATTGATTCTCAGTTGCTGTATAGCAACCATGTTATGTTTACTGTGGACAGATGCATAGTTACCGGAAAAATAAATTTCACACGTTTCACCATCTTCCGGTCGGTGTGTTGACCCGATTCAGCTACAGAATGTTCCACGGATTATAAAATATATTTAAACAACTCTTGATAACGGAACGGTAAGTTCTGACTATTGTGTTATATATCTGATCAAATTTAGTATCCTTTTCAGGTTCACTTCGACAGCTGTTTTTGTGTTCTCTGTTAGACGGCTAAGACCAATCACGGTTCATCGCCAGAGCTGTTTTTGAAAAAATTTCTATGCTGAGGCAGTAATGAACCAAATGACTTAGAGTTGTCGTAAAGTATCAAGTCCTGAGAATCCTGGTGGGACGATTTTTGGAGCAAGGAAATATTGAGTACTATACTATGGCATCCGATATTTCCGCCTCAACACGAGTCAGCGAAGAGCGAGACATACGATAGTTTGGAATGCTTAATGTATCTCTAGTAAAGCGACCGTTTGCATAATGTCTAAATCGTTAAAGAACTTCATGACCATCAAACAGCCCATTCAGAAACAGCGGAAATACTATCGTTCCCTATTTCAATAATTGTTTTATAGAAATTAGAGCAAAATTATCGGAATTGACGACGTATTTATTAAATGCTTATCGTTGCATTATTAAAAATATATTTTCAGGCGAATAATTTTATCGTTCGAAGCAATATTTCAGTAACATACATTTTAGATTCAAATACGTTAAATTTTTCTGCGTGTAGATTCGTGTTAGATATACAGCAGCCAACAGCTAATCCATGTGGATGCGAAGAACTTATAATACTGGAATTCCTCGCGCCGACCTGTCTATTTCGGCCGGCAAGAAAAAAATACTGACTGGAGCAAGCCATTAAAACCAAGTCTGTTGATGCAAATGTCATTAGTTTACAAATCTTTGTTTTAGACATTCAAAAAACTCACCTGGAAAAATAAAATGTCCGCGCTAGCAAATTTTTTCACACGCATTGCCTAAGCGGTTTGATGCTATACGCATACCTCACCTCTTCCTGGTAGCGAATTTTGTCGTGAGAGCTTAGACGGAATCGTGCACGACCTCCATCAACTACTAACATCCCGCCTGTCCCAGTGCCAGCACGTATATTTCGTTCGCCAATGTGTTGTAGATGTTGGTTATTTCAAGGAAATCGCACGAGTACCGATAAAGGAAAACTTCACGGAATTGCTTCTGATTTTTTTACCTTGATAAGAGAACACATTTGAATAGTCGTGCTATCACTTCGGAAAATGTGATAGCTGCTGCAGTAATCATTCAACTAAGCTCTTTAGCTTTCAACTTTAGCTCCTGCACACTCCACCCTTAATAGTTTCTTCCGTGACCTGACATAAGGTATACAAATGTAACAAACAGGGTATCGTAAGCTAATAAATTAGAATTACAATTACCCACAAATCCGATAGTACTGCTGATCGTGCAACAGCAGGCAGGCCGTGTCCGTCCTCAAAGAAAGCAAATGTTTCGCCTCGATGTTCAAATCTTCGTAGGTCGAATTCCATTCCTGAATTAATCAGGGGCAGTGGCTGTTGGCCGGCAGGTAGGCGTTACCGATTCCAAACATTCCAGGAAAAATCACCGAATGGCGGAATCAGTGAAGGTTGGTAGAATTTCAATACGCAAATGGGAATTCATTGAAGTACTGCTTGGAATTAAAATTAGAGGAAATAGATTCTAAATTGTTTATTGTAAGAGTATCCGATTATGCTTGGGAAATACATTTACTGAGGGTTTGGTTTCAGAGTAACAACAATATCAAGTACAGGGGTGAAAGGGAGGACGATGACCGGGGAAAGTAGAACACACAACTTGCAGCTTTATGGCAGCCGGAAGATCAACGACATCAATCAAATTTTCGAATTGTCAAGACATCACTTATCGGTACGCCATATGATTCTCATCAATCTTTAAGAATGAGCTCGACCTCCAAGATGCTCTATTTTAAATTCCCAACACTGCAGCTTCGAATAACCATGGCCAGTTTATACAGGCACAAATGTAAGAGTACTGCAATCATGCAGTAGGACTCTTGTGCGGGTTGGCAGGAATTTTGGAAGCTTTGAATATCCACTTCAAGATGTCAGCAAATTTAACCAACACCACACTAAGTTGAATCTCCGGTTGAAACATAGGGGCACTCGGGGATTTAGACGTTCCGGGACCTGTGCAACAAAACGTAGCACTAGTGTCGAAGCTCTTACTAGCACTTTTGCAAAAAAGATCTTGGAGTGTTGCTGAAGAGAGACGAACTTTGTCGAAGAGAACGTTGTTCGGTAAAGCGATCCTGATTTGCCCCAATCATCCAGAAATGATAATGAATGTAGTTGCTTACACTTAAATATATTCACTGACTTCAGTAAAGTGTTCTTAACATGTACGACTTGCATGGTCCCTTGCCCAGTAGTTCCCCAAATTTTGAAAAATCTATCGAACATTATCAAACGATCTAAGAAAAAAATATTACGCTCTGTTTATCAAACTTTCTGCCACAATAAAGCGTAACCAGAGGTTGTTACGGTAACTATAAGAATTGTTTGAAAAAATAACAATAAATTCATAAGTGTTGCTGGTTTCATGCTTTTTCTAATCAAATATCAAATTTGACAGTACCAGTTACCTGAGTCACTGAGGGGTAGTCATATTTGCGATACACTTTTGAAATACCAGTGTCTAGTCGTGTCGTTGACTCCCCTATAGCGTCAATGATTTGCTGTACAGCGAGTAACGGTTTCGGGAGAGCAATTACCGCCGAGAAACTCTTCGCCAGAGTAGGCAAGACTCACCCGGGACTAGTTGAGTTAACCGCGATAAAGCACCGGATATGGGTCGTCAGGGTGCCTGCAAACCGGACGCCAGGCTCCGCCCAGGATCAGCGGACCGACCACGGCACCCTACCGGTTGACCCAAGAGAAAGCGAAAACCAAGAAGACTTGGATCGGGAGAACTTCTTTCGTATCCGTTGGCATAAGCTAAATTCGCCGCCGTGGACTAGACTGACTAGAACGCGACGGGACACCACTAGTCGCGGGTCGTCGGGGCACCGGACACCCTACTTCACCGGAATCGCCGGACTGACCTTGACATCTGGTTGGTTGGCTGTTTCGGGAGAACTTCTCTCGCCGGGGAATTCTCCGTTGGAGTATGCTAGGTCCATTGCCGGGGACTAAATAGAGTTGTTTGGGCACAAGTCGGGATCTCAACGAGTAAGTGGTGCTGAATGGTACGTGAAGGGAGTTACGTTGTCGAATGGCACAAGGAAGCCGAAGGGCTCGGTAAATTAGACAATCTGAAGTTTGCCGTCCAAATTGTCTTCGTAGGGAAAGAGCACTAACACTCGACCCAAAGCTAACTTTCTGACTGCCATGCAGAAACTGCTAGTCTGTTTGGATGATCGAGAACTGGTGGTGTGTCGAGGAGTGGTGCTGTAACCCTACTAAGAAGTTGGATTCGAGTGGATGATTCACAAGTAGCATTTCTGGTTTTATAGCACACTACAAGTTCATTCTAAGTTTTAAAAAGGACTTCAGGAGTGCAATAAAACCTCAATTGTTGCTAGGGTATGCACATAAATAAACCCTCCCCGAAGTAAGGCCGTATGGTAGTGCCGGGGAGGAATCAGGTTCTGGGCAAGAGTAGTGGTTTTAGCGGGTCGGGTGGCAGCCCAAACCCGTTCCTTGAGATGTTGAGGTTTGTACATTTTTTCCTGCTTACTCAGGGCTGTTTTTGAAAAAAAAAATTCAGCACCATTAGAGAAAAACTCAGACTTTTACCGATCTTGACGAACTGAGTAAAATGGGATAAGGCACGAGCGGGATTAGATTAACGATTTTCAGAGTGATTGCATAAACTATCTATATGAGAAGGGCGCTTTTATTTTTTCCCGATAGATTTTAACAGCAGTCAGCGTTGCGAACTGTCTCAGTTCAGCCTCGAACAAACAAACACGTAAGTATAGATTTTCTTTCGAAAGTACAAGCAAGTGTTTGGTCAAAGAGTTTTATCATTTTTATTTATAAATTGGCATCCATCCACTTATAGTTTCTCCTGCAAACCGTTAGCTTACACCAACAGAGTTGTTTTACTTGGTTTCTGTTCGTGTTTCACGTGCCTTGCGTAGCTTAATGTGAATGCACCTACCGAAATCCATGTTTTTGTTTGTTTTGTGTACACTGTACATCCCGTTTTATAATCTTTAGTACAAAACTTTCAGTCTCTACCGCACCGAGAAAGAAAGAAGTTCAATATACACAAGTGCTGTATCCTGGTCAGGTTCTAGGTTTGTACTCGACATGTTTATATTGCCAACTCACGGTTGATTGGTGGATCCGGCTAAATTCCACATTTACCTGGGACTGTTGTCGAGCAAACAATACAACCTAACGTCACCGTTTCATTATTATACAAAACAAGGGAAGCTGAAAACTGAATGGAGAATGTTGACGTTTAGAGTCTTTTGACTCAGATCGACTCGTAAAATTTATTCCTTGATAACAAAAAGAAAATGATTTGTTGCGAAATACTAACCATCAATCAATAACAAATTTACAGGTTGATAAGGTTGTTCACCTAAGTCCTTATTATTTGCAATAATTAATTTATACTCGCTATCTCATGTTTCGTAGTTTCTTTCTCATCTTATTCATTTTGTCTCTTCAGCATTTTCAATATACTTACATTTAGTACAGGGTGTCTACTAACTTTATTTTCTATACACTATTTTTCCTACTCTCCACATTTTCTTTCTCTTTTTCATAAAAATAGAAAATCGTAGATTCCACTGTTTTTAAGTCTATTGTTTCTTCCTCCCTCTAAGAAAAAAATGACAAGGAAACGGAATCTAGCATCCATCCCAATTGAACAGGATCCAGCTGCGATGCCTGTTCCGTCTAGTGCTGCATTTGTTCAAATTCTCAGTCAAACAGAGCTAAATTTTGTTGCTGGTAGCTTTAGTGCTAAGGAAGGTGGCGAGGGCAAGACAACCTTCCCGAAACGATTTTAGACATCCTCATCATCAACAGTATCATTATCATCTTCCGCCAGCGGCACTTTATTGTCAGCGGTACTTCGGTAGCTGAACCATGGACAAAGGCATCCATCCGTCACACAATGTAGCACAAATGCGCATTCCTTTACTTAGCCTAATTCGGCGCCACTACCACCGACGCCGGGTGGAACGGATCCCATTCGGACGGCAGTCCCTGATCCGCAGGATGGTTTGAGTAGGGTAGGCGGTTTTCCCGGTGGTAAATTGGCGGCTGATTCTTGCTGTTCGCGTAGTTGCCTTCGTCGTTTCTTGCTCCAAAGCTCGTGACAATCCTGCCAAGTTGGTAGCTTCGGCGGTGGTAGCCTGGAAAGAAGGAAAAATTGTTGAGTTTAGTTTAGAGGAGAAATAAACGAGTACACAGTGGGTAAAAAGTGACCCAGAGGCACCAAATTAGACACCGCGGGATTCCTATCATAGCTTGTATATAAAAAGTTGCGGAGTTGGTTTAGAAATAAAACGCAACTGGTTTAGTCCACTGCACACATTTGTGGTTGGAGTTACGGCGGTTTGAGTACCCGGAGTATTCCTGGTATTAGGGTAAAGTAAACTGCCTAATATTCGACTTAGTCCATCTTCATTTCAGTTTCTAGGTGTTGACAATCATGATAGGATAAAATTTTTATTCGAGAATTCTATTTACGGTATTTAGGGGTGTGTGGTAATAGGATATTGTAGCGTATTTGGGTATGAAGCATTAGAAGTATTTGATGTCCTCCCACACACCAATTGATTCTGGGTTGTCCTTTTTGGCCACTAAATACGGATCCAAAGCAACTTCTGAGAACCTTTTAGCAGGGTCACAAATTCCGCTTCTGTGGATGATTCCATCACCATGCTCTATTAGAAATCCGGTGTTGAACTGTCGTCGAAGCATTCTAACCTTCTTCTCATGAGCCCAGAGGTAAGCGGAGGTTCTTGGTGACTTCTCAGATACTTAAGAACGCGTTTGGTCTACACGTCAAATCACGATTGGTTGAGTTTAGCGTTTTTTTAAAGAGCATTAAAAAACTTTCAAAAAAGCCTTGAGACAGGAAAAAATGCGCGGAAACCCAAACGTCTCAGGGAACGGGTTTGGCCTTGCCATCACCCGACCCGCTAAAAACACTGCTCTTGGCCTGAACCTGATTCCTGCCCTGCACTATCTTATGCTTTACCCACTCTATTTCAACTATTAAGTAGTTAGTTTTTTTCACTAGAGTTACAGCACCACTCCTCGACACACCACTAACCATATAGACCATGGCAGTCCGAGGGCTAGCTGTGGGTTGCGACTTAGTGCTCTTCCCCTACGAAGACGTTCTGGGCGTAAACTTAAGATTGTCTAATTTACCAAGCCTTTCAGCTCCCTTGTGCCATTCAGCACCGCAACTCCCTTCTCGTATCATTCAGCACCACTTACTCGTTGAGCTCCCGACTTGTTCGCGAACTACTCGGTCTAGTTTCCGACGATGAACCTAGCCTACTCCGACAGAGAATTCCCCGGCGGGAGAAGTTCTCCCGAAACCGAGCCAACCAGCCAGGTGTCAAGGTCAGTTCGGCAATTCCAGTTCGCTGGTACCCCGACGACCCGCTGTCTCATCGCGGTCTACTCAGTCTGGTCCCCGTCGGTGAATCTAGCTTACGCCAACGCAGAGTTCCCCGCGGAAGTTCTCCCGATACCGAATCTTTTTTGGTTTAAGCACCACAATTTCTTGAGCCCTTTGGCTCGCTGTCCGGTACCATTTAGCATCGCAACTCCTTTGAGCCCTTTGGTTCCCCTCTCGCTCCATTTCACTCCATTTCCCCAATGAGCCATTCAGCTCCCGCCCTTACTTGTTTGCGAACTACTTGATCTAGTCCCCGACAATGGATCTAGCCTACTCCGACGGAGAGTTCCACGACGAGATTTTTGCGAAACCGAGCGGTAGATTTCTCCCGATACCGATGTTCGTTTCAGTGAGCTATCGCCGCTTCGTCCCGATCTACTCAGTCTAGTCCCCAGCGGTGGACCTAGCCTACTCAAAGGACCAGCCAGTAGGTGCTGAGGTCCATCCAACGATTCCGGGTGGAGCGTAGCTTCCGGTTCACTGCTAGCTCTTCGACGCGGTCTACTCAGTCTAATCCCCAGCGGTGCATCTAGTCTAATCACGAGTTACCCGGTAGGGTGTCGAGGTCGGTCCGGCGATTCCGGTGAAGCCGGACGTCAGGTACATTGGCGTCCGATGATCCAAACCCGGTGCTACGTCGCGTATTACTCAATTTGTCCCGGCGGTGGACCTAGTCTACAAAATCGGAGAGATCCCCGGAGGAATTTCTCTCGAAACCCGATTTGTGCCTCCATAGCGACTTTCTAGCCAATTGCGCTACTTTGTTGGTCCCTTCGCCACTTCCTCTGTAGCTCGAAGAGTATGCTCCTAACCACTCTGTTGACAGCGTCCCAGGTATGCTCGTTGTGGCGCATCTTTTCAAAAATATTGTCAATTATCACGCCAGGTATACCCCTACGAACTTCTTCGAACCTAGGGCGATGCAAGTACTTCCGGAAGCATCCGTGCCCAGACAAAAACAGCTTCAAATAGAAGTTCACCTCTCCATGCTTCCAATGCACCCAAGCCGACACATTTGGGATGAGTCGTTGGGTCCACCCTTCCTTTCACCACGTTGTCCTACTCTTGCTGCCATTTGCCAACGAGTTCGCTCGGACCAGTCTCCTTGCATTATGTGCATTTCTCCGCTGGTAGCATTCCACGTCCTCAGCCAGAGTGATCATCCCGGCGATAACGCATACTGCCTCCGACGATATTGTTCTGTAAGTACTCGCGACTCAGCTTTTCATGGTTCCGCTTGGTTGTTCAAGCTCAACCGGTCGTCGATTATCACTCCCAATTGCTTGAATGCAATCACGTGCCCTCCGACGTCGATCTGCATCCGCTGAACCGCATTGCAGTTGCTCTCTACAACACCTCCGTCCTGTGATGAGCTATTTGCAGCTTGATGCATTCATCCAGCTCTCGATCGCGTCTATTGTCTCCGTCACCGACACCTCCACTTTTTCAAGTGTCTTACCTATCACCGTTAATGACACGACGTCCGCGAAACCACGATTTTCTCTTTCCTGTGCAGCCGCAGTGTTAAGACCCCATCGTACATCCCGTTCCAAAGAGTTGGACCAAGAATGGAGCCCTGGGGAACGCCTTCACTCTGCTCTGGAAGTATCTCTTCGAGATCTGCTATAGATAGTCGGGAAACCTAATTCTGTGCAGCGCTGCAGCGATGGCTTCCCAGCTGTCGCTGTTAAATGCATTATTCACATCTATCGTGACTACAATGCAGTATCGATCTCCTCTTCGCTTCTGTTTAAATACCTTCTCAGCACTCTCGACCACTGTCTGAATTGCATCAACTGTCGATGCTCCTTGGCGAAATGCGAACTGCATCTTGGACAGTCCGCACTCACCTTCCGTGAATTTCGTTAACTTGTTGAGAATGATCCTTTCCAGGAGTTTTCCGAGTGTATCCAGCAGACATATAGGCCTGTACGAGGCCGGATCGCCAGATAGCTTCGATGGCTTTGGTAGTAACACCAGCTTCTGGACTAGATGGCGTTCCCTCGATTTTTGTCAATTTCTAGTTCCCCGGGCCCAGATGGCGTTCCCTCGATTTTTGTCAAAAAGTGCATCAGCGGGCTTCTTGAACCACTTCGGCGAGTCTTTGTGCTATCACTCAATACTGGAACATTCCCTTCCTGCTGGAAAGCAGCGCACATGTTTCCAGTTCACAAAAAAGGAAACAAATCGAACATTGACAATTACCGGGGAATCTCGTGTTTAAGTGCAGTATCAAAACTATTCGAGCTGGTTGTGTTAGACCCTCTTTTCTTTCACTGCAAACATTACATTGCAGACGATCAACACGGCTTTATGCCTAAACGATCGACAACGACTAACCTGCTCTTGTTCACAACATATGTACTCGAGGGATTCGCTGACGGATTGCAAACCGATGCTATTTACATGGATTTATCTGCGGCCTTCGACAAAATCAATCATGATATCGCAATAGCGAAGCTGGACAAACTCGGTATTCATGGACAACTACTGCGCTGGTTTGGTTCCTACCCCGATGGAAGGCAACTCCAAATCAGCATTAAGGACAGTCTATCTGCACCATTCTTCGCTACATCCGGCATCCCACAAGGAAGCCATCTCGGTCCAGTGATATTCCTCCTCCTTTAATGACGTCAACATCAAATTACAAGGACCCCGCCTTTCTTTTGCCGACATGAAAATTTTTCAGCAAATACGGGATAAAACCGATGCCGAGCTTCTTCAGAGGGAACTGGACAGCTTTAGTACGTGGTGTGATCTAAACAGAATGGTTTTAAACCCGAGCAAATGCTCAATCGTTACGTTCACGCGGAAACGCCATCCGATTCAGTTTAACTACCATCTCTTCGACTCGAGTATTCCAAGACACTCTAACGTCAAGAATCTCGGAGTCATCATGGATTCGGCACTAACGTTCAAACCACATACATCATCCATTGTGGATAAGGCTTCAAGACAGCTAGGGTTCATTTTCCGAATAGCGAAAAACTTTAAGGACGTATACTGTTTAAAATCTCTCTATTGCGCGCTGGTTCGCTCAACACTGGAATATTGTTCTGCTGTTTGGAACCCTTACTACCAGAACGGTGTCGACAGAATCGAGGCCGTCCAACGCCGGTTCATACGCTTTGCACTCCGACATCTTCCTTGGCAAAACAGATTTCAGCTGCCGAGCTACGAAAACCGTTGTCAGTTAATACAGCTCGATACTCTAAGCATCCGGAGGGACTGCTCTCGTGCCCTGTTGGTCTCGGACTTACTGTCTGCCAGGGTGGATTGCCCTACAATCCTCGGACGCCTCGATCTTCAAGCTCGCGTTCCAGCTCTGCGCAATAACTCTCTTCTGCGAGTCCTGTTCAGGAGAACTAACTATGGGCGCCAGAGCGCTGTTACCGGACTCCAGCGTGTGTTTAACAGTTTGGCGACGGCGTTTGACTTCAACCTGACAAGGAATTCGATAAAAACTAAAATATTGCGTATTCTGAAATGTAATTAGTTTAAGTAACCATCATTGGGGCCAAGGGTTGGCGACGGTACAACAAATAAACAAATAGTCGCTCGTTTGGACCATCTCATCCTCGCCCAACATCAGTTCGTCGTCATCCTGATCGAGCATCTTCCACTACCGAGTCCTACTCGTCGACGTCTTCTGCTTCATGTTCCGTGCATGTTGGCTTTTCCGAACTGACTCGAAATTAATGATGCATGTGTCGTTGGCGGCTTCGATCTGTTCGCCGGCCTTATCTGGCACACCTTCCACAAACTTAGCGTCTTTGCTAATGCACCAATAGTTCACAGTCTAAGAATACGAAAAAACGATATCCTACACTTGACACGCCAGATTTGCCTGCTGCCTGAGTTTGAAATTTTACTTGTAGATAGGATATGGGAGCCCAAAGGCATTTCTTCTTTCACCAAAATCGTACCAATTACGCAGTGGATTACTACGTACAGTCGTTCAATCCTGACTTTTAGAAGCTCGGTCGGGATACCGTCCATTACAAAGGATCTACCGTTTTCAACTCTCGAATAGCCCGTCTAGTGTGTGTGAATCCACAGCTTGTCCATCATCCTCGATCCTCATTCGCAGCATATATGTAAATGGACAGTGGATTCATTTTTTCATTTATTTAGTTCAACATCAATTTCATGATAACACTGAATCAACAATTTGCCTCCACAATACTCGATTTGTAGCTGCAGCTCTCCAACATCGGTTACGCCCAACACTCGCCAAATCACGTTCCAGCTGGTCCGCCCATCGTGCTCTCTGCGTTCCTCGCCTTCTTGTACCAACCGGATCATTAGCGAACACCATCTTTGCAGGATTGTTGTCTGGCATTCTTGCAACATGCCCTGTCCATCGTATCCTACCAGCTTTGGCTACCTTTTGGATACAGGGTTCGCCATAGAGTGCAGCGAGCTCTTGGTTCATCCTTCGCCGCCACACACTGTTCGCCTGCACACCGACGAAGATCGTCCACTGTCGCTCGAAAACTCCGAGCGCTTGCAGGTCCTCCTCGAGCATGGTCCAAGTCTCGTGCCCGTAGAGAACCACCGGTCTTATAAGCGTTTTGTACATGGTGCATTTGGTGCGGGAGTGAATCTTTCTTGACCGCAGTTTCTTCTGGAGCCCATAGTAGGCCCGACTTCCACTGATGATGCATCTTCGGATTTCACGGCTTACGTTATTGTCAGCCGTTTTCGGTTTCGCCTACCAGCATATACTCTGTTTTTGACACATTTACTACCAGTACGACCTTCGCTGCTTCGCGTTTCAGGCGGGTGTACAGTAGAGTGACAGGAAAAAAATGACACCTATCGGCCCATCCCTGAGTCGATTCCGGGTCCCACTAGGAGTGCTTGTACCAAATTTGAAGCAAATCGAACAAGTCTAGCTACCGGACCAACGTACCTGAAGTTTGTATGGGATTTTTCGACAATTTACATGGAGAAAACCGACTTGGTCGCATTTTCGCCGCTAGGTGGCACTGTATGCATCGTATTATCACTGTAAGTGAAAATAAGAAAGATAATTTAATTGTCTACAACTTTGTCGAAGACTGCTAGTAAATTCGGCTTTCTTAAAAGAAGTTATTAAACTTTTAACGAAGTGATGTCTGAGTCAGTTTTGCATGGGGCCTAGCAGTGCATGGTTGTGTATCAGTACTCGATTCCCACGAACTATACATTTTTGTGAAATAATGGTTAGGTTTAGCTCAATAGTATGTTCAGAAGAATTATAGCACCTAATACGAGTTATGTTTTGCTTAGAAAAATTTAGTTCCACCTGTGACCGCATAGAGGGCGCCAAATTGGCCGGATTTCGTGAAGATCGGGCCCCGGCTGTTGAGCCTGGCTCGTCGCATCACACCTTCCAGAGCGATGTTGTCTATTATTACACGAGAGTCCATCACCTTGTCTCAGTCCCCGTCGAGATTCGAATTCACCCGGAATCCTTAAACTGTTTTGTACACCGTCCATTGTTGCTTTGATCAGTCGAGTCAGCTTCCCGGGAAAGCTGTTTTCGTCCATGATTTTCCATAGCTCTACGCGGTCGATACTGTAGTATGCCGCCTTGAAGTCGATGAACAGGTGATGCGTTGGGACCTGGTATTCACGGCATTTCTGGAGGATTTGCCGTACGGTGAAGATCTGGTCGGTTGTCGACCGGCCAACGATGAAGCCGGCTTGATAACTTCCCACGAACTCATTTACTTTAGGTGATAGACGACGGAAGATGATCTGGGATTGCACTTTGTAGGCGGCATTCAAAATGATGATCGCTCGGAAGTTCTCACACTCCAAATGGTAGCCTTTCTTGTGAATGGGGTAGATCACCCCTTCTTTCCACTCCTTCGGTAGCTGTTCGGTTTCCCAAATTATGACTACTAACCGGTGCAGACAAGTGGCCAACTTTTTCGGGCCCAACTTGATGAGTTCTGCTCCGATACCATCTTTGCCAGCTGCTTTGTTGTTCTTGAGCTGTTGGATGGCATCTGCATTGTGCGTGCACGCTTTCGTGATTCTTGATCATTATTGTGAGCCGACTAGTGGAGTTTGGAAATCACTATAACTTCAAAGTACTTGCCCCTATCCTCACGCAGCAACACAAAGTCAAAGAACTGGAAAAGATAAGCATCGCTTGTTATGCGAACTGTTTTTTTGTTTGAAATAACCGATAATCCAACTGGTCGATACCATGTTCGATAATATTTGATAACTATCAGTTAACCCGCAAGTTGGAAATACAAATTCGTTGAATTTCCTTAAGGGGCCATGCATAAATGACGTAGCATTTTAGGGGGTAGGGGGGTTATACCTAATTTGTGACGAAGTGTGACGTGGGGGAGGGTAGGGTCATAAGTTGTGCGACGTAGCATTAAGTTTAAATTTTTTTAAGAGTAGAGAAAACTATTTAATGTTCCCTCACTCCCAAGAGACATAAATTTAAATTCACACAAGCTACTTTTCACGTGGTTTTTGATGTGGTGAATTTTACGATTCCCGGAATTACAAGCTCACAAAAAAAATACGAAATATTTTGTATGCGGAGTTAACTTACTACATTAGTTAGCTTATGTTACTAACTAGTAGACTTAGTTTGCTAGCTGAATTAAATTTGCTTTTCGGATTCAACCAAACAAAATTTAGTAATTTAGATGAACGTATGCTTCTTAGAATCATTGACAGCTGCAGGATTTTTAACTGAGAGAACTTCTCTTCATGCTCCATGACATATAAAATTCAAAACAGAACTATAAACACTATATTTGTCATGAAATGGGCTTATTTTGCACGCAATTTGCTGTTATAATGAAAATGTTGATAAAAGCCGTCAAACATGTTGTAAGGACATGTATTTAAAAGAATTGAAAAACATATGTATTTTTTTCATTCCCCGGCCGCGTTGCGCAAGGATGGGGGAGGGGGGGTGTAAGGAAATGCTACGTTATTTACAAGGGGGAGGTTTGAGTTTTGTGACCAAATGCTACGAGGGGGGAGGGAGGGGTCGAAAATCGTCGGAAAAAAGCTACGCCATTTGTGTACGGCCCCTAAGAAGCCGTTGGCAATCAGGTTGCATAGCGAAGATGACTTAACGTCATTTTGGGGATAACCTCAAAGACTCAAATTTCTTATCTCCGGCAGTACTGCCGTTCTACGCATATTTATCCCTTGTATATAGGGAATCCCAGAGAACATGGGACAAATATGCTTATAACGGCAGAGTATCACTCAACGAAAATAATGATCCTACACCACTTCTGTGTCAGGGTAGGAACACATCTAGATTGGTCTTTGAGTATTATCTCGGTCGTACCTGACCAGGATTGAATTTTGAAGTTGTGACTATACCGGTACCCATTCTAAAGTGTCAATTTGAAAAACTTAAATACGATACTCACTGATCGGGTACAATGTTCTTCAGCCAGGCTGAATTGAGTGCCGCCTCGGCCGTTATTCGCTTATCCGGATCCAATTCCAACATCTTATCCAGCAGGTCCAGGCAGGATGCCGGCAAAAATACGAAGTCCTCCCGAATTTTCCGCCGGTACTGCTTTTTGGCTTTCAGCGTATGAAACAGCGGTAGCTTAATGACATTTGGCCATACGGCCGGTGTCGGTGTGCCGCAAAGTCGGGCAATCATTTCCAGCTGAGCAGGTTCCTGATTGGCTTGGAAGAGCGGTTTTTTGAGAAATAGCTCTCCTAGAATACAACCGCAACTCCACACGTCGATTGCGGTACCGTATCGTTCCTCGCCCAGCAGCAACTCTGGGGGCCGATACCACAGCGTGATCACTTTGTTGGTGTATGGTCGCTCTCGATTATCGGCATTGTAAAGTCGTGCTAAACCGAAATCTGCCAACTTCACCTCACCCCTGCAAAAAAAATTTAAACGTGAAAGTTAACCAACAGTTTCATAGTCATTCATTCTATCTGCGACACTTACTTATTGTTCATCAGAATATTGGAACACTTTATGTCTCGGTGCAGAAAATTCTTCTTGTGGCAGTAATTCAGTCCATCCAGCAGTTGCCGCATGATGCTTGCATTGTTCTGCTCGTTAAACTCCACCATCCCGGATTCCAGCAGTCCCATCAGATCGTGATCCATGTACTCGAACACCAGATAAAAAGATCCCTTGTCTATGCGAAACTCTAGAGCATCTTGCTTATCGGTAACAATCTCACGCAGGTTAACAATATTCTTGTGGTTTAACTGGCGAAGAATCTTGATTTCTCGCACAGCCGTGATGGGAAATCCTTCTTTCTCGTGTTCCAACCGAACTTTTTTCAGAGCTACCAGTTCGTTCGTCTCGCGATCTCTTGCTTTGTACACCTAGAAAATAAATCCCGTAACGTAACAAGCTTTGTGTAGCAACGAATTTTGATCTTACCTGTCCGTAGGTTCCTTCGCCGATTTGTTCGATCATATCGAACACATCAACGCATCGTTCCCCCCAATCTTTTCCACCAGACGCAGACATTGGACCGGACATGTTTCTTGAGTACCGCCTGGTCAATATTCGTGGTCGTCCTCTGGGCTTCTTGCTAGACTTTCCATACTTGCTGGATTTCTTTGTCGGCGTGTCCGACAGGGGTGGTGGTGATCCGATGTCATCGTCTCCACTCAGGTCTTCCGAACCAGGAACCATCGGTGGCATAGGTAAATTCAGCAAGCCCTTCTTGACGGACGAACTCGAAGGTGCTGATGACGTGCTCGACGAGGAGGAAGTTTTGTGTTCATTGCTACTTCGCTTGCTACTACTGCTGCTGCTGTTGCTCTTGTGGTGATGATGAGGATGATGGTGGAGATGATGACTATTGTTGCTGTTGAGGTTAGACGTTGTAATAGCTCCCGTCGTCGTGAGGGTCGGAATGGGCATCACCTTCATCTGAGCCCCAGCTACTGGGCTAATTTGCCGTGGGGGGCTAGGCGTCTGTGCACCCACCAATTCGGCTACATTTACCCCCGGTGGCATCGGTAGATTGGTGAGACTTTTTGGTTTAACGAGTACCGCTGGTTTCGGTTCCATTACTGCAGTCGGTGCCGATACGGTCGACTGACTGGCACTTGGATTGACACTTTCGCTGCTTTTACTATTCAATATCACAGGTATTCGTGAGTCTTTGCTTGCACTATCGTCAGACGTGCTGCCTACCGCTACGGACGTATCTACGGTATCTTTGGATGTCGACTCTGGAATTCGGGACAAGCTGTCCGACTGATCCGGCATCGGAATATCCGTTATGCTTACATCTTTCATTCCGTTTGCGTTCGCCGCGCTAGATTCAGCAGCCGTTATCATGCAGTCATTAGACATGCTATTCTCACTTACCACTGTCACATTTGAGGCACCTTCCTGGCCTTCCTTAGCCTCTAGAATCTCCTGCAAAGTTTTCAGTCGCTTATGTTTGTCTTTGATCAGTTCCGCAAAGAAGCTGGTATCGGTGATTTTTTGCTTGATGTCGAATTTTTTCGATACTGACAGATCTGAGGGAGAACGTGACCGACTATCGCTTGAATAACGCCGGTTGCCTGGGGACGAGCGTCGAGGACTTCGCGAATGATGCCTCGATCGAGCACGACTTCGACTTCGATCGGGCGATGAGCTGTTGTAGTAACTCTTGCGAGATCGCGATTTGGCCATTGAAGGTCTTCGACGATGTACGGGAAGCGGAGTGTTACTTCTAAAACGATCAAGTATTTAGATACGGGATAAATAAAGGAGTTAATCAGATACCTTCGGCTTTGTTCACCGCGCCGATCGTGCTGAGTCCAATCCGGTTCCCGCCACGAGTACCGTTTGTCCTTCCGATAGTAATCTTTTTCCGAAGGAGATCTTTCCCTCCGCCTTTTCGAAGGCGGTGGAGTGTAAGGTTTGTGCCTACCATCTGCAATAAAACACCGATTAGTTAGTTGTTGATTACTCATCACACAATACGTTTGTGTTCTTACTTGGACTTGGCGTTCGACGATTCGATGCATGCCTGTTGGATGATGGACTGTGTCGATAGCGGGTTACTGCACGGGGCGTTGGACTGTCGTTGATAGCAATGGGGCTGCAATGCAGCATTTGCTGTTGATGCTGTTGGTAGGAAGTCGAACTCTTTTTCATAGCGACTGGAGGGGTGTGAGGTGATGACGTCGATTGGTACAGCTTCCGGGTGGTGGTAACTATTCGACCCGAATGCGGGCTCCGCCCTCGGGACGAATCCCCATAGGGGCTGTTGATCAAATGACTGGATGGCCGGATGGGAGGGGTTCCTGTAATTGGAGAAGTGAATAAAGTTTTTGTATTTTTTTTGCAATACGAGAGATATGGCATAGTTTTTTACTGCAATAGGAAACTGTGTGCCGAAATTGATTTTTTTAATGTTATGAAATGCTGACTGCGAAGAATTTGGTGTTAGCTATTGAGTAAAAATTTTCGAAGTTATCCTTAGTTGGTAGATTTTAATGATTGAGTGGTACTGACTAAAATTGATTGCAGAGAGAATAATAATATTGGAGTAACGGATCATAGTTCAATATAAAAACCCGATGTTTCGAATGATCTTTACCGGCAGAAGGAAAAAAATGTTAGAAGCGTTAGGCATAGTTCATTCAAGTATTACACACATAAGTTATTGGAACATACGGATAAAAAAAATTCTTATTTGATAAAGAGAACTAGCTGGAGATTCAATCATTTTGGGCGAATATTAACCGACAGACAGTTGCGTTTTTTCTGGATAGCTGTATGCACTTAATGCACTACAAAACTTCAGGAGGGTTGAACTGATGACTCTCAAAAACATATTTTGGGTTAAGTTTGAAAAATAAACATAATGGCGGACGAGAGAACGAATCTTCGTCGATTCTTTCATCGTCAACATGCAGTTTCACCTAAATGTTTTTGTTCAATCGCGAAAATCTGAATATCTACCGTACTCAGTTTTCTTTTTGTAGGCTTTTTTCAAAGACCTTTTTTGAACAATGCGAGAAGCTTTTCGTATGGCTCACTCCAAGTGCCCTAACTCGAGCACTTCTTCAATATTTTGGAACATCTACCAGCTCCGTGCTTGGTTTTAGAAGATTTCATCTCCCACGGAGCTGTACGTGGGTACCTTTTGAATGATAATAGAGCATCTCTTTTTAAATATTGATTGAAGTAGGGGAAAGTGAGGCAATATGAGCACCCTAAGATTGAAGGCAAATATATCTGCAGCAAAACATACAAATAATCCCAAATTTCCCTCTATTGGTAGAATACAACATATTCTTCACATGCAGTTATTATACGTGCTGCAGAAAATTTAAAGTCTTTGAAAATAACAGTTGTTTGTAATTATCGATTTTTGACTTGGTAAAAACCTTGTGGGGAAATATGAGCAATCTTAAGGGGCAATATGGTCATGTCGCAGAAGATTATATTTTATTACAAAATTTAAAATTTATTTCACTTGTAATTAATAACAATCATATTTTCCATTGATTTAGTGATAATTAGTTGCCAATGAAATTCATCTTATAGTTTTTAGCAGCATTTTCGGAACTATTAGATACAAATTTACATTTTGTTTTAATAATATATTTTCGGGTAATTTTCTCGAAAAATATTATTATTCATCGTTCGTAGTAGCTTCGGATATAAAATGTTTACATAGGAATAACTTTTCGAAATTTAATGCATAAACTCATATGAGATTTACGTTGTGCTCATTTTGCCCCATGCTGTAGATCTATTTTCGCAGATTTTTTTTGGAAACTAGAAAGTCTTGTTAAATTATTTTTATGTTTGAAATAGTTAGAAAGACGTTAAATATTCCGAAGATGTATGCATTTTTCAATTACCGCCCAGGTAATAGGTCATGCGAATGCTTATTTCATATAGTTTGATTTTTGTATTTTTTGTGATTTAAGATTTGTTTTATGTCGCAATTGAAATGTTACATCATGTAATGGTGATTGACGGAGTATTCGTGCAAACAAAAACAAATCGAAAATTGTTCATAGATTCTTGGAAAACTGGGGTGCTCAACTCGCCCCACATAGCGATATTGCCTCACTTTCCCCTAATATGAAAGTGAGATCACAGATACTATAGCCACGGTACAGGAGCTTTCTTCGAACGAACAATACGTCTTTCTTGCTGCCTTGATGATCGAGGCGACGGTTCAAGCCCAAACGAGGTGTACCATATGCGGAAAAGTGCGAAGCATATAACGAAGCGTAGGGGTAGAACCACGAAAAACTTAGAGCGTTACATGGGTTTGATCAGCAAATTTAAAAATTTGCTTCGCGCGAAAAAGGCGATTATTTGGGCCGGTAATTGAAATGTAACAAACGAAAGTGACTTTGCAAGGAAGGAATGCTCGGACTCTGTTCCTACACAGAAAAATGTACGCGACGTGTCGCCGTAAAGATTACAAAATAGACTCACCTTTTTCGATGATGGAATTCCCAATTGCACTCCTGTTTTGCGGAATAAATGCTCCTAGGCCAGACAGAATAAAATTCAACTTATTGAAGAGTCTGCCGGACCCTGCAAAGAGACGTTTGTTGAATTTGTGCAATAGGTTTCTTGTGTAGAATAATGTTCCATGCGACACGAGACAAGTGAGAGTGATTGCTAGCCATAGCCCGGGAAAAAAAACCAGCATCCGACCACAATTCGTATCGGTCGATTGCAGTGCTTTCTTCTACCCGAAAATTGATGGAGGAAAGACTCCTCGATAATTGGGTTGAGACGAATGGCTTGTTATTGTGGCCGCATTTTTTTTCGCGAAGGCAAACGGACGAATGATTCCCTTGCGCTCATTTCATCAGAAATTTGACTGGCGTACGTTCGTAAAGAGCAAATGGTATCTGTATTGTTAGACATTACGGGAGCTGACGATTCGATATCAGTTGAGGTTCTCTCGGATAAGCTTCATCAGCACGACCTTTCATCAATTTTGAACGACTATGTCTACAATTTGTTGTCACAAAACACATGAGCTTCTTTCATGGCGATTGGCCAACTTCCCGAATAAACTACTTGAGTCTTCCACAAGACTCATTTAACGGGTAGCATGATCGCCCACATTTTGACATTTAAGAACCTCGCTGTCTGGCTCGATTTAATAGGTTCTTGGAAGATACATTAGGAATCTGATAACTAAATGCCAAAAACAAAGGATTAATTTTATTCGCTCGAAAACTGAATATTGGTGCCAACCGGGAGACCTAATAAGGTTGAATCAAACAACGATATTATCTGTGATGTATTACGGGTGTTTCTGTTTCCGCTCCACCGTGAACATTCATATCATCAAACTGAAACAAATACAGTATCGTTGTTTTCGTATTGCTTTCGTTTACTTGTATTCGACCCGCACGATGAGTTTAGAAAAGCTCCTATATGAGGTTATGAATCCACGGATTATTGAAATTGTTTAAAGACTTCTCGTGTTTTGATCGCAAACCAGATTTATGACAGCGTGCTTCAATCACTTGATGCAAGATACTAATCCTTCTACGTATGGTTCCATTCGTGTCAACCTGCAAGATACTTCTAATTTCACTGTGTTCTTTGACATGTCCGCGTCAAGAAGAGACACGGAACACATAAGTTCGCGGGAGATGCCTAAAATATGTGCAAACAAATATAAACACGTCTACTGAAAGAAAATTTTCTACGCAAACGGATAAGGCATCAAAGGGTCCACAGGGTCAGGTATTTTACACAAAAATATATACTGCCTGTAATCGCATATTTGTCCCATGTTCCATGGGATTCCCTATAGACATGATACTGACTTGCGATTATGGGCAGTATTCATCTCCTTCAAGCTCAATGATCTTGCTCTCGTTTACGTCGTAGAATTAGCTGCAATTCCCCAGCATCATTAACACTCTGTCCATAGACCATTATATCATCTTCACTGGTAGCTTAAGTACAATCAAGGCTCTTCTTTCAATGAAGGTACATAAGCACTCCCTGTATTTTTTTAGGGAATTAATGATCTCAAAGTGCTTTGGCAGGGAAATCATGACACTCAATCATGGTATGGGTTCGTGTTAATTCTTCAATTCCGGGAAACGAGAGTGCTAAAATGGGAACATAGACGATATTTTTCTTGAATAACCTATCGCTTTTTGGGGACCTGGGGCGGTGGCTACATTCCTATGGGCTTACTGAGTGAGAGTAATCTTTGCGCTTGGAGCGAGGGTTACCACGACATCAAGCACGTTGTTTGGTCGTGGAATATCGTGATGTTAGGTCTCTTTTAGAAAATTCTATAGAGACCCGGAAAAAATCACCCAACGTTTAAGTTCGCGTTGTCGATCTATTATTTTTCTTGAAATATCAAATTGTAACTCCCATGGCTTTGAAAAAATTTAGCTAGCACACGTACTGTGTTTATTGATCTATCTGAATGCAAAAAAATTCAGGGTTTTTATGCATTTACGATGGAATGTAGAGCTTCATTGCATTATGAAGGCTAAATAGAATTTTTTATGCAATTCGAAAGTACAGCCAATACAATGGCTTTATGTTTACGGTTACTTGGGTAACTCCCCCCCCCCCCCCAATCGTTGGAATCGGCTGTTGCCGGTAGTCGATTGAATTGCAGTCGAAAAGATCGTCGATACCATTTCTAGTTAAAATACTCGAAAAGCAGAACAACTGATATCGTTCGCTGAGTCCAACGACAAGCTAATCGAAAAAATAATACGAGAACAGAAGAGAAGGTAGAATCTCGAAACTTTTGCAACATGCCGAGTAGGTTTTAATCTTCCATTTGAGATTTTCATTCCTGAAGAGAGACTGTGAGGAAGGAATAGAGGACTGTAGTCCTTACTATAGGTTCTATAAGGCATTAAGCTTTGCATCGTCAGTTTTCAAGCACATTTCGCTTAACTAGGGGCTTGTGAACGAACAAAAGTAGTGTCTCCATTTTTTTGGAACTAGCGTCAATCCGGCACTAGCTAGTTCTGTCACTCAGTTAGAGTCGGATTCTGATGAGACGAAGTCTATAATTTAGTTATAGGTATTGTGTCCTTTCAGGCACATTTATGTCTGACCCAATTTTCTCCTTAATGTAGGAAAATTGGTTTTCATCCTAATTTTTCTCCTTAGGTAGAAATATAGCATAGTGCATCTCGCATTGGCTTGTAAAGCCAAACCAAATGTTTCAATATCATTAGTTCTCATCAGCTTAAAATAAATTCTTTTCCTCGCGAAACATCGCGCTCGACTAGGGATTTGCTCAGAAACACAATTGGTGTCTCCATTTTTGCCTTTCTCCTATAGAAAGGCTATGCAATAGGGTGTCCCAAAATGACATCATGTTAAAAAAGTCATCGGGCTCACTTCTTAAATGAAAGGTTAGGGTATTAGGAGCACTTTTTTCTTCGGAGTGAATTTGCTAAAATGCTCCTTACTGGTGGCGAATTTTGATTTTTTGAAAAATGGACCGATTTTGGGTAAAATTTCAAATGCGTGCCTCTCGAAGTGCTCCTGAACGACCTTAGATTATTTTTAGCATTTTTTTATTTTCTGAATGTCCTAATGGAGAAGTTTGGTTAGTTAGTTTGTACAAATTTTGAATTATAAGAGCGGCAGAGCCATTAAAACTTAGTAAAAAGTGAAATTTTTGTTGTTTTTCAGTAGTTTTTCTTCAAAACTGGGTATCTACAAAATTTTAAAGGTAAAGAAAATACTTTATATAGTTGAGCCGAATACAGGGGCGTAATTTTGCTGAAAAAAGTGTATAGCTGCGGCCAATGGGGCATGAGTTATTTAAGTTTTTGTTAGGTAACCTTTTGACATTTTATGATATTCATCAAAAATAACTCTGTTCTACTAAATAAAACAACTGAAGTATGCTTAGTCCGCATATTATTTTTCAGAAAATAGAAGGAAAATGATGAAAAATGGCATTTTTCGCTTGTCTCTAGTACATCAGAATCGGTTTTTATGAGCATTTGACGATTTTTTTTTAAATTATTTTGTACACTAACAGCCACCTAGCGGGTTTGAAAATCACTAAAATTAAACAAAGATGTTGAGTTAAGGGCAAGTTATGGTGTATATTTGAAGACTGAATTGATTGGCGTATTCACATTTTGTATATAAGGTCTAATTTCCATGTTAGGAACTTTAAAGTGGAGAAAAATGCCGAAGAGTGAGGTGAGTGTTGAAAAACTGAAATTTATTGTCACAGATCACATAATTCCGAAATAGTCGAATTTGGGGCAAATATCCTCGAAAACGTTTTACAACAGAATACAGCGCATCTTCTGACACAATTATTTTGTTGAAGATGCCTCCTAGAAGTAATTATGGAGAATTAACTTTTCAAAAAATAATTAGAGACTTGGCGTCATTAGCAAAGTTATCATTATTTTTATAATTTAAGTTACAAAAAAAAATCATCAGATGCTCATTAAACCTCGTCTTGGCATACTAAAGACGTACAAAAAACGTCATTTTTCATCATTTTCCTTCTATTTTCCGAAAAACAATTTGTGGTCAAAGCACATTTGAACTGATTTATTTTTTTGGAACAGCATTATTTTTGATGAATTGCTAAAAATGTCAAAGGTTGTCTAACAAAAATTTAAATAACTCATACCCCATTAACCGTAGCTATACACTTTCTTCGGCAAAATTACGACCCTGTATTTGGTTCAACTATATAAGGTATTCTCTTTACTTTTAAAATTTTGTAGATACCCAGTTTTGAAGAAAAAATACTGAAAAACACCAAAAATTTCACTTTTTACTACGTTTTAATGGCTCTGCCGCTCTTATAATTCAAGATTTGTACAAACTAACTAACCAAACTTCTCCATTTGGATCTTCAGAAAAATAAAAAAATGCTGAAAAAATCTAAGACAGCTCGGGACCACTTCAACAGGCATAAATTTGAAATTTTATCCAAAATCGACCCATTTTTCAAAAAATCAAAATTCGCCACTAGTAGGATGCGTTTTATCAGATTCACTCCGAAGAAGAAAGTTGTTCTCATACCCTAACCTTTCATTTAAGGCCCCCGTCGGGCAATCCGCCATTTTTCGTGTTTTTTTGCGGTTTTTTATTTTATTTTCAAAGAAAATGACAAAATATGGAAAAAAGAAAAAAATCACGACCTAGATAATTGTTTTTACTATGAATTGGCCGAAATGGAAAATTCAAAATTTTCCAACTCGGAAAACTGTGTGCTTTTTCCGGTTGAAAAAGCACACAGTTTTTGCAATCATGTGTTTAAAATTTTGATTTTTCCAATACAACATAGCTAAACAATTTTTCTAGGACGTGATTTTCTCCGATTTTCCATATTTTCCGCTTTTCATTGAAAAATTTCCATTTTACTAGAAGCAGTTTTTCCACCCGCACAGACACAACTAAAGTAAAATTTGTATGTATAGGTGCGCAAAAGTGGAGCAATATTTTCAACCTGCTGTTTCTTCGATATTTCCTACAAAACTACCCAAGTGTTGCATATGTACGGATTCGTTAGAAACCAAGGAATCTGATGGTACAAAGAAAAAATCGTTTTGGAAAACTTCATAACAGCGTTTTTCAATTTTCCTCGCGATACGCAGTGTACCGTCGCACGCGAAATAGCGTGGAAAAATACGAAAAGAAAAACAAGTGTACTAAAAGTTATCCTTGGGTTGATGCAGATGGCGTGCTACGAAAGCTCGAAATATCGAAAGCTTTTAGCACAACTGTTTTGAGTAATTCTGAATGTAGAAATAGTTGAAAATGATTTGAAATAAATTTCTTCATTGAAACTTGATGATTTTCGATTCTCTTGGGAGATCTATGATATTTCATTATTTTACGAGACGAAAACAAACCGCGATGCTAATTTATCTTTATACGCCAAAAAATGGAAAAACATTTTCTATTTTGAATTTGCATGTTGATATTTGATGATTTTGAAACTGATGATCGTTTGAAACCAACGGTTTTGTGTTGAATTGATAACACATATTTAAAAACATCTTTGGCTTTATTCCAAACAATAATGGAGGCTTGCCAAATTGAAAATTATTTGGAAGTTCCATCAATTATCACATGTCACAATTTTTTGTAAGATTGGTTTTATTTCTCAGAAACCGATTTCCACACAGCATTGATGAAAACCTGATGAAATTTATAACAGTTGAAGCAAATATTTTGGACATTCCACAAATACCAACAAACGAATTTTTGAGTTCCCTATAATTAATTTCCATACTGGATTTGACTGCTTTGAAACATTTTTGAACACAGATGTAAGAAAGCTTAGTAAAGTTTCCTCAGTGTCTCAGGGAATAATTATCATACTAATATTTGGATTTAAAAAAAATTAAATGACACATTTTGTGAGATTGTAAACCAAAATAATATATTTGTTTTGATAATATTTCTTTTTCTTTTGTTTTATTGAGATTCGAGACTAGGTATCACGAAAATCACGCTGAAAACAACAACTTTTTTTTGTTTCCATAGCGTTATTACGCCATGAAAATTTGAGTTTTTCAGGAAGAATATTTTATAACGGCCGTATCGTATTTCATTTATGAATCAATCAATAGTCCCGACCAGGGCGATTGAAAATGAATCACTTGATAATATTTTATTGCTTTATTGAACGTTAAAGTTCATTGAAAAAAGGAAATTATAATAAGATCAATTTCATTTTCTCCGTTGAATTTTTGAAAAACTTTTATTTGGCTCTCTCTAATCAATTTACTTACTACACTTCCATTGACTTATAACGATTTATAGAAGAGATACGATTAATCGTGTATTGTAAATGATATGCGTAGTTTGAACTACCATAAAACCATTCTCGCTGATTACGTCTAAAGGATTGACTGAATGGATTGGTTTGAATATTCCAACGTTGGAATACACAAATCTGTCACGTAGTTTTAAAAATACAACACAAATCTGTCACGTAGTTTTAAAAAGTATTGGCTCCCTGCAGATCACCTGACAAAGGATCTGAAATCCAAATCGATCACTTTCAAATCAACAGAAAATGCTTTAGTAGTTATATTGGTTAGGAAGATTGTGCTACCAGGACTACGTCCAGAAACTGGCGGTAGCACTGCTGACAGAAAAAAATGTACTAACTTGGTTAATTTTGAGCTCTTCGAGGAATAATATTTTTTCTGAATAGCGCAATTAATTTTTCATCGTTTTGTTTTACAATTTCCAATATGGATTTTTTATAATTCCACAAATGATAAAAAAGTTCTCCAAGGCTGTCTACATACTGAATTTTGATACAGTCGGGTCTCCTACTACGCTGATTCCTACTACGTGGATTCGTATTGTGCGGTACCCACCTAATAGGATTCACTTAGCCTATGGGATTTCGACTAATTGGGGCTCGAATATTTTATCTGAGTTAACATTTAGCACCATACTTTATTTGGTAAAGTTGTTTTGTGTTTGCTTAGACCTACAATTTAGAGCAATTGGATATCCAATTAATTGATAACTGCAGCGCCAGGGGTGCTATACAATAGAGTAAATAAATCTAACCTCTCGTAAACGCAACTATCATTGAATAAGTTTAACGTGAGCGTACCAGCTTTCAGCACACTGTGGAATTTAGTATGTCACAAACGTCTAATAACTTAGAGGAGAAGGTGTTCTCGGAAAAAAATAGAGAAGGTTAAGAGCTACGCGATTATGGACAAAACTAATTGAAATAGATAGACCAGGCGCCACTAGTGAGCATGTATTATTTTTCAATTTCTGAATCTCGAGAACATTATTTAGAAGTGTGATGTCTTCGGCAATATTCATCAGCGAGTCGAGTGCTACCCGACGGCGAATAGATAATTACAGAATTCGCCCATCAGGCGGCGCGAGGGAGACTAAAACTTCCAATTCATGTTAGGTAAAGTTTATTAATTTAGGAAAATGACGCATAGTATCGCCTAGCCGGGCAAAACCTCAAAATTATATCTTAGATTTTTCGTGATTTAACATTTTTCTCTGTTTCTTAACAGGTTGAATAGACTCTTCTCAAAATATTAAGTTCCGAAGACGAGAGTTCAATTTTTTACAGAACTTCAAAGGTGAAATAGATGATGAATTCTGAGGAAAACTCTTTTCAAAGATTCCGATTGGGGTCAAACTGATTTCATTTGAAAGGTTATTCGCTGGACTTATAGCTGCCATTCGATTTAGTCGATACAAGCCTTTCTTCTCGCACAGACATGAAAAACAAATAATAAATCGAGCAATAGTTCAAAGTTATAATATTCAAAGTGGCTGTACTTTTTTTTGAAACGGTTCGGAAAGATCGCTTGTTGTTCATTATACTTGAAAATTAGTGTACTTTCCGAAAATGAATATCTTGTTTTGCCCCTTTCTGCCCCGAGGTATAAAAAAGGTGATTTTTCATGATACGTCTGAAGGAAACGCATGGTAGCGTTTGACTACCCAGGGTTCGCAATATAATTTATAGATGAGTCTTATCATTATCAACAATTGAAAAAATGTGTATTCTGCTAAAAAATTCACCGCGCCTAATTTTTTGAAAATGAATTTTCGGAAATAGTGCACTTTATATTCGTAAATGTTGAATTTTCGAGCCACCCTAAGTGCCAAAATTTTGAGGATTTTAAAAACAAAAAAATAAACATCAAATATGAATTCAGCGTCACAAAATTACCCTAATGTGAAATTTTTCATCAAATTCGGGCCACTTTTGAGGTTTTGTCCGACTTTTGTATGGAAGGTGATCACCGTATGACGTTTTCTGTAATGTAATCCAAGTAACAACTGAAGTTTTATTGCACGCTACAAGTGCAATCTAGGTTGTATGAGTGGCTATAAAATTACCATAAAGCCTAAATTGTTACTGGGGCAAGGACTATTTAATGATGTAATGATTAAATTGGATATCACCCTCAAGGCGGCGCCAGTGAGCACAAACTTTTTTATTTCAATATCCCAAAATAGGAAGGTGGGGAAAAAATTGGGAGGACTATCAAATTGATTTTATTGTAAGAATTATTTTTCCTTAGAAAACCTTACAGAATGATTCTGTTTCACTATCCTGCATCAAACAAAAATTTAAAAATGTATCGTCATGTGTTTTCAAGAAATTTCCATGATCACCAGTGGAAACTGGTGGGTTGGAAAAAATGGGAGGACGATCAAATTGATTTTTATAGAAAGAAATATTTTAGTTTACGAAACCTTGCAGGATGATTTTGTTTGCCTGTCCTGTATCCACCAGAAGAAGAAAATTTTATTGCCATGTGTTTTCAAGAAATTTCCATGATCAGTAGTGGAAATTGGTGGGTTGGAAAAAAATGGGAGGACGATCGAACTGATTTTTATAGAAAGAATCCTCGCAGGATGATTCTGTTTCCCTATCCTGCATCCATCAGAAGAAGAAAATTTTATTGCCATGTGTTTTCAAGAAATTTCCATGATCAGTATTGGAAATTGGTGGGTTGGAAAAAAATTGGGAGGACGATCAAATTGATTTTTATAGAAAGAAATATTTTTGTTTACGAAACCTTGCAGGATGATTTTGTTTGCTTGTCCTGTATCCACCAGAAGAAGAAAATTTTATTGCCATGTGTTTTCAAGAAATTTCCATGATCAGTAGTGGGAATTGATGGGTTGGAAAAAAATTGGAAGGACGATCAAATTGATTTTTATAGAAAGAATCCTTGCAGGATGATTTTGTTTGCTTGTCCTGTATCCACCAGAAGAAGAAAATTTTATTGCCATGTGTTTTCAAGAAATTTCCATGATCAGTAGTGGGAATTGGTGGGTTGGAAAAAAATTGGGAGGACGATCAAATTGATTTTTATAGAAAGAAATATTTTAGTTTACGATACCTTGCAGGATGATTTTGTTTGCCTGTCCTGTATCCACCAGAAGAAGAAAATTTTATTGCCATGTGTTTTCAAGAAATTTCCATGATCAGTAGTGGGAATTGATGGGTTGGAAAAAAATTGGAAGGACGATCAAATTGATTTTTATAGAAAGAATCCTTGCAGGATGATTTTGTTTGCTTGTCCTGTATCCACCAGAAGAAGAAAATTTTATTGCCATGTGTTTTCAAGAAATTTCCATGATCAGTAGTGGGAATTGGTGGGTTGGAAAAAAATTGGGAGGACGATCAAATTTTTATAGAAAGAAATATTTTAGTTTACGATACCTTGCAGGATGATTTTGTTTGCCTGTCCTGTATCCACCAGAAGAAGAAAATTTTATTGCCATGTGTTTTCAAGAAATTTCCATGATCAGTAGTGGGAATTGGTGGGTTGGAAAAAAATTGGGAGGACGATCAAATTGATTTTTATAGAAAAAAATATTTTAGTTTACGATACCTTGCAGGATGATTTTGTTTGCCTGTCCTGTATCCACCAGAAGAAGAAAATTTTATTGCCATGTGTTTTCAAGAAATTTCCATGATCAGTAGTGGGAATTGGTGGGTTGGAAAAAAATTGGGAGGACGATCAAATTGATTTTTATAGAAAGAAATATTTTAGTTTACGATACCTTGCAGGATGATTTTGTTTGCCTGTCCTGTATCCACCAGAAGAAGAAAATTTTATTGCCATGTGTTTTCAAGAAATTTCCATGATCACCAGTGGAAATTGGTGGGTTGGAAAAAATGGGAGGACGATCCAATTGATTTATATAGAAAGAAATATTTTAGTTTACGAAACCTTGCAGGATGATTTTGTTTGCCTGTCCTGTATCCACCAGAAGAAGAAAATTTTATTGCCATGTGTTTTCAAGAAATTTCCATGATCAGTAGTGGGAATTGGTGGGTTGGAAAAAAATTGGGAGGACGATCAAATTTTTATAGAAAGAAATATTTTAGTTTACGATACCTTGCAGGATGATTTTGTTTGCCTGTCCTGTATCCACCAGAAGAAGAAAATTTTATTGCCATGTGTTTTCAAGAAATTTCCATGATCAGTAGTGGGAATTGGTGGGTTGGAAAAAAATTGGGAGGACGATCAAATTGATTTTTATAGAAAGAAATATTTTAGTTTACGATACCTTGCAGGATGATTTTGTTTGCCTGTCCTGTATCCACCAGAAGAAGAAAATTTTATTGCCATGTGTTTTCAAGAAATTTCCATGATCAGTAGTGGGAATTGATGGGTTGGAAAAAAATTGGAAGGACGATCAAATTGATTTTTATAGAAAGAATCCTTGCAGGATGATTTTGTTTGCTTGTGCTGTATCCACCAGAAGAAGAAAATTTTATTGCCATGTGTTTTCAAGAAATTTCCATGATCAGTAGTGGGAATTGGTGGGTTGGAAAAAAATTGGAGGACGATCAAATTGATTTTTAAAGAAAGAATCCTTGCAGAATGATTCTGTTTCTCTATCCTGCATCCATCAGAAGAAGAAAATTTTATTGCCATGTGTTTTCAAGAAATTTCCATGATCAGTAGTGGAAATTGGTGGGTTGGAAAAAAATGGGAGGACGATCGAATTGATTTTTATAGAAAGAATCCTTGCAGAATGATTCTGTTTCCCTATCCTGCATCCATCAGAAGAAGAAAATTTTATTGCCATGTGTTTTCAAGAAATTTCCGTGATCACCAGTGGAAATTGGTGGGTTGGAAAAAAATGGGAGGACGATCCAATTGATTTTTATAGAAAGAATACTTGCAGAATGATTCTGTTTCCCTATCCTGCATCCATCAGAAGAAGAAAATTTTATTGCCATGTGTTTTCAAGAAATTTCCATGATCAGTAGTGGAATTTGGTGTGTTGGAAAAAAATGGAAGGAAGATCCAATTGATTTTTATAGAAAGAATCCTTGCAGAATGATTCTGTTTCCCTATCCTGCATCCGTCAGAAGAAGAAAATTTTATTGCCATGTGTTTTCAAGAAATTTTCATGACAAGTCAAAGACAAGACAAAGACAAGACAAAGACAAGACAAAGACAAGACAAAGACAAGACAAAGACAACACAAAGACAAGACAAAGACAAGACAAAGACAAGACAAAGACAAGACAAAGACAAGACAAAGACAAGACAAAGACAAGACAAAGACAAGACAAAGACAAGACAAAGACAAGACAAAGACAAGACAAAGACAAGACAAAGACAAGACAAAGACAAGACAAAGACAAGACAAAGACAAGACAAAGACAAGACAAAGACAAGACAAAGACAAGACAAAGACAAGACAAAGACAAGACAAAGACAAGACAAAGACAAGACAAAGACAAGACAAAGACAAGACAAAGACAAGACAAAGACAAGACAAAGACAAGACAAAGACAAGACAAAGACAAGACAAAGACAAGACAAAGACAAGACAAAGACAAGACAAAGACAAGACAAAGACAAGACAAAGACAAGACAAAGACAAGACAAAGACAAGACAAAGACAAGACAAAGACAAGACAAAGACAAGACAAAGACAAGACAAAGACAAGACAAAGACAAGACAAAGACAAGACAAAGACAAGACAAAGACAAGACAAAGACAAGACAAAGACAAGACAAAGACAAGACAAAGACAAGACAAAGACAAGACAAAGACAAGACAAAGACAAGACAAAGACAAGACAAAGACAAGACAAAGACAAGACAAAGACAAGACAAAGACAAGACAAAAACAAGACAAAGACAAGACAAAGACAAGACAAAGACAAGACAAAGACAAGACAAAGACAAGACAAAGACAAGACAAAGACAAGACAAAGACAAGACAAAGACAAGACAAAGACAAGACAAAGACAAGACAAAGACAAGACAAAGACAAGACAAAGACAAAGACAAGACAAAGACAAGACAAAGACAAGACAAAGACAAGACAAAGACAAGACAAAGACAAGACAAAGACAAGACAAAGACAAGACAAAGACAAGACAAAGGCAAGACAAAGACAAGACAAAGACAAGACAAAGACAAGACAAAGACAAGACAAAGACAAGACAAAGACAAGACAAAGACAAGACAAAGACAAGACAAAGACAAGACAAAGACAAGACAAAGACAAGACAAAGACAAGACAAAGACAAGACAAAGACAAGACAAAGACAAGACAAAGACAAGACAAAGACAAGACAAAGATAAGACAAAGACAAGACAAAGACAAGACAAAGACAAGACAAAGACAAGACAAAGAAAAGACAAAGACAAGACAAAGACAAGACAAAGATAAGACAAAGACAAGACAAAGACAAAGACAAGAGAACCCATCTTGTAGCGGTTTGAAGTCAAACTTGTTGAATTTGGTCAGATCCTTGTCGTATAGCTTGCTAACTTGCGTTTTAGCCGTAATGTTTTATTTTACAGTCCAGTTGTAGTTTAGAAACCCAATTTTCGAAGAAATCTTCCGGCGTATATTTCGAACTATACTGCGACTAGCTTCGTTTGGTGGTTATATTCACGCCGAAATGTCCTAGATTTGCTTTGAAAGTCGTCCTGAATTTGATTCCGGAAATTTTCATATCCTCTGTGATTCTTACCCGGAACTTGTTCGGGTCTCATTACTTTGGTGCAGCATTATGTCTCCCCTCTTTGCTATTCTGATATAGAGAATGGCTTTCCAATCACTTCAAATCGACTTTCCAGTCAAGTCTCAGAGGGCCGAGTACCGTATACCATATAACCTACGAGAACGATCGTCGAAATCAGAAAATATCTGTGTTTGTTACTCTCGAGTGGGAAACTTTAAACGACTTGGTACGTGGTACTGTCGGATTCATACTGTTCTTTCCCCATTACATCAACAGACTAAATATACACCTTCTGTAGATATTACTTAGGGAAGGATTGTGTTCTTGTACCTGCTCTTTTCTTAACCCGCGGGCTCTTGCATTTGTTGAGCCATTGAGGTTCTACATCGATCCGAAACTTAGAGCCAGTGAGTTCATTGCTTTGTCGCGATCAACGTGATAGTTCCTGGCAAAGAAGCTAGACACCTCATTTGTCCAACGATGGCACGTTATTATTTCCCCTCATCCGTTCCTTTTGCTAGCACGCTGCTTGACCCGTGTAACTTCGGACTGTCGCTAATACATTGTGTGTGTTTGTGTGAGTATGAGGAGGAAGACATGGCTGAACCGATATGGAAAAACTTTGTTTCAAACGAACGGTATAGCGCTCCCACAAGCTGCTGTTAATTTTTTTACTGAACGGACTTCCGCTTTCGGAGATACAGGTTGAAGAGTGCGATCCCACAGTAAATTTCCATATAAATAGGTACTATAATGATTATTAAAATGGGTGCAACATTCTTTGTATTTGCGGGTCTAGATCACTAATGACCAATGCCAAGTTCTTAAGTTTATGTAACACCTATTTTTCCGCAAACGCTTACTGATTTTTACAAACTTGGTTTCAAATGTAGGATACAATACCAGAAATTTCAAAAATCGAATTTGTATTTTATATGCCAAATGCCAAAAGCGAAATACATATTGGTACCAAGCGTAATAAGAATGTAGCAGACTTATTGAGTTATGGAATCATAGCTTGGATATATGAGAAAGGATCGATTGCACCACTAGGTTGATTAAAACAGGTTTTTCAAATTAGTTATAGCATATTGACCGGTTATTTCGTCATTAGAGCAATATTTGTTTAGAATCCTCCCTGTCCTTGATACAAACGGCACTCTTCTTCTTGCACCAGCAGACCATGATGACCAGGCGAAGCCTACATCAGTAACCAGTTCCAATGGCTTGGCTTTTAGGTTCGACTTTGTGCTTTTTAGAGCTTATTTTCTACGGATCACGGACATACGATTGTTTCTTCCATCGCGTGGCAATTCGAGAAGAGGTTTTTTTTCAATAATTTCACAAGCAAGGTTTTGAAAAACCGCTTTCGATTTTACATTGGGAGAGCATTATTTTCGCCGTTGACTGCTTGACTCACAGTATAGCTCAGACAGTGTCTGAATATCTCTGAAGAGAACGTCAATGCAACAGCAAAGTGTTCCAATCATCACTATACCTGTACTCATCTCAAGTATTGTCCGACAAGGCATTTTTGGTCTGCGATTTTGCTTTGATCTTGCATGATATTGCAAGATTACAACTTCGAATTTTTGGCAAAATAACGGGTGAGTCAGAAGTAGCTGGACTAAACTAAAACCCAGGGCAGGTTTTCTTTATAACAAATAAGTTTTATATCTAGTAGTTATTTAAAAAAAGTAGGACAGATTATGGTCTATCTTTCTCAAGTGTACCTAAACTTCCTTTACTGCTTCCATCATGGTCTAGGCGACATTGAGATCTACTCTGTATATCCTTGATTTTAATTATGCTGCTGAAGCAGCTTCCCATAATGCTTAGATTGGTTGAAGTTTCGGTACATTCCGCGGATTATCATCTTTTCGGCCACATTTCACACATTGAGAGTTCAACCAAGCAAAGGTATTAGTTTCAATAGGAGGCTTCAGCCGGATGGTAAACGAGGGGTACGCCTGCTTGGCAAAATATATCTGATGCACAATTTGAAAAATGGAATTTCGAATTACGGAAACAAGTTTTCTGACATGCATGGAGAGTGCTAATCATACACAGAAATTGAAACATGCTAAAATGAGCTCAAATGCTGGTTTGTTATAGTTTCACAATCTATAAAAGTAGGCTTTGAGACACACGCATAAATCAAAGAGGGTCAGCTTCTTTCGTATGCCGCTATCATGACAAAAAATATGTAATTCGACGCCTTTATCCAAGTGAAACAAATGTTGGAAAATACGTTTTATGGCTCACCAAGTCTTCCTCACCAAGGTTCCTGTAGACCCGGGACTACGACACACTTCGACATCTGATGAAAGGTCTAACTAATCAAATAAGAGTCATTTATCCCAAAAAATAATGTGTTTCCAAGTGCTGAGGTTTTATGATATAATGAATATTTGTACTCGTTTGGCATTAACTCGTTAGTCAATTGTAGAGTAATACTGTTAGAGCTGTCCCAAATGTTATTATGAGAATTTGTAGCACTGCCCGTTATGAGTACAAAACAATTTCTGCCACAATATGACACAACCTTTTTAAAATCATCAAAACGCGATGTAATATGTAGCAAATTTACCGAACAATAGACGTATTTCTTGTCTATGCTGTCAACTCAACCCATAACTCAATCAGATTGACAGCAAAAATGTCGTAATTTGTTATGTCAAATATAAGACCTGTGCACTATACGCAAAAATGAATGCACTAGGTATTTCACAAGGAGTGGTCATGCAATTTTTTTTAAATGCAATGAAAACGGGGTTTGCTAAGTTTTCAACATAATAGCATCCTTCATGAAAATACAGTCCACAACAACTAGAAGCTATCGAAAACGTTGGATAATGCTCTCCTATTTGTGTTAATTAGGGGCATGGCTAATTGTTGTTTTAATTGCCGCAAGGTTCTACTGTATCGATTTTGTTGGCTATTTTCAACGCTTACAAATTTAAGGCTAATAGAAACGAAAGCATGGACATGGACATGATCCAAAAGAAATGTGAAGAAACCTTTGCCTTCTGCTAAGTAGGAGTTGGGCGTTGTACCCAAGTCTACCGCATGATCATTGATAGAACATAACTCATCATCATGCTTTACCACCGACGCCGGCGTGTTAATATGATTATAACGCCAAACTCCTACTCAGCAAAAGGCAAAGGATTCTGCACTTTTCCTTTCGATCTTGTCCATATGAGCCTGCTTAGTCCTAGTTTTCCGTTCTGATTAACTCTAGAACACCTGTCCGTCTTTCAATTTCATTGCTTTCGTTTCTCTTAGTCTCAAATTTGCCGAAAATAACCAACAAAATCATACAATCATCCATTATGTTAGAGCTTCGGTTGACACAGCGATGGAAAGGTCAATTATGCTCCGTTTACTGACTTATTTTAGTCTTTCCAGCCTTTTGGTTTTCAGCTAGAGGTTAACTTGGGACTCCTATTTCTGCTGCCTTCCACGACGTGAGAGCAGGACTCCAGCGAAACGGCATCCAGGCTGATTTAGTCCAGAGAGAGATAATAGACTGTTATCTACCTCCTAATGGACCACAACCGAGAAAGTTTGTACTACTCGAATGGTATATGACACTAGATCCCAACTAACTTTTCCCAACTAAGTTTCACAACTAACTTTTCAAATGTTTTTGGACAAAAAACTACCAACAAGTAATTTCGACATTTCTTTCGAAAGTTCAATGTAATTGAATGCTTGTTTGTGTTTTAAAAACCCCAAAACAACATGTACGTAATTGTAAATGCCTTAGTCTGACGGTTCAATGGCTAAAGACTTAGATGACCTTAGAAGTCACTCGGCGTATGCTCGAGCCCCAGCCAGAAGGAACTCTTAGTGATAAGTAGGGTCGCAATACTAACCCTGCAATCGCACTGTAAAATTATGTCAGTACCAAGGTATTGTTTTTGATAGTGAATTAATGAAACTCAACGATAAAGTTGTAATGGACTGTTCATGACACACAACTTGTTCTATGTAGTATGAAAATATTTAGATCAAAATACTATTCTACCGTATAACTAATCTTACTAATTTCAAAGATCTTTCTTGGTCGGTGTCCATACTTACTGGTTGGTGTCCAACTGGACATACTGGCTCATAGTACCAGTGCATTACTTGCGGTATAAATCAGTTTCATTAACATTTTGTCTATATAATATGATAATAAGATGGTAATAATATATACCCTGATCAGGAGGTAAGAATTTCCTATCACTGGTTCCAATAGCTAGTCTGTTCTGTCGAGTCTCGACCTAGATAGACGCTTTGTGTTAGTGGAAGTAGTTCTTCAGCTCTAAACGTTGGGATTTCACTTAGATATCCGTTGAAATAACTGTTCAAGTTACGTATCGAAATTTGGCACTAGAATTTTTTTTACGATTTTGAATATAACCATATTTCGCATATTTAAAAAAACCAAACCTCATATTCGTGGATTCAATACTTTTTGGTCTATCAACTATTACTTGAAAGGAATCGTTATGTTAAAAAACGTGGTATTTTGAAAACCGTGCAAAAATTTGGGCAAAAAATACCCATGAAAAACAGGCAACGCGCTATAGGATTTTAGGAAAAATCCGCCCATGTGCCAGAGGTGAATAATCATTAGATTTGAGCAAACTGATTGCTAGCATATATTCATAGCATAAAGTCATAAAGCTCAAAAGAAATATAGTACGTAGTTTTCGAAACGAAATCATTCTTTTATCATAATTTATTATAAGGGTGCAATATTTTGGCGCTTCTTGTAGCTAGTATGAGTAATTTAATTTTTTTATAAATTTATAGTATCAATTGGAAAGAAATCGGCAATCGAAGCTTTTTAGTAGATTTCTCCACAAACGAAGCTTTATCTGTTAGTTCTAAAATACAAACAGGGCAACTATCAATGATGTAACGCAAAATTTTCATTTCATTTGCCCCCTCCCAATTATCAGGGTCATTGGTTATTTCCTTGGTAAATAAGTCACGAATAAGATGTCCAATATTTTTTTCTTCGGTAGAAATACATTTGGTATGTCTCAGGTTACTTTTTTCCACCAAATTTCACAAAATGGTGAAATTTTTCATTGTCCCTCCCTCAATACAAGTGTGACATGATTTGTAAATAGCCCCTACACCAAGCTTTCGGGTAGTACTAATTTAGCACAATCCCTGTGCTTTTCTACTGCGCAGAACAAGCGACGATATAATGCGTGCGACGGGAAAAAATTAAAAACGCTGTTATAAAGTTTTCCAAATCAAGTTTTACTTGCTACCATTAGTTTCCTCGGATTCTTACGAATCCATTGGTATACTATACTTGGGTAGTTTTATGGGAAAAGCGAGAGAAAAAGCGGGTTGAAGAAATCATTCATTTCATTCGCGTGCACGCATACATTCATATGAGTATCGTATATGCGTATTATATTGATATCCTCAATTCTGCAGATAAGAAGAAAAAGAAGCCCGACGGGGGCCTTAAGAAGTGAGCCCGATGACTTTTTTAACATGATGTCATTTTGGGACACCCTACTATGCAATCACTCTGCAAACCGACTTTTTAACCGAGGCCCGGAGGCCTGAGTTATACCATTCGACTCAGTTCGTCGAGTTAGGCAAATGTCTGTGCGTGTGTGTGTATGTGTGTGTGTGTGCGTGAGTATGTATGTATGTGACCAAAAATAAGCAGATCGGTTACTCAGGAATGGCTGAACCGATTTTTTTAAACTTAATCTCAAATGAAAGGTACAACGTTCCCATAGGCTGCTATTGAATTTCATTTAATTCCGACTTCAGGTTCCGGAGTTACAGGTTGAAGAGTGGGTTCACGCATAAAATTCCCATATAAATCGGAGTCAGCATAGTATCTAAAAGATGCAAAACTTCATAAAATGCATTCAAAAATGTTTGGATTTATAGTTTCAGCTCACTGATGCCCAATAAAATCCACTTTGACCACATTGGACAACTTCGGCGGAAGCTTTGGGAAAGTGGTTATGTTTCTGAGTTGAATTCACAGCTGCTTCTCAGAAATGTCTGACTCGATTTTCACAAAATCAGTCTCAAATGAAAGCTAGAATATTCCTATTGAATGCTATTAAATTTGCTTTGAATCGGAGCTCTGGTTCTTGTGTTACGGGTTGAAGTATGCGGCCGCATGCGAAATTTCCATATAAACCGGTAATCAATATATGTATGAATGATGCAAAAATAATTAAAATGATTTACAAATTGCTTGGAATTGTTGACCGACACTCTTATACCATTCGACCCACTTCGTTGAGTTCGGAAAACGTATCTAACCGAACCGATTTTCTCAAAACAAGTCTCAAATGGAAGGTATAATATGCAGGTTAGTGTAGTATCGCCCCCCACTTACCCTAACACCTCCACTTATTGTGACAAAAAGCAAAGTAAACTCAGATGCCAAATTTCATATCAATTGGACAATTTTAGACCTCCGCCCACTTTGCTTGAAGTTTTTGACATTGG